>NC_137915.1:29857899-30170399 GCF_963457725.1 Sprattus sprattus | reverse complement strand
AATTAAAACTAATTCCTTCTCTCATACTAATAGTCAGTGCCCCCAAAATGAAAAGTCCCTTTGGCATTGTTTAAGCACTGCCGGTCAAAACGTTTAGATGTTTTGCCAGTATGGCAGTGGACCATAGAAATATCCCTCAAGTGCACATTTCAATCTTGGCTCAGTCCTTTGACACTGAATGTTTACTGCAGTAGATGTTTTCTTTCCAGCATACTTTGTGTGTCAAACAGTAAAAAGAATAATTCAAGCGTAGCCTACAAGGTAGCACTCATACTGCACTGATACTGCCATGGAAATTGTTACAGTTATTGCCATACATCGTGGTTACAGTAACAGAAAATGCATACAGCACAATATACTGTCATACAATAAGCACATCAAAACTAAAATGATGTATAGCCTACACTAACAACACAACCTGGAGATTCTGGGTATTGTATGGGCCAAGACTGGAAAATGTGGGAGACTACACTATTCTCTAAAATGGCATCACACATGGTGATGTTGCCCCCGCGCTGGCCTGGGACATCCGCCGTTGCTCCTCTTTTTCTTCCTCCTCTTCCTCTAACAGGCAGTTGCCCTTGGTTGTTTCCCTGGCCAGGTGCTTTCATGTTCATAAATTGTACTGAACTTGGTCAAGCTCTAGATATTTGATGGAAGCATTTATAGTCCTGGATAGGACCTGTCAGCTAACTAAACTTACTGTGTGATTGGTGATTGGATGTGTGAATCTCCCCCTTGATTAGTAAAGTTCTAGTTGCACCTGAAAATTACTGTAAGCTGATGATCCAATAGATCCATATTACAGGATATACCATGATGTTTGTCATGGTATTATGTGCCTGAAAGATTTTGACAGTAGAGTGAACTATTTTGCAGGTGATGATGTACTCAAGGAAATTATGCCAACAAGTTTTGCAGAGAACAACCACTTGACTGAGAAGCAACAGTCAGTTTAGACCAGCAAGATGTATTCAATTGGTAATTTGGCTAACTGAAGGCAATGTACCTAACCATTGCACAGATGTGCTAAATCATTTGAAATGTGTGCAAACTGTAGGCAATTGTACTTGTCATTTGCAAGGAGTTTCTAAAACAATTGCAATTTGATTAAAGGAATGAGAAATGCCAATCTGTTGTGAACCAGTGCCCAGTGGTTTGGAGGTTTGCACGTGTTGTTTTGAGAATGTAATTTCTCTTTCGTGAAATTGCCCAAAGCAATGGATAAAAACTGTAATGCAAGGCCAATAACTATGGAGGATTATCGGGGCCAAAACTAAATAAATAAATAACTAAATAAATAAATAAATGAATGGTTAAATACTTGGATAAATACATAATTAGATTTATGTATACCTACATTTATTTATTTATACTTACATATATTTATTTATACTTACATTTTGTCATACATTTTGTCAAACATTTTGTCATACTTACATTTTGTCATACATTTTGTCATACATTTTGTCATACATTTTGTCATACTTATTGTCATACTTATTGTCCACGGTGTAACTTGCTTGCAGCAAAATAAATCCGTCGTCACCAAGTCAGGGGGCGGGTTAAAGCCTCTGATTGGTGAATGAACAGTATTACACACCAGGCAGGCTCAACCAGTCGATCCTCCAGACGGATATCGAATTTTGCCGGGTTTAGATGCCAAATGCCAAGCGCCAGTTAAGCAACCAGAATGTCGCAGAAAACTTATCCTCAGCTGCTTAGAGAGGTTGCTTCTTTAATTGAAGAGGCCCTCAACTCACCAACTACTACTAGTAGTATTTCTTCTCAAAGTAGCAGTAGCGCTGTCAACTCGCCAACTACTACTAGTAGTATTTCTTCTAGTAGTAGCAGTAGCGCTGTAGTCAACACGCCAACTAGTAATACACCTACCATCACTCCAATTCGAGGCAAGTACACTTATGTTGATCATAGTTATATGATCTTTATGAAGTTATGGGGCATTCACACCCAAACAGCGGCACGGTGAAGGGATTTCACGTTCTGCTAGCATTACCTAAATACAATTGTGTCAGGGCCATGAAAAAGTTGGAAGCCACACAGCTAGCTAGGTAGTATTTTCTTCTATGACTAGCTAGCCTGTGTGTGTGCGTGTGTGTGTGTGTGTGTGTGTGTGTGTGTGTGTGTGTGTGTGTGTGTGTGTGGCCTATGAATGTCATATCTGTTTGTGGATAATGTCTCACACAACTAAAGCAAGCCATGTGTGCTGTGTAAAGATGCAGATAATGGGTAATATAGTAAATGTATTTTCATTTTGGATTATTTAATGTAGCTAATGCTAGAACCTTGAATGTGTTCTTACTTTTCAACAGCAGAGGTAGCAAGACTGTTTGCTCCTTATCACAGAGCCAACACCACCAGAGGGTCCACCACCAGAGGGTCCAGATTCATGCGACGAGCACTGCCGGGGTCTAACTTACAAAGGACCAGTTTCACACATACTTTCTGTGTGCTCAGTGACCATAAAGCATTACGAGTACCCAGCATACAGGAAAAAAATGACCTTAAAACCTCAGGCCTCGGCGAAAGGAGATTGTCCTTCACAGGTCTGTGTACCATTTACCATTGGGTACAATTTACACTGTATTGAAATGTAAAGCCCAGTAAGTATGTGCAGGACAGAGGATCCGACATTGCAAATGCATGTGTAGGTCTTTTTTTAAACTGTAATGCTCAGTCTTGTGGTGCATGTTTTGAAATATAGGAGATGAAGCAGACACAGAGATCATTTCCGCCACTCTTATTGACAACTTCCCGAAGCTGAAGGAGGCAGGAGGTTTCGAACTGATGAGAATTTGTGGCACGACAAGGTCCAGAGAGCTCTCGGTAATTCCTCATCCCAGTGAGGGTTACACTATACGGTATTTAAAAGCCCCAGAGACACTGGTAGGAAGAGCCACCCTGTATGTACGACCACTGCAATGCAGTCTGGACCTTGTCCCTGTAAGTTCATATTTTATGTTCATATTCACATTCAAATGTATGTCTTCATAAGACAAAAAAATTGTACTACTATGTAACTGTATTAAAAATGGTTTCAGAATTCTCAGACGGTCCAGGGACCCATGATGGCGTGCATCACGTGTCAACAGGAGTTCAGCTTCACAGACATTAAAGGCCACAGGGAAACATGCAATGGGTATGTTCGTGTTTGTGAGTGAGAACATGTTTTATATTTGTTTTTTTAGACCTTTTTCTGGTTTATACACTGTGATAAAACGGAACTATGAAGTTGTCAGATTAGTTTAAGATCAAAGTAGGGTACATCTTCTTTTGTGAAATTCTGTTGCGGTTATAATTAATATGTTTTATAAGCCATGTCAGATGAACCCCGGAATATTTTTCAGTCAGTGGGGCTGTAATAATATCTAATTCATAGGAGTTTGGATCAGGCATCTTCAACGACTAGTGTACCAGCAGAGCCACAAACAGCATCAGCAAGCGTTGTTGCTTATGAGCCCCAAACAACAAGTTTTAGCAGGAGAGCATCAGGAGAAACTTCTTTGGCCACGACCAGTGGGAGCTCAGGCCAGCCTTTTCAAGTGGAGGAAAATGATGTGGAGGACATAGAAGGTTGGCATGTTAGGAAAAGAAAAACATGGAATACACTTAAGTTAGGAATAGAGGTGAAGATCTAACACCTGTCCTGCTATAGATGGTACAGTTGAGTTCTGAAAGTTATTGAAGGTGTTGAACCCAGGCCCTTCTTAAAACATTTTCTTGCATGGTGCTGACAAGTATCCTCTTGTTTTTAACGTTACATAATGGCAGATTGGAAATCGATCACTGATCCAAGGCGTGCTGCGCAAAACTTCACAAGGGCTCTATTGGGCCAGAGTGAATTTGAGAAACCCCTGCGCCTAACAATGGACCTGGAAGACAGTGAGGAGGACAGGGAAAGGGCTCTGCTTTGGTTTTACAAAGAAAAGCGCAATTGGGCTTGTCCACTGAATTGTACCTTGGAAGGTTGGCATAGCAATACAGCACAACCACACCCATTGACAAGGCATTCAAGTCATTACAAGGGCCATCCCAGAAAAAAATCTTAATTGTGGAATAGTCTGAGAAAGACTGAGACATCAGTTGATGTCTTTTTGTTTTCTATATGCAGTTGTGCAGAATTATATCTACATCTACTGCCTACCAGAGATTTGGTTGTAATTTTTTACTGAAATTGAGCTTTTTGAAATGTTTACAAAAATCGACTAACTGACTAACAGCAAAGTGCCATGATAAAACCAGCCAATACATTTAGTAAGAGGTTGCCGCCCTTAACAGTTACTGAGTTGTACTGTACAAGAATGTTTATTTATTTTCAGGTGATGCTGCTGTTGGACCTGGAGTAGCTCGCCACTTCTTCTCCACATTGATGGCAAAAATTCAGTTTGGATTCAACTTGAACCTTGGTAAGTAGATTGTGTACAGTTTATCAAGGGACGTCTGTTCTGCAAATTGCCTAAAACCTTGGTTTCAAGCCCACCCTCTGTAAAGTCAAACCACCATGCTGTCAATCAACAGTATCATTGTCTCACCTTATTATCCACCTCTCCCAGTCATGTGGTCAGGGATCGAAACGGCCACCCTCCGGATACCAGCCCGAAACCCTAACCAGTAGGCCACAGCTGCCCCGTGATCACCTTCAAAAGGTCATATCTCACCCAAAACAGTTTACCCAAGCTTCAAAACCAAATAATTTTCTCATATGAATAGTCAATGCCCCAAAAATGAAAGGTTCCTTCTCGATTACTGTGGCTCATCTCTCGAAAAAAAAACAGCACATTCTCAGGGCTTTAAATACATTTGCCAAAATGACCTAGATGGTTTAGCAAAACACTAAGGCACACCTGCAAAAGGTCATATCTCTCCCAAAACAAACAACTCATCAGTCAAAAAAGCATTCCTTTTCTCATACAAATAGTCAGTGCCCCCAAAATGAAAAGTCGCTTTGGCTTTGTTTAAACTCTGCAGGTCAAAACGTTTAGATGTTTTGTCAGTATGGCAGTGAACCAAAGAAATATCCCTCTAGTGCACATTTCAATCTTGGCTCAGTCCTTTGTATGGTTACTGTAGTAGATGTTTTCTTTTCAGAATACTATGTGTATCAAACAGAAAAACGATGAATTCAAGAGAAGCCATCAAGGTTTCACATCACATACTGTATTGCACTCATACTGCCATGGAAATTGTTACAGTAATTGCCAAACAGAAACAGAAAATGTGTACTGCACAATATACTGTCAAACAATAAGTACATAAAAACTAAAATTATGTATAGCCTTCACTCCTATAACAACACATAGCTGGAGTTGAGTTTTCGTCCTCACTCTCCTACTCATCCTCGTGCTCATGTCTGTCTGGCCACAGATTTTCATCAACATCACATCTAATGTCCTCCCTTGCTATGAAACGGGGGTAGAATTGGCATGCATGCCGCAACCATCCCTTACACTGATCTGCTGTGACATCGACACAAGCAGCATCCATTGCCTGGAGAAGGGACCTCTGGTTTAGAGCCCGATGCTCGTAGAACCTCCACCTTCATGCAGAAAAAAACTCCTCAATAAGATTGAGGTATGGGGAGTAAGGTGATTAAAGCACTATCAGCATCTTTGGATGGGCAGCGAACCACGCCCTGATGAGCGGGCCTCAGTGGAAGCTAACTTTGTCCCACACAATGACAAATGTAGGCAAGTGAGGGCCTACCAAACACCCCTCATGTAGAGGGATAAGATCAGAGTCCGCGCAGTCCAAGAACACCAGGACCTTCTGGGTGTTGTATGGGCCAGGACTGGGAATGTGGGTGACTATACCATTCTCTGAAATGGCAGCACACATGGTGATGTTGTCCCCGCGCTGGCCTGGGACATCCACTGTTGCTCCTCTTCGTCTTCCTCCTCTTCCTCGAACAGGCAGTTGCCCTTGGTTGTTTCCCTGGCCAGGTGCTTCCATGTTCATTAATTGTACTGAACTTGGTTCAGCTCTAGATATTTGATGGAAGCATTTATACTCCTGGATAGGACCTGTCAGCTAACTAAACTTACTGTGTGATTGGTGATCGGATGTGTGAATCTCCCCCTTGATTAGTAAAGTTCTAATTGCACCTGAAAATTACTCTAAGCCATATTACAGTATATAGCTTGATGTTTTTCTTGGTATTATGTGCCTGAAAGATTTTGACAGTGGTGTGAACTATTTTGCAGGTGATGATGTACACAAGGAAATTATGCCAACATGTTTTGCAGAGAACAGAGACTTGACTGAGAAACAACAGTCAGTTTAGAGCAAGATATATTCAATTCGTTATTGGGCTAACGGAAGGCAATTGAACCTAACCATTTTCGAAGATGTACTACATAATTTGAAATATGTGCAAACTGTAGGCAATTGTACTTGTCATTTACAAGGATGTGCAAATACAATTGCAATGTGATTAAAGGAATGAGAAATTCCAATCTGTTGTGAACAAGTGCCCAGTGGTTTGGAGATTTGCACATGTTGTTTCGAGAATGTCATTTCTGTTTCATGAAATTACCCAAAGCAATGGAGAAAAACTGTAATAGAGAAGCAATGCCAAGAACAGAAACATAAATCGGGACGCCCAAAAAGAGAGGAGAACATCAGGAGTCCAGAATATGTTATATATAGTGTTAAGCTAGCTGCACAGGCGCCCTGTGGTTTACGAGAAATAGCACAGCTCGCCTCGTCCAATGCTAGAAGTTGGAGCTACTAATGTTAGGAGCTAGCGATTAGCCAGCTACTAATATTACTGCGTTAATCAAATGACTAACGTTTAACGTTACGTGGGGTCAGCAGTGTAAAATAATCGCCTGACAAGGCTGACATTAGAAAAAGAAACCACTAAATATCATCCAAAGAAAAGATCAGTAAGATTATAATTCGCCAAACGTTATAATAGGCTGTCAATAAAATCCCAGTAGCAGTAGGACACAGTTTTCCATTCTTACATGAGTGTTTACTTAAACTAAACTGCTATGGTAGCCTATTGACATGAGTCGTGTTAATGTTGAGCAGGGGCTAACCTTACAGCTTGCCGTCCTCATACAATAATAAAGTGTAGTCTAGCAGGGGGGGCCCTCAGATTTTGAGGTACCCCTACCCGAGTTAGAACAAAACACAACAATGTTTTTTTCTATCTTCAGGGTCTCCCATTCATGAAATGGATTGTTGTGAACTTTTATTTTGGTGCAAATTGAGTGAAATCAATAGATAAAGTGATGCACCCAATAAACTGTGAAAGAGCCGATAGAGATACAGTGCCCTCCGCAATTATTGGCACCCTTAGTGTATTCGACCAAAACAGGCTATGAAAAAATATTTGTTTGCTGTTTATCCTCTTGGTCTTTCACTCAAAATATTGTCAAAAATCTTACCTTTTCATTGAAATAAAATTATTGAAAGAAAACATTTTAATTTTACATTAAATAAATATTATTCTCCTAAACAGGTGTGCCACAATTATTGGCACCCCTTAATTTAATGTTTTGAGCAGCCTGCCTTTGCCAAGATAACAGTCTTCTCCTATAATGCGTGATGAGGTTGGTGAACACATGGCACGGATCTGAGACCATTCCTACATACAGTATCTCTCCAGATCCTTCAGATTCTTAGGTCGACGCTGGTAAAATAGGTTTAAGCTCTTTCCACAGATTTTCTATGGGGTTAAGGTCTGGGGACTGTGATGGCCCTGGTAAAGCCTTTATTCTGCTGTCGGTGAACCATTTTTGTGTTGATTTTGAGGTGTGTCCTGCTGGGAGGTCCGACTACGGCCCATTTTAAGCTTCCAAGAGGGGGCTGTTAGGTTTTCATTTAATATCTGCTGGTATGTGATGGAGTCCATGATACCAGGTATCCTAACAAGATGTTGAGGGCTTTTGGAAGTAAAACAGCCCCCCAACATCAGAGATCCGCCACCATACTTCAAAGTGGGTATGGGGTGCTCTTCTGTCTGGCTATCTTTCTGTCTATGCCAAACCCATCTTTGATGTTTGTTGCCAAGAAGCCTTATTTTGGTCTCATCTGACCATATAACTCTAATATACTGTAAAAGTCTGACTTACATTTGGCAAACTGTAGGCACTTTAGTTTGTTGTTGATTGACAGCTAGGGATGGGTATCGTTTGGGTTTTTTTCCGATACCGGTACATAACCGATACTTTTAAAACGATACCGGTGCCTAAACGGTGCCAGAACCGAAACTTTTTTTTTTTTTAATTAAAAACATTAAAAGCTTATTTATTGCCAAGGCAAATAGTTTTCTTCAAATTTAACAATATATTAACTGTTTAAGGTATACTATAAATAAAAATAAATACAAAACACTTGGCTTCAAACCTTTTAACTCCAAACTATGAACAATGTATTAACTTATAACAACTGTTTACAGTATACTTAAATAAATATAAATAAATACATAACACACTCTGTACACACACTTCACACTTCAGTAATTCTTTTGCAGAAATATGAGCATGTTTGCCTTCAGAGTAAAAAAAAATATGATTTAGTTTGCATTTATTTAAACCCACTGGTTTCGTGAATGTGTACTGCCCCTTTAAGAGTTTAGGTTCAGGCGTCTTGAGTTCTCTCCCCCATTTACATGCAATTTTGTTGTTGCATATGCACGTCGCGTTGTTTGAATCTTTTTGTGCGAAATACAGCCACACTTTTGATCGTTTACCTTTCGACATTTTCTCCGTTATATTGATGGCTAGCTCTGGTTGTGCTTGCTCTGTGCAAGGCTGCCTGCTCTTCGCTGTCATTAGACTGTTGCAATGTTATTGTAGCGTCCGAGTTAGTGCTCTCTTAGGAACTCACATTGAGAAGGAATATCTTTGGATGAGACGGTAGCTCTCCGTTTAATAAAGCGTATCCAACTTCTACTTAAAACAACCACACTTATCTTGAAACCGAAACCACACACAAGTCAACCCATTACCATGGCAACTCCTCAACACAAATCCCGTTTCCACTAGTCCCATATGGAATGCTACATTATCACCAATGAGCGTGAGTGACACTTGCGAGAGTCTACATTGGGAGATGGAGCAGTTTTATATGTGCCCCACGAAATCTGTTAGCAACACAAAAAAGTATACAGATCGTACTCAGAAAGATCTACGCCACTAACGTTACTTCTCGTTAGCTATCGCTAGTTTTGTTAAATTATTAATTTTTTAATTAAAAAAAATAATAATCTGCTCAGGCACCGAAAGGAAGCACCGAAATCTGCATTGCATTGCGGTCCGGGTAGGTATCGGTTGTATGGAACCGGTGCCATATTGGTACCGGTTCTCGGTACCCAACCCTATTGACAGCAGAGGCTTTTTTCTGACAACCCTCAAAAACAATTTTCAGGTCAATTTACAGATAGTTCCTCTTCCGGGCTGATTCCTTACACCTCCTGTCACTTTTAACTTCTTTGCTATTGCCCTGATTGTGGAAGTGGGTATTTCCAACTGTTTAGATATTTTCTTATATCCCTAAATTCGGGTTCCAGCAGCTCAACAACTTTTTGGTGCACTTTGACACTGAGTTCTTTTGTCTTTCCCGTCTTGATGAATGACTAAGGGTATTTCGCCTGTGTCACCTCATATTTATACCTCTGTGAATCAGGAAGCCATGTTTGACCTCTTAAGAGTTCCTAATCAAACAGGTGAACTCAAAAATGTAAAAAATTACTGCTAATATACTTCAGTTAGATTTTAATTATAGGATTTTCTTGGGGTGCCAATAATTGTGGCACCCATGTTCTGGAGAAAAATATTTTATGTAATGTCAAAAAAATAAATTCTTTCAAGAATTTTACTTCAATGAAAAGGTAAGATTTTTGTGAATATTTTGAGGGAAAGACCAAGATGATAAACAGCAAAGATATATTTTTTCATAGCCTGTTTTGGTCACATTCACTAAGGGTGCCAATAATTGCGGAGGGCACTGTATGTCTGGAGGGTGCAAGGGTTACATAATGCTGTATAGCTTTTCAACGGAGGCTCTGATCCTGCTCAACTTTTGTGTGTGAGTAGTAAGGTACCTAGTGGACATGTACCAATTGAAAGTATGTTGATAATGTATTTCACTTGTGTACTGTAAGCCTCTAAACACAGTGATACAATAGGCGGAAATAATATAATTGATTTTTCATGTTGAAATAACACTTTACTTTTTCTGGAATACCAAATCAAATGGTTTTGAAGTCAAATATTTTCTCAATTAGCATTGTTCCTCCCAGAAAGAGATATATCCATTGTTCTGTGTTTTTTGGGGGGTATGGACTCCATATCACCCTCTGTAAGGTCCCTGAATATATTCTGTGACTTCTGTGATTCTAGGTATACTGCTCTTGGTTTCGATTCTGACTGAGAGTGGGATGATGGTCTCCCACTGCTTTTGTTTGTAGTACGTGAAACGACCCAGGAGTCACTGGGGTTCAGTCTGGCTGACCTGATCTTCGGCCATTCAGTCCGTGGTCCGTTGAAGTTACTGCGTGAGAGGTGGGGCGCAGAGACCACTGAACAGCAGCACAATATGCTAGACTACGTCTGTGAATTTCGCTAGCGCTTGCACAAGGCCTGTGCCTGTGCTCAGGAAGCGCTGGTGTCAGCTCAGTCAAAGATGAAGACTCGTTATTACCACAAGTCTGTTCACCGTTCTTTTCAGGCAGGGGCCCGAGTGTTTGTGCTGTTGCCTGTACTCGGGTCAGCCCTCCAGGCTAAGTTTTCGGGGCCTTATGAGGTTCAGGGGCTCAGCACGTTTTGTCACCAAGCTTGACTTACTAAAGGGATATTGGCAAGTCCCCTTGACACCTCGTGCTGCTGAAATCTCCGCTCTGTTACCCCCGACTGCTTCATGCAGTACTCAGTTATGGCCTTTGGACTTCGCGACGCGCCAGCCAGTTTCCAACGCCTGATGAATAAAGTCTTAGTCAACCTACCAAACTGTAAAGTGTACCTGGACGACATAGTCCTGCACTCATCCTCTTGGTCCAGTCACCTCCAGCTTATCCATACTGTGTTCCATCGGCTCCGTAATGCTTCGCTGACCTTGAACTTAGCCAAATGTGAGTTTGGAAAAGCCACCGTAACTTACTTAGGCAAACAAGTGGGACAAGGTCAGGTCCGCACTGTGGAGGCTAAGATTGAGGCTATTGTTGAGTTCCCTATTCCAAAAACCAAGCGCGAGGTGCAGCGTTTCTTGGGAATGGCGGGTTACTATCGTAGCTTTTGTCGGAACTTTTCGGACGTTGTGTTACCCCTTACGAATCTGCTTCGTAACACCACTGAATTTGTATGGTCTGTTGATTGTGAGACTGCGTTTCAAAACGCCTGTGCAGTTCTCCAGTGCTTGCTGCTCCGAATTTCGATCTGCCTTTTAAACTTGAGGTTGATGCAAGCGCAACAGGAGCTGGTGCTGTCCTTCTGCAGGAGGGTACCGATGGACTGGATCACCCCATCTCGTACTTCTCAAAAAAGTTCCTGAGGCATCAGTTGAACTATAGTACGATCAAGAAGGAAGCACTTGGCATGTTGTTAGCTTTGCAACACTTCGAGGTTTACATTGGTTCCACTGCAGCACCTGTTTGTGTATACACTGACCATAATCCCCTTGTGTTTCTTTCCAGGATGAAGGATGCCAACCAGCACATCATGCATTGGTCTCTGTACCTACAAGGCTTCAACCTGGAAATTCGTTATAAGAAGGGGTGCACTAACATTTTGGCGGACACTCTGTCTCGCACATATCAATAAGATTTATGAATTTCAGATTTGGTATTTACCGGTATACGTAGATTTTTAGTGGTGGGGATGTTACGTCCCTGAATATATTCTGTGACTTCTGTGATTCTAGGTATACTGCTCTTGTATGTTTTCCGTGTTTTACAGACAGCCCAGACCTTATCCGACGTTGTCTGCCAGTTGCATTATTTCCCTCCAACTCGTTTCTGTAATGGTGCCTCTCCCTAGCAAGGCCTGTAACACCCTCTAAAGGCAATATGGTTATGAGCAAAATACAGAACGAGCAAGAACCAGACAGTTATCCGTGTCAAAGTAAAAGACAAAGACTGACTAGAGAAACATGATTTGACATCCGCAGCTAGTGTTTTATTTGCAGCCAGGAAGCCACTAGGAGAGAAGGCCTGTCCCCTATAAGTACTGGTGCAGGTGAAAGTACAAGTTCAAAAGTCCTCAATGCCGCCTCAGAGAGGTTTGATGAAATAATACAACTTCGTGAGCTGACCCATCAAGATCTATTTGCTTATGATGCAAATTATCACAGATGCTGCCTTGGACCCTATATTTCACAAATTACATTTCAGCAGCCAGAAAAAAGCATCTGTCAGAAAAGAAAGAAACACGAAAGACCTTTCATTGAGCTAACTCAAGAATGAAATGAGACAGTTTTTTCAAAGATTATGACTGTCACTGCACACTGAGCGTTGTAACTGAGACAAGGGCGTAGGTTTGCATAGGGTTGGTAGGGACTAGTCACGACCAAAGTTCGGGAAAGACAAAAAAGTCCCTACCAATATTTTTTTAATTTGATTTGCAAACTCATTCGTTTTATTATCAATACAATGTTCGTCGCCCAGAAGAGTTATAAATACATTTACAGTTTTCCAATGCGCCCTCGAGCCTGTGAGACAAGATGCTGTCATTTAATTGGTTGAAGTGGCAGAGTCAGAAACACTACGTGAATCCTGAGAGAGTGCTGCTAGTAAGTAAACTACTAAATACGCCAGGAAATAATAACGCCTCATATCAGTATTTCGTTTGGTCTCAGCATTGATATTTTGACCCTTTTGTGGTCTGTAAATAGGGAAAAGACACCTAAAAAGAAAAGAGATGCCAGAAATGGTCCCTATCGCAGTTGGGACTGCGATGTGATGGATGGGTAAATGACCTGTTCATTGACCAATCGAAGCACTTTCTATTCACACCGGAAGGCCGAATTACGACAAATCACTGCCCTGAGCCCGCCCCCTCAGGTCCCCATATATTGGGGGTGATCACGTCGCACAATCTCTTTGACTACTTCGCCTTTGAGGCTACGGACCGTCAGAACAAACTTCTACACGCTTTGCGTATCCTTTGTCTTTGTGTGCTATATTACGCTTTCGAGTTGGTGAGTTGCGGATGTATTCCCTTACTAGCTCTGAGTGCTACAAGGATATTCTACGCTTCAGCAAGCTGCTGTCTAGCTGGTGACCACGCTCGTCCTCGACTTGCCGGCTCACTACTGCTTATAAAGTACCACGTTGTTATAGCTCTTGCTAATTTGTGTTCGCTTCAGATGATGTCCAGGCAGTGGCTACGTCCCGGCCTGCGATGTCTATGCTAATCTTCTCTCGTTTCAGACTGGTTAGTTTCCAAGTTAGCTCATTAGCTAGCTAGGCTGCTACTACCCTGCTAACTGAGCTGATGCCTGGCTGCCGTCGACTCTGGTAAGGTAAACGAGCGATGTCTTACGGCCTTCTCCGGTTTAGTACCACGTTGTTATAGCTCTTGCTAAGTTGTGTTTGCTTCAGATGATGTCCAGGCAGTGGCTACGTCCCGGCCTGCGATGTCTATGCTAACCTTCTCTCGTTTCAGACTGGTTAGTTTCCAAGTTAGCTCATTAGCTAGCTAGGCTGCTACTACCCTGCTAACTGAGCTGATGCCTGGCTGCCGTCGACTCTGGTAAGGTAAACGAGCGATGTCTTACGGCCTTCTCCGGTTTAGTGCCGCGAGTTAAGGCTTCTAGACTTAAAGTTCGTGTAGCTCCCTAGCTTGTTAGCTGTTAGCTTGATAGCAGGCTAGTCTACTGGCTTCCCTGCAGCTAGCTTGTTCCCGTTGTGGATGTAAACAAACTCGTGAGTTCGAGTTAGCTTCCTAGCTTGGCTGTTAGCTTGATAGCAGGCTAGTCTACTGGTTTCCCTGCAACTAGCTTGTTCCCGTGGGGGAAGTTAATGAACTCGTACTGTACCCCTGCGGCTAGCGTGGGTTTACGAGTTAATACTTGGTCTTCAGAATGTTCGTGCAGCTAGCCTAGCTTGTTAGCTTGTTAGCTCTAGCCCTTGACTACACCGCTAGCTATCTAGCTACCGTCAACGGCTGTCACCATTGGCGAGCTAATCTAGTTCTGTATTGATGGTTTTCTCTCATTCCAGTGCCTCGGCAGACTGGATGCTCCGCATGCTTGGACCGCAGGGATGCTAGACAGCTGATGCACTCTGAGCAGGGCTCGCCGTCGACATCAGCGGGGAAGCGAGCTGCCGCCGGAACCTGGCGCTGCTGCTGGAGCCTGGCTCTGCTGGAGCACGGCAATGGTGCCGGTGCCCAGTGCTGCTGCCGGTGCCCAGCGCTGCTGCCGGTGCCCAGCGCTGCTGCCAGAGCCCAGCGCTGCTACTCAACAGCGGGGAGACGAGACAGCGGATACACTCTGATCAGTGCTCGCCGTCAGCAGCAGCGGGGAGACGTGACAGCTGATGCACTCTGAACAGTGCTCGCCATCATCAACAGCGGGAGACGAGACAGTTGAGGCACTCTGAACAGTGCTCGTCATCGGCAACAGCGAGGATGCAAGACAGCTGATGCCTGCTCAACTGGAGAGGCACGCTGTAGCTCCTCTACGCCATCCCTCCTTCCCCCTCCCTCCTGTGACACAGGAGAGCTGCTGGTCAACATCGAGAGTGAGCGGCGACGCTGTAATGGGCTACACTGCGGGGACACTTCCCCAATTTCACCCATTACCCTGGGTCAGCCCCGCCGCCGAGAAAGACTGCCTGCTGCTCACATGTGGCCTCATGCTGAGCATGGCGTTTAAGTTATGTCCATAAAGCACAACACTGCGTGTCACACATTGCCCCTGTAGGAGAGGCAATAAAGTCATGCATGTTTTTCATTCCCCTTCAACACATCCACCACGGCAGCCCTGTCCCACCGGGTCCCTGCCTTGTGTGAGAGCTGCAGAGGTCTCGGCCTGAGCGCTTTTCATTGAAGGAGAGGGAAGTGGTCTCCACCACCAAAAAGGACTGACCGCCACGCACATGAAACCTTCATGTCAGGCAAAGTCTCATAAGCATAAACCTCACATGTCACAAACATAAGTTATGCTTGGGTAAGTTTTCCCCTCAGTACACCCACGGTGCCCTTACAATAACAAGGTTTAGTGTGTGCCCAGATCTTTTTCCCCCCTCGGGAGCGGGCACAGATCTATGAGGGCAGATTGGCTATGAGCGGGTTCTCTCCTGACAAGATTTCAGCTCAAAGCCAGCTAATAGGCTGTGCGGAGAACTGGCACGCATACACTGCTTTGCCAGGGGTGTACAAAAAACTATAACAGTGGTTACACACTGCAGTTGCCTGGCCTCATTTGTGATGGTGTGCCCCCACCTTCCTCCGAGAGGGTGGGTGGTCTGGTCAGTGGTGCTTCAGGGGCGGTTCATCTCCTGCATCAGGAGATAAACCCTCTGATCACAAAGAGGGCCATAAGTCAGTGCCGTCAGAGGAGGCAAGCCAGGGCCACTGCAGCAGAATATTTCTCGCCCCCAAAAGGACGGGAATTATCTGCCTGTATTAAATCTACGTATATTGAACAGTGCACTGATGCCATGGGAGTTCAACATGTGGACTCCATGCTGTCTAGTTCAGTTCATACAACCAGGCGGCTGGTTTAATCAGTAGATTTAAAGGGCGCTTTCCACGTACCGATTCATTCCAGATATCAAACATATCTGAGATTTGCATTCGGGGAAGCAGCGTAACGATGCCACACACGAGTGTGTAAAAGCAGCCATCGCTCCATTGCAGAAGCAAGCAGGGGGACTGGGTTATGCTCTCGCTCAGAGGCAGAGGCGGTGCAAGAGTGGCCATGGAAATACTGCCTCGGATTCATCCAAAACATGTGTGCAGCAGTTCAGACTGAAGCAAAAGTCGCATTTTCTCGCTGTCAAAAGCTGTTGGGGTTGATGGCGGCCGCAGCAATTGCACTCCCACTAAGGAGGCTGCATGCGCGGCCACTTCAGGGATGATATCTGTCTTTAAGCTCAGCTCCACCAGGGACAAGTTTCGCTTGATCACGGTGGATCGCAGATGCTGGCAGGCCTTGGCCATATGGCAAGCCCCGCATTTCCTCTCGGCAGCGGCTCCACTGGGCACAGTGACGCGCCACGTTATCGGCACCACAGACGCCTCAATGGAAGGCTTGGGTATATGATAGGATATTCGAAGGATATTCTGTGAACGGGCGTTGGTCATCAACGCAAGCCGCGTCACATATAAATGTGTTGGAACTGCGAACGATTTTTCTAGCGCTTCGGCATTTCATACACATACTAAGCGGGCGTCATGTACTCGTCAGGTCGGACAACACGTCCGCCATTGCATACATAAATCGCCAAGGGGGAGTACGCTCCTGTGGACGGCAAAGCGCATTCGCTCTCTCAGAGCAGTGCATATTTCCAGGCCATCTCAATTACGGAGCCGACCTGTTGTCAAGGGGCTACCCTCAAGCAGCAGACTGGTGCCTTCACCGTCAGGTGATCAACCAGACTTGGCTACAATTTTGCAGGGCACAGGTAGACCTGTTGCAAACAGAGAAAACACCTGAAGCCCTCTGTGGTTTTCGCTAGGAGGCGACAACCCTCCATTAGGAGTGGACGCGCTGAGCCAGCAATGGCCCGGCATGCATCTTTACGCATTTCCTCCGATTCCTCTTCTACATCAGGTAGTCTGCAGAGTGGAGGAGGAGGGCATGGAGCTGATATTAGTAGCGCCCCAATGGCCCAGTCAGCCATGGTTAGCGGATCTAATCAGATTGTCAGTGCAACCTCCGTGGGAGCTCCCTCCGCACAGGCCTTCTTGTATTCTCCCATAGCGGCCGCCGACGGCCGTAACTTTTAAAGACACAGTGTTTATACTACAACATTAATATATGATCAAATACACCGCTAATGGATAGATTCCCTTCTTACTTTTATTTTGAAACCGGAAACTGGGTATGCTGTCATTAGCTTTTTTTTTGTTTTTGTTAACTAAACGTCGCTACTGACAGATCGCCTGAAACTTGCAGTCTCTTGCAGTAGTGATGGGAAGTTCGGATCATTTTACCGACTCGAATCTTTGAATCTCGTTCAGTAAAATGAACAAATCTTTTTTCGAGTCATTCGTTCATTTCAACGGGGTGGGGGGTGGGGGGGGGTTGCTACTCAACATTTTTTTATTTTATAGCCAATTCACTGGCGTAAATACGTCCACTACAAACACGTATCATATTTTCATGGAGGTTACTACATGTAAACCAGCAGATACTAATTCCTGCATTCAAATAATATATTATGAAAGTTTGGATGAAATGGTCATTTATTATCACATAAGCATTTAATTATCACGGCAAACAATTACGCTGCACTGAACTGTAAGTAAAGTTTTAAAAAGTTAAAATAACTAAACCTGTAATTATTTCTTGTGAACGAATATCATTCACGTCATACTAAACATAGACACTCGAAAGTGAACGAGGTTAATAAGTCCTTTCTGTTTCCTCTTCTGAGCCTATGCAGGTTACGTGAAAAAATATCCAGAGCCCCGTATCCGAAGACCCAGTCAAAATGAACGAAACATTTCGGTTTTCTCTAGCTTCCCATGCTGAGCCTATGCAGATCACGTGAAAAATGATCCAAATACTTGTATCCGTCAGATGACCTAATCGTTCACCTCCCGATCGTCTTTGGATCAACGTTTCGTTCATCTGCCGGATATCGGTCTTTCGTTCAATGATTCGTTCTTTTGCCGGATATCAGTCTTTCGTTCAATGTTTCGTTCTTTTGCCAAACGTGTCTTTGGGTCAATGATTCGTTCTTTCGCCAACCGTGTCTTTGGATCTATGATTCGTTCATCTACCGGATATGGGTATTTCGTTCAATGATTCGTTCTTTTACCGGATATCGGTCTTTCGTTCAATGTTTCGTTCTTTTGCCAAACGTGTCTTTCGTTCAATGATTCGTTCTTTTGACAACCGTGTCTTTGGATCTATGATTCGTTCATCTGTCGGATATGGGTCGTTGGATCCTTTTCCACGTGACCTGCATAGGCTCAGTACAGTCAGCTAGAGGAAACAGAAATGATTCGTTCTTTTTCCGACTGGGTCTCTCGGATACGGGTCTTTGGATCATTTTTACGTGACCTGCATTCAACAAATCATTTCTGTTTCCTTGGCTTAGCCAATGCAACAGTCCCAGTTGTCCCGATGCGCGGTCATGAACGAGAAAAAGAACAAATCTTTTTTTGAGAGGACTCGTTACTCTCGAGTCGTTGTAAGGATTCGTTCAAAATGAACGAATCGTTCACGAACGACACATCACTATCTTGCAGTAAAGGCTAGAAATCAGACGTCTGCATCTGTTCTCTGCATCTGTTCTCACTGGATGATATCGTATTTTTGTACACCAATGACGACGACTAATCACGACTAATCACGTTTGTATGACAGTAACGATCCTGTTTGAGAAGTCAAAAATAAAAAATAAACGTATTCAAAATAGAAAAATAAGTATCCCCCAGTTTATTTCTGACTATTTTACTCGCTAGTAACGTCTTCTTATGTGTTGGTTTACAACTAGCATCAGCCTCATCGAAGACAGACAAAAGTCATAGCTAGATCAGTGATATTTGAATGGATTGTAAACCCATGACACTTTTATTTGCAGAGATATGTAACATTTAATAATTGGTCTTTGAGGGAAGTTCAGTAAAGCTAATTTTCACGTTACCTCACTTTTGGAAATGGTGGTCAATTCGTGACTATCGCAACCTACGAAGGAAGCACCCGCGTCTGTGTGTGAGAGCTATTATGTGCACATATAAACGACGTGGGTAATCGGCTGTGTTTTCTGTTTTTCAGGAGAATTGTCTTAAAATTTGTATCGTCATCTCAATTTCCATGACCATTTTGCCAGCTAACTTGCTAACTATCTACATTGACTGAGGTAACGTTAGTACTCTGAGGAGTTTGTCTGGAGTTGGTTGATAGCAGCTATTGACTCAGCCTCATCACTTACTAAACTGATCAGATTAAGATAAATAACATGTATAGTAAAAATCTGAAAATGTGTCACTTTGTTTCATTCTCACTTCTTATTCTTCGTTCGTCTCTACTAGTATTTCAAATCCCTCCTTTGTTTTGAGCTGTAAGCTTATGGTAACAACAGTACCTAAATACAATCAATAGCAAGGACATCATTGAATATTGAAAACCTCATATTGAAATGGTATTCAGCAGGTTATTCGACAGCCAACTAGTAATATGTTGTGATGTTAAATTTTAAGCTTGTACAGCTTTTATGCTGTAAAAAGCTAATCACAATGAAATCAGGACCAAGGCATAGGATATCACTACTACATAAAATACAAAGTAGATGTGATATAGCTTGACCGTATCAGAATCAGAATCAGAAAGGTTTTTACTGTATGTAGTACACACTGGGATATTGAGCTGATGTTGTAACATAAAACAATTGACATAAAAATGGATGAAACACTAATGACTTCCACTGTGATGGCTTAAAATAATAGGATAGTTTTTTTTCTTTTATGTGTCAGGATGTCGGTTGTTCCAGCTCATCTGAGGGTAGAAAAGTGAGTGAGGGTGCTGTTGCAGCAAAGGGAAGTGAGGACGTGGGGGGAGACTGAGAGGAACAGCGAGAGGCCTGATGAGCGTAAGGAAGCTTCAGTAGGACATAGTAGGTTTCTCACTGACGGAATTGAAGATGAAAAGTTGTCAGCTTACAAGTGGTGGTGTTTGTATAGGTAGTCAGACATTAGAGTTTAGTCTATAGTAGTCTGACATTAGATCCATTACTACCCTCTATCCCAAACCAAGATCATCTGCCAGACACCCCTCTATGCCTGTTTATACATTGAATGCTAAACAGTATCCTTTCAGGATTCACAGAGACACCAAATCTTAATACCCCATCTGACAGGTTTCTTAGGTTTCTTCATATACTGTTTCCAAAGTAACATGCCGTCAAATTTAATCATGGCCTCACCCAGTGAAAGATTTTTACATGGTCAAAGAAGTTTAAGGATGTTCTCCATGTTCACTTTTTCCAAACTATTCACACAGTGGTCTTAACAGACGCACACCTCAGCATATCAGTTAACTTTTGGTGCAAAATGCCAAAACACTTTATACTCCACCCAAAAGTGAGACATGCTGCCGTAACTTTAGCAAATGTTCTCTCTCAGATTACAATGACCTAAAAAACTTAAATAACTTGAAGCATTGCCAATTGCATACAGTATAACATGTTGCTTTGCATCTTGCAAATACATCAATCCAAGCCAAGTATCTGAAGACAGTGTTCATATGTTAGTTTGCTTCTCTCAAAAAATGTAATTCCATTCTTCAATCACTGTCTTTCACTGGTAGCCCATGATTAACATTTAGAACAGTACTGTAATAGTGGAAACAACTCTTCAGGGACAGCTACATCTATGCTTGCCGAGATAGTAAGAAGTCTGCAAGAAGTCTGCAAGCCAAAAAAAACTAAATAATCTAAATAAACTTTCTGCTAAAGTAAGAATACTTTGTCTAATTCAAGCATATAACTTAATTTGTCTGTCCAAATACAGCATCTTTACATCTACAGTAATCTAAATTACTGTAAATTAGGTTTTGAACTGAAAGTTAACTGTTTCGAGCAGAGTATCTAAACATCGGCAAAAAAATGCTGTAGTTGCAGAGCATTTTGCTAGTAGTGAACATTGACTGAGACAGGTGTCCATGAATTTCGGAAGAAGTGGTCATTGACTGCATTTTGTTTCTAAGCGATGGAAAAGTATCCCATTTAGTTAGTCTACTGCTGGATGTGTTAAGTGTTTTGAGAAAGAGTACATGGTATTGAACCAAGTGTGAAAATGATTGGAAAAAACTGTAATGGTCTCACTTTCTGAAGCTTGTCACCAGAGTCTGCTTTCCCTGGGTTTGAACAGGGTAGGTATCTGCATAACCCCTTATACTTATTTCATGGCATTGGTGTCTGCCACATAGGACACTTGTAAGGCTGGATCAGATGAACAGTAGTCAAGAAAAGAGGGTAAATGATGGATACACACAGGGCCGTCGTAAAGGGGTGAAAGGTGAGGACAATTCTAGGGGCCCACAGCCCAGGGGGGGCCCACAAAAACCCCAGTAGCCTATTATGTAAGCTTCCCTTTTTATGACTAAATTATTATGTATAAGCATATCTTATGTTCATACTAATGCATCAGAGTTAAAACAAAGCGAAAAAATCAAGCAAAATGTAAAAAAAATATTATTTTTTTCCAAGCAATAACCCCCTTTTTTAAAATATGGTTTGGTCCATACGCACATTAACACTGAAACGTGAGTTTTATTAAAGCATAGCGTGTGTAATGTGTAGCTATTTCATTCCGTTTGTTAACCTTTCCTGCTGTCTGTCTGACCGTAGTTGGGGACTGCAGGGGGGTAAAATGCTCCACGGTCGAGGTAGATTACATGTTTTTAACTTCGGGGTTAATTCCCTTTCCTTTACAGACAGCAGGAAAAGTTACAAAACGGAATGAAATAGCTACACATTACACACGCTATGCTTAAATAAAACTCACGTTACACACATACTGGTTAACACTGCTACAGCACATAAATGTTTGTCGCTGCATCCAAACTATGCGTCACCATTCTCCCTCCCTGTACGTGCTCTTAAAGGAGCCGCACCATTTTACTAAACGTTCTTGCAATGTGAATCATTTAATTTAAATATGCTTATTGGCCTTATTGTGCACCATTTTGCGTTTAACAGCGCTTTTTTGTGTGAGAGAGCATCTAACTGTTGATGCCCCAGTTTAATAAAGCCAGGCTAGTCACAAACAACGTATGTAAATCTGGCATTAGTAGGCTACTATGAACAGTTGAGAAATGGATTCCGTCGGGCTTGCTTCGGATTCGAAAAAAACATATTTTAATGGCTGTCGGACTCGGTTACTATTCTGCAGGACCAGGCCGGGCTCGGACAGAAAAATTCGGCCCGATCCATGCTCTAATCTGCATCCTCAACGGGCATTAGTTGTCCTGAAGCAAACCCTGAATATCAGTGATGCTGATCACAAGGTCAAAACATAAAGTCAGTACAAAATGAAACCACTAAATATCATCCACAGAAAAGATCAGTAAGGTCATAATTCGCCAAATGTATAATATGCTGTCAATAAAATCCCAGTAGCAGTAGGACACAGTTTTCCATTCTTACATGAGTGTTTACTAAAACTAAACTATGCTACTATGGTAGCCTATTGACATGAGTCTTAAGCAGGGACATAATAATACCCAGTGACTCTTTGTTGAGTGGTTCATTGAAAAAAAAAAAAAATGAATTGGGTGCATTGCGTCAGGCACTGCCAAGAACATAGAGGAACAGAAAAATTAAGAAAAAAATATAATACATATACAGTAGTCTAAGAAAAGAAAGTTGTGTAAAATTGATCTTGAGCGATGACAAATTGGGGGGAGGCCCACAACAATATTCTTTCAGGGGGCCCAGAATTCCTAGCAACGCCCCTGGATACACATGAGGATGTTTATCCTCACAAACATCTTCACCTCCTCCACAAATGTATTGCACCAGGATGCTTTTGAAGAGGCATAGAGTTTGGTGTTTTCCACCAAATTAGCAAAAATGTTGGTAATCTGTATGGTTAAGTAGCGTTAATATTTTAATATTGATTCATTTATTTACAAAATATATAACAAATACTAATTAAATACATTAAGAATATATTAAATATAATAATTACGTCTGCTGTACGGTTCAAAACTTATGAATTTGAACTTTTGGGTGTATGTCAAGCTTTGTATTTTAATATTTGTAGAAGTCACTCATACATATTTGATATCATATTAACAAACAATTTATGCCCTTTCAAACAAAACAAACTTGTAATGTAATTGTAATTTTTCTTTTGTTTTCTAACTGTAACTGTTTGTTTACAGAATAACAAAAAATGAAGGAATTCTCTGTTTTTCGTGGGATTTTGCTGCAGTGTTCTAGAATTCTATTGGGGTATAGAGGGTTAAGGGCGTTTCAGTGGATGACATTTGCTAAGCTGCAAGCTGGAGCTCTCGCCACACCTTTATTAATTACTACATGTTGGATGTGGCAGAGCCTGGTTTCCTGCAGAGTGTGTTGCAGGCGAGTCATCTGTGATCATATGCAACATGCGGTGTATTATCAACTGTATGACTGTCTCCCTTTATGAATTAAAGGCGGACTGCGCAGATGGGTGTAAGTATTCATAAGCATGGGATCGGTGAATTGACTTATATTGAATTCATTCCCCTTATAAGGCACACTGCCACTGCCACATGAACCTCTAGGAGGGCAAGGCGAATGGGTTGGCGTGTGTATATGTATGTTGGCCGACACTGTTGCACGTGGGGTTAGACTCGGTCCCATCCATCACATCGCAGTCCCAACTGCGATAGGGAACATCTCGGTTATGGATATAACCTCGGTTCCCTAAGCAAGGGACCAGATGTGATAACGTTGCATGCACAGCGCGTGTTTTTCTTCTGGCAGGCTCAAAGGCTCAGAGTCTTCAGAGATTGTGCGACGTGATCACCTCCAATATATGGGGACCTGAGGGGGCGGGCTCAGGGCAGTGATTTGTCGCAATTCGGCCTTCCGGCGTGAATAGAAAGTGCTTCGATTGGTCAATGAACAGGTCATTACCCATCCAACACATCTGGTCCCTTGCTTAGGGAACCGAGGTTATAGCTATAACCGAGATGTTTTCCACCCATAGAGTAAGGAGCTATCAAAAAGCCCAGGTCGCTGTTAGTTAGCCGGAAAATTACCCACACTGCGAAGCTGCTAACCCTAAATCGCCACCCATTGTACAATGGAAACATGTTTTGAAAGTTTGTAGAGCATGTAACTTTTGCTTGCATTACATCTCGTCTTGTTGAAGCCAGAAGGATAAGCTACCCTACCCACCTAGTCAGACCATGCTGGTTCAGTCTAGTACCAGCAGCCTAGCAACTCATAATAAGGGTGGCCAGATGTATTTTTACCTGGGCATCTCTTTTCGAGACATAAAAAATGCGTCCGGCCGGGATTCTAAAAACGTCCGGGATTTTGCCCTAATAACAATCTAGTTATTACGTCCTTACAAGTTTTGGAAAGGGTATCTCCCTTCTTCCGCGAGCTCTGACTGTAGAGAACGGTCATTGGTCATTTAATCCGCTTTCCCAGTGTTGTCAGACAGGATAATCATCCTCCAAATACGATCATCTTGAGTCTCTGATAAGATACGCCATTTCCAATCTGGCAAAACTAAGCACCTTGCAGCATCCACTAGTTGCATCGTTTACAATAGTACATGACATCCAAAAATTCCATTGCGGGAGAGGAGTGTCCTCTTTTTCACAAACTCCAATCTGGTCACCCTATAAACTGGTAGGCCTATATGATCCCTAGGAGAGTAATAAAACTATATCCGTTCCCTGTAATGTCTTGACCAATGTCAGCATTCAACTAAGCATGGTTAGTGTCTATTGAATTAATGAATTGTTGTGCAGGAAAACCAGCAGCCTGAAGCTACAGATGTAGAGCAGGGTGATGATTAATCAGCATAAGGGGTTCAGATGAGACGTTGAATTGTCCATTTTGGTAAAGATTGCATTCAAATGCTGTTTTTTAAAGGGATGATTAGACAATTTTAGCCATGAATTAAATCAATCACTATGGCTATTTTGAGAATACATGTTATACTTGAAGGTAGTAAAAAGGTGCAATAAATTGGGATGCCCAAATGTATGCAGCATATAATTCATGAATACATTACTTCATTGTACTGCAATCCAGATGTAGGCTTAGTACAGCTCGATAAAACCTGAACCAATTACCTTCATATTACAAATTAATTTCAGAACAAACAAATGCACTGCATGTCCTTCTCATTAGGTAATTTTGTTCATTAAGGCAATATTTTGATATGCATGGAAACTAAGAAATCCAGTGCAGAGGTAGTGCAGGTTGAGGAAGAAACAGCTGGACCATCAGCGCTTCAGATGAGGTCTTACTCATGTTTAGGATATCCAAAAAGGACAACAAAAACATGTGATGTCAAGAAAGGTGGAGAACGTTTAGTTTTTTATTTAACTAAGGGTTTATTATTAGGGTTCATGCAGTGAAACTGCAGAAACCTATTGTGTTTCTATTTGTTCTTATTAGGGTTCATGCAGCGAAGCTGCAGAAACCTATTGTGTTTCTATGTTTTCTTGTTATTATGATTCTTTGCTGAGATCCTATGGCAGCCCATAGAACCGTCTGGTAAAAAGTTGTGAAATTTGGCACACTGATTGGGGACAGTCCCATGATTCATTTCACCAAGTTTCATGTAGCGCTCTAGCGCCACCAACAGGTCAAACTTTTGACCCGTTGGCCCGATTTTCAAAAATGAGGCATCCTTGGAATCCTTGGACCAGCACGAGTTCAACGCACCCTATGACGTTATTTTGCGCCATGATGGATTTTCCGCCATTTTGGATTTTATCACGAGTCACAATTTTTGTCCGATCAACACCAAACTTGACACAAATCATCTTCAGACCAAGCCTCCAAAAGTTATTGGATTACATATTCGCAACTTAAACCGTTCGCCCGTGACAGCCAATCAAAGTTTGCGACGAAGTCTTCAGACAGGACGTGGGCTCATATCTCAGCAACGATTTCATGTATCAAGACCAATCTTACTACTACTAAATTTGCGTCTGGATGGAAAGGTGTTATCTTTCCCCATCCCACCCATGCTAAGCCATTTCTAGCATAACATGCGATCTACCGTGGAAAACAGAAGGCAGGCGATTTTTTTTATCAGTTCTCACCACACAACGACGTCTCATCTTTGCTCCTTGAATGTCCAGTGGTGTAGTCCAGTGTATACGCAGGTATACGGAGTACACCCACTTATTTTTCAGTCAGCATTGGGTATACCCACTTCTCAAAACAGGGTGTTTATCCTGTGCTGTATGAATAAATAAATAAAGAGTATACCCACTTCTCCAGGGACCACTACACCACTGTGAATGTCGATGGTGTCGATGGTCGAATGGTATGGTGTTATTGAAACTTACTACGTGTAAAAAAGACTAGAAATTGAACGTTTATTATTCGAGTCTAAAGTTTCTAATGTTGCCTCGGGTGCCTTTACGTAAACATAATTAAAATGTCACATAAGTCCACTAAACAATTCCCAATTCGCTGGCTCCAGTAACAGAAGAGAAACACCCCAGAGGGGGGAGGAATGATAAACCAGGTACTTAGTCGCACCGACTAGCTAAATTCTTACCTGCAAAGGTGGCTAAGCGGTTAACAGCACCATTAGGTACATCGTACCACTAACCTGAAGAGCGCAGGTTCAAATCTCGCGAAGCTCGCGTAAAATCTACCTGAAAAGACACAGGTTAGATATGTACGAGTGGCAAACATGTCCCAAACAGCCTCGAAAGTACATGGGAACACTCGAATTCTGAAACTGAAAGGCAAAGCAAGAATCGTGATATCCCCGAAATCAAAACCCTACAAACAGAACTCTGAAAACTGAAGGCGAATCAAGAAATGTGATAACCCCAGAGCAAAAAAGACAGAATATTAATTAAATTATTATCGTGTACATTTTAATTTCGTTTTTATGGGGCAATAGCTGTAAATGGGAGGGGATACGTTTTGTCAGTTGAAAGCTGACCTATAGAGCTCCTGCGTCACGTGACTTTTGATTGTCGGACGCCATTTTGGCAGTAAACATTACGATCGGCGCCAGCCTTGAAGAGTTCATACCGAGCGAATATACGTATATAACTAATAATAATAAATAAATAAAATATAAATTAAGGTTGAAAATGACAGCCACTTAGGTTGGGTACGTTCAAAAACACAAACTAGCAAGTTACAGATGCACTGTAGTAGCTACCCAAGATAATAAACAAACATGCTAACGTGACACTGCCGTACCTAGTCAAGCTAATAAACAAACAATGCTAACGTGACACTGTCTATCAAACTGGGATAATTTAATACTTACCCTTGCAGTGATGATGCCAAAATTACAGAGATTAAATATAAGTGACCCATATAACGCTCCTGGGGTGCTTTTCAAGAGCCTAACATCCTACAACGAAGAATATATTTACCTGACTTGCGCTACGTTGACATCCACAGCTATCTGCTCAATTTTCCCTTAGTTTATACTGGGGACTCCCTCAGAGCATACAAAGGCTTGGAGGCTTATACATGGTGTCAGTCCGGCTTCGTAACACAACTTTGACTGTGGAGTCTTGCATCCAAAAACTTCGGCATCATCACTGCAAGGGTAAGTATTAAATGATCCCAGTTTGATAGACAGTGTCACGTTAGTATTGCTTGTTTATTAGCTTGACTAGGTACGGCAGTGTCACGTTAGCATGTTTGTTTATTATCTTGGGTAGCTACTGCAGTGCATCTGTAACTTGCTAGTTTGTGTTTTTGAACGTACCCAACCTAAGTGGCTGTGATTTTCAACCTTAATTTATATTTTTTGAATTTCATACATAGGTTAAATCACTCCCAACGGCTAAATGACAGTCAACTGAAGCCGTGACTGCCAGACAGTGCCTGTCAGATAACTGACGCGATTACTGCCAAAATGGCTACGCCCATCGTTTTTCGGCACGCGACCAGCAACTATGACGACAGGCGCAGGAACTCTATAGACAGAATCTCATTCCGTCTCATCACAAGACGTTTTAATTAAATTCCTTGTCGTTTTCAACCAATGGCTGCAGCAGGGTGTGTGTGGCTAGACTGCTGACAGTCAATATGCTAATAAGAGCAAGCTTCACACTATGGGCCCTATCTTGCACCCAGTGCAATTGACATTGTCACCGACGCATGTATCATTCCTATTTCGCACCCGGCGCACAGCGGGATTTTCCCTCCAGAGGCGCGTGTCGAAATGAACTTGCGCCGAAATGGGCGGGGCGAAACAGAGAAGGCGTTTCTCAGGCGCAAGTCTTCCCTGGCGGTATTTTGCAGTTTCAAAACAACAGAAAAAACCTAGTCTAATGTCAGAGGCGCATTGTGTAGAGTCTGTGGCGCGTATTCAGACGCTATTTTAAGGGCGCGTGCTTGGCCGCACAGGACCTATAGGCTACACTTTACTTCTCTCGTCTACACGAGAGATTTACACCAATTTTTTGGCAAGCCATAATATATAATTACAAGGAAAATAAAGTATTTACCACATGAGGAAATCATTGTGATATCGATATCCAAGATATTTTGAAAATAGGCATACATCTAGCGTACACATTGACCCAAATGATTCAGGTTAATTGTAATGGCGGTTGTAACCTTGTAACCTTACTCGCTGACGTACCAGTTAGGTTGCGGTTAATTGTAATTTTTGTCCATTGCGCACACCCGACAGCCAGGAGAGGGCTAAGCAGGCGTTCTGGGAGAAGTATGGGTTCCCTGGCGTCCTTGGCGCTATAGACTGCACCCATATTCACATACGTGCCCCCCCAGTAAACGCACTGATTTATGTTAACCGCAAGGGAACACATTCTATAAACATCCAAGCCATTTGCGATGCCACTTCACGTGTCTGTCACGTTTTTGCCAACTATCCTGGCTCAAGCCACAACTCATTCATTTTGGCAAACTTTGTCAATTCCTGCCCTTTTCGTGGGGAATCCTCCATTGGATGGGTGGCTGTTGGGGGACAACGGCTATCCATTAAAAACCTGGCTAATGACGCCTTTTATCAACCCTGCAACAGTGCGCAACACTCATTTTAATAGAAATGTTTGCGATGGAGTAGCACCAGAATCGCACAAAGAGCATGGAGCAGCCCGCATGGAAAGAGATGAAAGGCAAATTGTACAGATAATGCAGTTTGTACAAGACAGGTAGAACCCTTTTGATTTGGAAAAAAATCCTGATGAGCTTATCAATATTGCAAGTGGACAAGTAGCATCACAAAAGGTGACAAAAGATCTCCCAAGTTTTCTGGAAGATGGGGAAAAGCCAAATACAGCTTTCATCGATGAACGCCTAAAGAGTGAAACACTTAAAAGTTTCTGGGACCCTGAGAAAAGACACAAATTGGCAACATTCACAGATAGGAAAACTTGCTTTACAAGCAGTAAATCTAAAAAGCTTCACATAGATTCAGATGTTCTCTTCAGGAGACTCTTGGCTGTTTGCGGAAAACCACAAAAGCTGACCTTGCAAAGAAACTGGAGTGCAGGAGCTGCCTGACATCACAGAGAAATCTGCATGCATCCTTGATGGCATGGCTGTGCTTCAAAGTCTCCATGATTCAGACTTTCAGTGACCTAGCAGAGTATGTTTTGAAGAAGATCTTGTCTCTTCTAAATAGAAAGCAAGAAATAAAATGTGTGGTCATGGTGTTTGACAGGCATGACAACCCACGGTCAATCAAAGTCCTGGAGAGGCAAAGGAGAGGTTCAACTGATGGGAGACCTGCACACGTTATCACTGGCAACACAGATGTTCAAAGGAATGTTTGGCTCATCTCTAGTGTAGGTGCATGCAGGCCATGGAACGAGAGAGAGATATGTCCCCATCGACACCGTATCAGAGAAACTTGGAAAGGACATGTCCAACTGTCAACCAGCGTGTCATGCACTCACTGTTTGTGACACAACTAGCAGTTTGTATAGAATAGGAAAGACTACAGCATTCACCAAACTCAAGACCCATCTCAGTGAGCTCAAAGAACTGGCCAATTTTGGACTCTCTGCATGCTTGGAAGCAGTGACGTGCGGTGAGGTTCGCAGCTGGTGAGGCACAGAAACCGGAAGTGATTACGTCATTCCGATCTGTAGTTGTTTAGAAAAAATAGAAATGTATACATCATACATGTATATATGCTTATGGTTTAAAAATTGTCATCTCACCAGAACTGAAAAAACTTTGTTTTATTGTCTAATACTATTACTTTTAAACGATTATTATTATAAGAAGTTATGCGGCTCAATAGTCAACTGACTTTTACGAGGCTATAGGCCTACAGCTAAACGTACAATCGGTGTGGTAATTGAACTTTTACACCGTGTCAAATAAGATATTAATAGTTACAAGGTAGCGTATGTAGCCCTCCCACCAATGATATGGCTCATTTCAATTTGTCTAGGGAAAATATAACCTTTTACACAACTCGGCAGTGATGGGCAGTAGCGTCACTACTTGTAGCAACGCTACTAGCTTAACTACATTTGTCAGTAGCTTGGCAGTAACGTCGCTATTTTCAAAACCAAGTAGCTTTTCAGTAGCTAAGCTCTTTTATTGATCAAGTACCGCAGTAACGTCCTCGAAAGCTAATTTATCCTGGACCTTTCTGATGTTCATTCATGACAGGCTTCCCTGCAGCCATCAAACACAAAAATTAAGCAGTACATCACTTTAGGCGAGACGAGTGAAAATAGATAGATAGATATCGTCATTTCAAGTACACCAGACGCTGCTCATACATTTAAAATGAATTCTCCCCTAATTTTAAATGGGTAGTTTGCATGCAGATTCTAGACATCCGGATAACTAGAATGCTGTTGATATTTAGATACAGCTGAAGATGATAAAAAAGTGTTAAATGTTAAAAAGTGAAAAGTCCGTGCTGTTTGCTCAGGGAGTCGAATTGCGAAAATGCACGAAATAGAATAAAGATGAAGGTAGGCGAGGTCTTCTGCACTCATTTGTTTTCATCTGCGTTTGAATACCTGACTCAACAGCCATACCTTCAAAAGTACGTCACTTTATAAGAGACGAGTGAAACTAAATATGTTTTCAGATGCCTTCTTTGTAAGCCAAAGAAAAAGTTCCTGTCAACGTCAATGACATCCAACACAAACATACGAACACACAAATTTCATCCATTCAACCGTTTTTATCTGACTGACAGTTGTGTTGATCCCTAAAATTGCATTGACTTGGCATGCAGTTTGTTTAACTGAAAGTAGCTTCTAATGTATCAAACTACTTTTGACAGGTTTATGTAACTTAGCTTGCTACTTTTTTTTTGAGTGGTAGCTTCTGTGTAGTGAAGCTGAATTTATTGTAGAGTAGCTGATAGCTTAGCTCACTGCAAATATCAAGTAGCTTGCCCAACACTGCAACTCGGACACTTGAATTCGAAGTTGAGAAAAAAACACTTACATATTTATTTATACAACGTATTAACAAGCAAACAGTTAAACACCACAGACATAGCACACAATACCAAAATGTTCTACTGACCGGTATAATTTAAAGTTGGTGCACTTTCGTTGGAGCTCGTAATCCATTCACGGCTCCCCTGCACCTAGCAGCCTTTAGCGAGGTTTGTGTTGCGAATGAATAGAAGAAGCCCAACTTTAAAAACAACACACCCGACAATTGCGCTCTCCCTCGCCCCCTTCACTGAAGCAGTGCTACTGCCTGCCTCAGTAACAATATTTTTCAATGCATTTTGAGCTCAACTCAAAGGTTCCACGCTTGCGCACGCATTCGTAAAACCCAGTTTGGAGTGATTGCGCAATCCTTACTGAGGCACTGGCTCAGCTGCCCATAGACAGCAATGCATTTGCCTCAGTCCACGGCACGTCCATGTTTTCAGGAAGCGGAAATGCGCAAATTCAGCGATTTTGATAATAAAAATGCCCGAAATGATCGGAATCCTGCAGAAATTACACCCATACCACAGATTAGTAGAGAAATATGAATATTTATTTTATAATATATATATATATATATTATGGCATGCCGTTCAGGAAATTAACATTTGAATATATATATACAAAAGTCTGAATATATATACAAAACTCTGAATATATATACAAAAGTCTGAATATATATATACAAAAGTCTGAATATATATACAAAAGTCTGTAATATATATACAAAACTCTGAATATATATATACAAAAGTCTGAATATATATACAAAACTCTGAATATATATACAAAACTCTGAATATATATACAAAAGTCTGAATATATATACAAAACTCTGAAAATATATACAAAAGTCTGGAGATATATATATACAAAAGTCTGAATATATATACAAAAGTCTGAATATATATACAAAACTCTGAATATATATATACAAGAGTCTGAATATATATACAAAACTCTGAATATATATACAAAACGAAGTCTGAATATATATATACAAAACGAAGTCTGAATATATATACAAAACGAAGTCTGAATATATATATACAAGAGTCTGAATATATATACAAAACTCTGAATATATATACAAAACGAAGTCTGAATATATATATATATACAAAACGAAGTCTGAATATATATACAAAACGAAGTCTGAATATATATACAAAACTCTGAACTCTGAAGCGCTCAATCCGTCTTTGTCCGCCATATAGGATTGAGCGCTTCCTATTAAATCAATGGTACCAAAATGTTTGTAATTACGTATTTTCTGCTTCATGAAACTCTGTTTTTCTGTTATATTGTTCAATTTTGACATTGATTTCTCACTAGAAATGCAATAATAACACTGATATATAAATAATTTAGACGGATATAACAGGATATTAACTACTTACTGGCCGAGAGTGAGGTCATGCAGGTGTGTCACCCTCCTGTCTGAAAGTCTGCGCTGACCAGCTGGCCCCCATCTTCACACGGATCTTCAACAGATCTCTCGAGCTGAGTGAAGTCCCGTCCTGCTTCAAACGCTCCACCATCATTCCGGTTCCCAAGAAACCCTCCATCACTGGCCTGAATGACTACAGGCCGGTCGCTCTGACGTCTGTGGTCATGAAGTCCTTTGAGAGACTGGTGTTGTCCCACCTGAAGGTCATCACAGGCCCCCTGCTGGACCCTCTCCAGTTCACCTACCGGTCTAATAGGTCAGTTGAAGATGCAGTAAACATGGGACTGCACTACATCCTACAACACCTCGACTCCCCAGGGACGTATGCTAGGATGCTGTTTGTGGACTTCAGCTCGGCGTTCAACACCATCATGCCGGAAGCCCTCCTCACCAAACTCACCCAGCTCACTGTGCCCGCCTCCACCTGTCAGTGGATAACGAACTTCCTGACAGACAGGAAGCAGCAGGTAAGGCTGGGAGAAATAACATCCAGCACCAGGACAGTCAGCACTGGTGCTCCCCAGGGTTGCGTGCTCTCCCCGCTGCTCTTTTTCCTGTACACAAATGACTGCACCTCAGGAGACCCGTCTGTTCAGCTCCTGAAATTTGCAGACGACACTACAATCATCGGCCTCATCCGAGATGGAGATGAGTCTGCATACCGGAGGGAAGTTGAACAGCTCGCCCTGTGGTGCAGTCGCTACAACCTGGAGTTGAACTCGCTCAAAACTGTTGAAATGATAGTGGACTTCAGGAGGAACCCCCCATCACCATACTGAACTGCACTGTGTCTGCCGTGGAATCCTTCAGGTTTCTGGGTTCCACAATCTCCCAGAACCTGAAGTGGGAGCCAAACATTAGATCAGTCACCAAAAAGGCCCAGCAGCGGATGTTCTTCCTGCGCCAGCTCAGGAAGTACAACCTGCCTCAGGAGCTGCTGATCCAGTTTTACACTGCAGTCATTGAGTCTGTTCTCTGCTCATCTATCACTGTCTGGTTTGGATCGGCCACTAAACTGGACAGGAATAGACTACAACGGACAGTCAGATCAGCAGAAATCATCATTGGTGCCGACCTGCCCACCATCCAGGACCTGTACACCACCAGAGCCAGGAAACGGGCAGGGAAAATTATTGCAGACCCCTCACACCCTGGACATAATCTGTTTCAGCTCCTCCCCTCTGGCAGGCGCTACAGATCCCTGCACACCAAAACCACCAGACACAGGAACAGTTTTTTTCCCTTTGTCGTCACCTTAATGAACACTTGAAAATGTATTATATTTATTATTATATTTATATTACATTATATTTATTTATTTGGTCCTAAACTGTTGTGATATATTGCACATTTTCAGTTAAAGTACATTGAGAGCAACTAAACACCACAACAAATTCCTTGTATATGAAAATGTACTTGGCCAATAAACATGATTCTGATTCTGATTCTGATCAGACAGAGGCCGTAACGTATCGACCGAGCGTAGCGAGGTTGATGCGGGGGGGGGGGGGGGGGGGCGAAGTCTGATATACCTGCATGACCGAACGGTCGAGGTTAGTAAGTTGTTTATTATATGGCATTTAAGCTCTTTACATTTTGAAAATAAATGGTAATTGTAAATAGAAAACATGTCGTTTTTTTCAGCTCTCAAGTCTTCTCACGACACAGTGTTTCAGGTGTTGCCTAGCAAACAATGACTTGCTAACTTCAAGTTACAATGATCAATAGAAAACGGACAACAGGGCTCAGCTTAAATGGCTTTAATTTACAGTTAAACACAAGGTTTTCAAACTATAGTAGTCAAGTCTTCATCATCACTTTCAATAACACATTTTCGCTGCTTCTGAAGTCCTATAAAGTATTACCCAATATCAAAATGTTCGCGAATTCCTGAGTCTTTATTCTTCAACTGTCATGTTACCACGACATTCAACTGTTTCCTGTTGTCAGATAATTTCATAATAGGAGTCCTGATTATATCAATACACGCTCATGGCTGTTGCTATATCGCAAATTTTTAAGGATGTAATGTTTAGTACTTGGTACATGGTATCACTCATTTTTAAGATTGAGGGGTGTGTAATAAGAATATTTATCAGACTGCAGACCGGCTAGAACGTCAATGCGCGGCTGGCATGACTACCCATTAGCCAATCAGAATGTTCGTACTGTCGTTGCCATATAATAAAACAGAAAAACAGTATTTCATGAAGCAGAAAACAAGGAATTAAGAAGGTTTTGATGAGACCCCAGTCAAGTCAATGGAAGACTTGCCTCTAAAAATATCCTTCGTGAAGTCAAACGGTGTAACATAAACGTGTTATTATTGCATTTCTAGTGAGAAATCAATGTCAAAATTGAACAATGTAACAGAAAAACAGAGTTTCATGAAGCAGAAAATACGTAATTACAAACATTTTGGTACCATTGATTTAATAGGAAGCGCTCAATCCAATATGGCGGACAAAGACGGATTGAGAGCTTCAGAGTTCAGAGTTTTGTATATATATTCAGACTTCGTTTTGTATATATATTCAGACTTCGTTTTGTATATATATTCAGAGTTTTGAATATATATTCAGACTTTTGTATATATATTCAAACTTTTGTATATATATATTCAGAGTTTTGTATATATATTCAGACTTTTGTATATATATTCAAATGTTAATTTCCTGAACAGCATGCCATAATATATATATATATATATATATATATATATCATTTTTTTTTTTTACTTTTCAAAATGACAGGTGAGGCTCTGCCTCCCCTGCCTCCTATGACTGCACGTCCCTGCTTGGAAGAGTCTTTGCCGGTAGCAAGAGAATATGTGCTTCTGCTTTAAGGAAAAAGGAAAAAATAAAATGGACGAATGTGCACTAACTTGGATGAACTGAGGTATATAATTGCATCAACAACAGATGCAACCTCTGCAAATCTGCCGCCAACAGAAGATGCATTTGAACAACTGTTAAAGGTAGACGTGGTTGAGTGATCGAGCAGGATGGAAAAGACTCTCAGGAGGCTTTACAGTGAAAGTTGGGAGTTTTTATTTTTCCCAAATTAAGGCCGTAAAGGCAAAAATATGAATCAGAATAGTAATAAACAAACAAACAAAATAAGAATAAAGAAAAAACTTGCAAAACAGAAAATAAAATGGACTTAATAGTCACAAACAATGAAGCAAATATGCTAGCAACTTACAATTGATTTTGAACAAGGTAGCTGTTCACCAACAGCGCAATCTTGGACGCATGTCTGTTAATCCTCAGCTCTCACGATAGACTGAAGAGTCTAGTATAAGTAAGGCCTGCCCGTGCGCCCTCAATTGGTTCATACCATTCACTTTTCAAAATACAGGGGTGTCAAGACAGACTAAACACATTTGACTAAAACAGCCACAAAACAATTCCAAATAGCTGGAAAAATACATTAATAAATATACGATAGATCCGCTGCTTGAAGGCATAGCCAACATATAGATTCTCGGCATAAAAATACTTTACACAAAAAGCTGGTTCACTTCCGGTTGTCCAGGAAATCATTGTCCTTTTAAAAATACCCGGTACGGTGGCGGCCATTCATTTATGAACAAACAAACACAAGACGCGACACCGACGGTAAGACAAATACAAATGCAATATGAAATTGATGTATGGTTTTAAACTAAATAAACAGAACATTAACGAGACAAGACCTTGTATGTGTGATTATTGTAACGTAAGAGAGTATGGATAAGTATGTATTTAGACTGTAGAGGTGTAATGGTTGCTGGATACGATCGTTAAAGACCCGGTTGTGTATGATGTTAAAACGCGTGAATACAGCAACGGGACTAACAGAAATTGGAGGGTGAATGGCTGGGTTAACAAACACTTAGAAACTGTATAATGACATGGACAACGGACATGAAACACACATAGCAAACACATGCACATGATGAATGTTCACTGAGGCAGAGTATCGCTGCCGTGACGGTAGTACAACGCTCCGTCCCCCCCCCCCCCCCCTTAAGAGAGAGCGTCCATCTCATGACGCGAAAGAAAGTCTGCAATGACATTTTGCAATGAGAGTTTTTCTTACGTTGAACTTCCGAAGTCCGTAAAACACATTTAAGATGTCACTTTAAAAAAAAAAAAAAAACGAATCGACCATAAGTGTGAAGACAGGTCACGAATAGGAGTATAAAATGCAGTTATTGCTGTCGCCCAAAATAGCCACCATAAGTGTGAAGACTGGTCACGAGTAGGCGTATAAACTGAACTAAGTGCATGACACAGGCCTGCATGACTGACAAGGCATAGGTTCAGTGTTTATTTATTTATTCACTTACATTTGCAGTTTGTGTGCATTCACATTCAGCCATTTAGCAGACGCCTTTGTCCAAAGTGACGTACAAGGGAACAGTCAAGCTACGAGAAATAGAGACCTAGTGTAACAATAAATACTACCTCGTAGAATCATGACTATAAATGTGAAACGTAATTGTTAATGATACCAATATTCTCGTATTTATTATTATTATAATTATTTTAATCCGAGGATGTCTGTAGAGTTGACGTGAACGCAATCACCAAGGGGTTCTCACAAACTCAACCGTTTTCAAATATCATTCCTGAACGCGATTCCTCAAATAACCACAAGAGGGCCCCGTGGAATCGCGTTTGAGAAGATTCCGGAAGAGTTACGACTGCTATTTCGCGTTCTGAAAGTCTTCTGAAGTTCAGAAGAAAAAACTATGGAGAATGGCAAATGTTCCTAAATCCACCGAGGTGGAGTTCCTTCTGAAATCCTTCTGAAAGTCTTCCCAACTGCTGTCGAGAATTAGGGCCATTGTCCTTGCCCGCCTTGTACCTCATCGTAAACTTGTAAGGTTGCAAAGAGAGGTGCCACCGGGAAATCCGAGAGTTAGAATCTCTCATCCGGTCTAGCCACTGCAGGGCCCTGTGGTCAGTCTCAAGGACGAAGTCTTTGCCCATAAGATAATACTTAAGAGTGTCTATGGCCCACTTAATAGCCAGACCCTCTTTTTCAATCGTAGAGTAGCGAGTCTCACGAGGGAACAGCTTCCTACTCACGTACTGTACTGGTCTTTTGTCCTCCCCCTCAGCCTGCAACAACACTGCCCCCAGGCCCAGGCCTGAGGCGTCGGTCTGCACAGTAAAGGGCAGGGAGAAGTCGGGGCCCTGGAGAACCGGCTCGAGGCACATACTCTCCTTCAGGTCAAGGAAAGCAGCCTCACACTCAGCTGTCCAGACCACCTTGTTGGGGCTGGTCTTGCGAGTTAGGTCAGACAAGGGCGCCGCCCGGCTGGAGAAGTTGGCAGGGAAACGCCGATACCAACCGACTAACCCCAGAAATTACCTCACCCCCTTTTTGGTAGTGGGAGGCTGAGCGTTGCGAATGGCATCCACCTTGCCAATCTGAGGGCAGATGGTGCCACCACCCAAGATGTAGCTCAGGTAGCACACCTCCGACCTGGCAAGCTGGCACTTGCTGGAGTTGACCACCAGCCCCGCTCGATGGATGCGCTGGAAGACTTCCTGAAGGTGATGAAGATGTTCCTCCCAGGAGGAGCTATGTATAATGACATCGTCAATGTATGCCGCTGCGTTATCCTCAGTGCCCCTCAGCACCTCGTCCATAAGGCGCTGAAAGCTGGCTGCGGCTCCCGGAAATGGTATAGGCGTGAACAGAAAGCGGTCAGCTCCTGTGCTCGGGGTGAGAGTGGCACAGGTCAAGGGTGCTGAGGAATTTTGCCCTCCCCAAACGCTCCACCATCTCGTCCACACGGGGCATCGGATACGGGTCAAGCGTTGAGATGCTGTTCAGCTTCGAAAAGTCAATGCAGAAGCGGAGTCCACCATCCTTTTTCGGAACAAGGACGACAGGACTGCACCACTCACTATGAGAAGGCTCAATCACCCCCATTTCCAGCATGGCCTGGACCTCTTGCTTCAGCGCGGGGATCAATCGCGCTGGAACCCTGGTGGAGGTCTGCCGGATGGGGCCTGGAGAGGTGTAACGGAGAGGGTAACGACATCAGACCGCCCTGGTTGGTCTTGAAACAGGCCTCGAGGGATGATGTTCAGCAGGCCATCCTGCTGCTCAGGTGAGAGGTGGGTGATGGATGGGTAGGGAGCCTCACCGCCAGCTGTCGGAAAGTACAGCTCCGTCGGCTCTTCCTCCTGCTCCACCACCCACGCCCACAGTTGATTCTGGATGGCTGGTGGACGGTCCGTCCATTGTTTCAAGAGGTTGAAGTGATAACATTGCTTGGAGCGACGTCTGTCTGGCGTGGTGATCTCATAGGTCACTTCACCGACTTTGCAAAGCACCTCAAATGGCCCTTGCCACTTGGCCAAGAGGCTGCTCTCGGATGATGGCAACAGCAACTTCTGTCCTGGACTTAAGGAGCGGCTGCGCGCATTCTGGTTGTACCACGTCCTCTGTCGTGTCTGCGCTTTGGCCAGGTGGTCATGGGCCATGGAGCTCAGTTGGTCCAGCTTCTCCCGCATCCTGATGACATAGCTCGCGATGTTCTTTGGCTGATGAGGAGCGTCCCCCTCCCAGCTCTCACGGAGAATGTCAAGTGGGCCTCTCACCTCCCGCCCGTACAGGAGTTCGAAGGGGGAACCCCCGGTGGATGCCTGCGGAACTTTCCTGTAGGAGAAGAGCAGATAGGGGAGCCACTGATCCCAGTTGGCCCCCGAGTCAGACACGAATTTTCTCAACATTGACTTGAGGGTTTGGTTGAATCTTTCAACTAAGCCGTCAGTCTGCGGATGGTAGGGTGTGGTCTTAATGCCCCTGATCCCTAACAGCGAGTACACCTGTCTTAACGACTTGCTGGTAAAGTTGGTGCCCTGATCTGTCAAGACCTCCTTAGGGATCCCCACCCGTGAAAAGAGTTTAAGTAGACAATTGGCTACCTGTCTAGCCTTCACGTTTCTAAGGGGAAATGCCTCGGGGTAGCGGGTTGCATAGTCGCATATAACCAAGATATACCTGTGGCCAGCCCTACTCCTTTCCAGAGGACCTACCACATCCATGGCAATGCGACTAAAGGGCACATCAATAATGGGGAGACTGATAAGGGGAGCCTTCAAGCCTCTATGCGAGCGAGCTGCAAGCTGGCACTCTGGACATGACCTGCAGTACTCTGCTATGTCATTATCGAAGCATGGCCAATAAAATCTACTCACAATTCTCTTTTCGGTCTTTTCCTTACCCAGGTGTCCGGACCAAGGAATGCTATGCCCAAGGTGTTATACCTCCGCTCTAAGAGCCTTTGGCACAACCAGCTGTTCCTTGTCTGGACTCACCCTGTACAGCTTCCCATTCTGAGTGACAAAACAAACACTTCCCTCACTAATGGCTTCCCTAGCCTCATCTGGGGTTTTAACTGAAGCAAAGCTAGAGTTTAGGGTGGGGTCTTCCTGCTGTAACTTGCCAAACTCTGGCATAAGGATTTCACTGCCCTCTAGTGGCGGAAAGGACAGACTCTCCGGCACAGCCGTGCCCCCAACTTTAGCTCTGCGCTTCTCTGCTTTGGATTTCTTTGGTCTTTCACCTTGAGAACCAAAAGCTAACTCTAACCAACAATCAGTGTCTGCTTTCTCTTTGGCCTGCGCCCTTGTTACAACATAGCCTGTAGCTACCTTAGCACTCTGTAACAAGTCTCTAAGAACTGGCACATCCTGGCCTAAAACGACTGGGTACGGACATTTATCTAAAAGTCCTACGGTTAGCAGGTATTTTTGCCCATTAATAGTAACAGGGACCTCACTAGTCTAGTGCAAAGACTCACCGCCATGGATGCAGCGGACCCTCACTTTACCCACAGGCTGGAAATCTGATTTCAAACAGGACTTCAAGACAAACGACTGACTACTACCAGTGTCAACTAAAGCCTGCAGTGTCCTGCCTCCTATCTTTACAGGGACAGTTACCTCAGCTGGGGTGCATGCAAGGTTACTACTAGGTCCAGGGAGATAGCACAATCTAGCATCAGAAGCTTTCAAAACAGGGCACCTAGGCCTAGTGTGGCCTTGCTGACCACAGTGGTGACAGGTCACAATCTGAGGTGTATTATTAGGGGTGGTACTGACTGAAGAGGAATTTACACTGGGGTTGGGCCTATAGGGATTGTTGGAGGGCCTAAACACACAACCACCAACACCACCCACAGACTTACCGACCGGCGTCTTCACTGGCTCATGCTGGGCTTCATGCTGAGGTCTTCTCCAAGCGTCCTGTGGGCCCAACTGGTAGCCTCGTCTGGATTGCCTGGCGGTCATAAAAGTCTCCACCAGGTCTGCTGCTTCAGCCGCATACTTTGGGGTGCGTTCCTTCACCCACACCTGTAGGTCTTGATTCAGCATACCCAAGAACTGCTCCAGTACTATCAGATCACAGATCTGGTCTTTCGACTTCATCTCTGGCTCCAGCCACTTCTCCTGGAGGTCTTTGAGCCTGTCGTGGAGTTCCCTCGCCGTCTCTCCCTCCAGGATCGTCTTCGCGGAAACGCCTAGGTCTCTGCGTTGATCTCATACTTCTGGAGAATGGCTTGTTTCACTCTGAGGTAGTCCTGACTGTCCTCACTGTTCATTGCAATGAAGGCCAGAGCTCTGGCCTTTCCTTTAACAAAGGTACCAGGCACACTGCCCATGTATCAAACGGCCACTGACTGGCTGTTGCGAGTCTTTCAAACGTAGTTAAATAATGCTCAATGTCCTCATCTTCTTCGTAAGGGGACATTCTTGGGGTTTCCATCCCTGGTGGAGATTGAGCGATGTGGCTAGGCCAAAGTCTGTAGAGTTCATGGAGCTCTGCAATCTGGGTGCTGGACCCAGAGCTGGACGTGACTGCGGCGCTGATACATCCAGGGGTGGACCTTGGAGGGGTAGCTCTTGATCAGAAGAGGGGCGGGAGTTGGGCGGGTTGTCCTGCTGCAGCTCGACGAGTGATGGCCGGCTCACCTCTCACTAGCCTCTGTAGCTGTTGGAACTGATGCTCAATCGCTTTCCATCTCCTGTCTTGTCTCTGCGTGTCTGCAACCCTCTCGTCCTGCTGTTTCTGCTGCATTTCCACCACCTACCTCATAATCTGCTCCAGGCGATCCGTCCGCTCTTCAACCTCTGGAGTGGGCGTCCTGGCCGGTGCAGATTTTGGCCTTGTCCCCGAGGCCATTGCAGAACCCTGTCTAGGGGGTGCCGTACCTCCACTTCTCGTCTCCATACTCCTCACTGAGAGCTGCTCTTTGCCACTGGTTTCCCTTTTAAGCTGCCACCAAATGTTAAAGGTAGACGTGGTTGAGTGATCGAGCAGGATGGAAAAGACTCTCATGAGGCTTTGCAGTGAAAGTTGGGAGTTTTTATTTTTCCCAAATTAAGGCCGTGAAGGCAAAAATATGAATCAGAATAGTAATAAACAAACAAACAAACAAAATAAGAATAAAGAAAAAACTTTGCAAAACAGAAAATAAAATGGACTTGATAGTCACAAAACAATGAAGCAAATATGCTAGCAACTTACTATTGATTTTGAACAAGGTAGCTGTTCACCAACAGAGCAATCTTGAACGCATGTCCCTTAATCCTCAGCTCTCCCGATAGACTGAAGAGTCTAGTATAAGTAAGGCCTGCCTGTGCGCCCTCAATTGGTTTATACCATTCACTTTTCAAATACAGGGGTGTCAAGACAGACTAAACACATTTGACTAAAACAGCCACAAAACAATTCCACATAGCTGGAAAAATACATTAATAAATATACAATAGATCCGCTGCTTGAAGGCATAGCCAACATATAGATTCTCGGCATAAAAACACTTTACACAAAAAGCCGGTTGTCCAGGAAATCATTGTCCTTTTAAAAATACCCGGTACGGTGGCGGCCATTCATTTATGAACAAACAAACACAAGACGCGACACCGACGGTAAGACAAATACAAATGCAATATGAAATTGATGTATGGTTTTAAACTAAATAAACAGAACATTAACGAGACAAGACCTTGTATGTGTGATTATTGTAACGTAGAGAGTATGGATAAGTATGTATTTAGACTGTAGAGGTGTAATGGTTGCTGGATACGATCGTTAAAGACCCTGTTGTGTATGATGTTAAAACGTGTGAATACAGCAACGGGACTAACAGAAATTGGAGGGTGAATGGCTGGATTAACAAACACTTAGAAACTGTATAATGACCTGGACAACGGACATGAAACACACATAGCAAACATGTGACCAGGTGGCGGCGTTAGCCCAACCACCGTTTTCCCTTCTCTCCCAAGGAGCAACACCCGGCAATAAGGGTCAGAGGCACAGAGGATCCAGTTAAAAACGAATTTATTTTAATGTCCAAGAATAAAAGTAAGAGCAAGGAGTTTCCAATAAGGACAGTCTTTGTACAGTCGTTCGACCCGGGGCAACGTGGAGCTGAGCTGTTCGGAGTCGCAAGCTGGTCTCCCACACTACCCCACTCGATGGAGGCTGCGTGTCCTCCGGGCTGTGGCAGGGAATTACCGTAGGCTTCCGGCACTTTAGCTTGCTGCGGCTATGTCTGTCACCACCCCGTGGACCGGGCCTGTAGACAGAAGGGGGGGAAGCACACACTGCAACCGTGGAGCACACAATAAGTAAACTAGTCACCACCACACAACACAAAAGGCTTGGGTGAATCGCTCGCATCAAGTCCACACGTTTAAGCAGGCCGCTGGTCCGGGGGCACTGGCAGACGGGGCAGCAGTTCCAATGTCAGGCTACGGCATCAAGGAGGCAGCACACGGTAGACAGGCAGGCAACAGCTAGGTACCTCAGAGAAATGCTAGAAGGGTAGTGTAGTCAGCAGGGCATTAGCTTAGCTACTGTTAGCACATCCAGTGTAGGCTAATCACAGGATAGAGACAGGGCAGTTAGCTCAGCTACGGTTAGCACCTCCAGTGTAGGTCAATCACCGTGTAGAGACAGGACAGTTAGCTTAGCTACTGTTAGCACATCCAGTGTAGGCTAATCACAGGATAGGGACAGGGCAGTTAGCTCAGCTACGGTTAGCACCTCCAGTGTAGGTCAATCACCGTGTAGAGACAGGACAGTTAGCTTAGCTACTGTTAGCACATCCAGTGTAGGCTAATCACAGGATAGGGACAGGGCAGTTAGCTCAGCTACGGTTAGCACCTCCAGTGTAGGTCAATCACCGTGTAGAGACAGGGCAGTTAGCTTAGCTACTGTTAGCACATCCAGTGTAGGCTAATCACAGGATAGAGACAAGGCAGTTAGCTTAGCTACGGTTAGCACATCCGGCATGGGCTAGTCACAGCACAGGCAGTTAGCTCCGTTTAGGTCAGACAGACTACGGAGAGGGGGGGGGGGGGCACAGAACTCCAGGCAGCCACAGTTAATTGCCGTCAGATAGGCACCCTAGCGTGGGGTAGGGGATGGTTACTTAGCTTAGTTCAGCGTCCACGATTATCGCGGCAGTATCTCGGTACTCCAGCCCACGGTCCGATCGTGCACACTCAGTCCACGTCAGTTTAGTCCGGCTTCGGAATGCTCCCGTCAGTTTCCTTGTTTAGGCTTTAAACCCTGTGTTCTGGAGCTCTGCACGCTCTGTGTCCCGTCCCCATCGTGTTCGCTGTAAAACTGAGAGATGCAGGTTTAAAAGCATAGTGTCTCTCAACCATACACCAATCACAAGCCCCACCTAATTCCAGCTATACACCTGTACATGGTCACGTTGATTAGTGCCTGGCGCTACGATGCTGTGAGCCATTTGGGAAAGTTTCCTGATCGGCTCAGCCCACCGCACACGTGCATTTGTTTACATGAGTCACCTGGTGACATCCTCCCCCACTCGAATGTGCTCGTCCCAAGGACAGTTTAGGAGGCCCCATTACCATACCTCAGGCGGTTCATGGGGGGTCATGGCAAGAGGGCAGGGGGGAAGGGCAGTGAGGGACTAGTCCGTGGCACGGCGGTGGTCCCCGGTGTCTCCTACAGGGCGTCTGGGCCAGCGGTGGTCGTCTCCTCCATCAGGTCGGCTTAGCTCTGATCCTGTTCCTCCAAACCGCTGCGCCCAAGGGGCACCCATGAAGACTGGCATTGCCGTAGGTCGACTTGTTGCTGCGTCCTCTGTCATACTGACGGGTAATGCTCCACTCGGGAAAGAGATCCTGCCGGATATGCCACTGATGTCACGGGGTGACTAAATTCAGTGGGGGAGGCACAGCCGTCGGGAATACGTTTCCCATGGGGAATGGTTTTAACGCAACACCAGGTAAACAAACTAGATTCATTCACGAGCTACAGCTGGCAAACTAGCTACAGGTGTCCTTCATGACAATAAGAAGGGGGAGATGCCTTCAGACATCAGAGTGCCCGGCTGGGAGCCGCGGAACTGTGGCGGACGACGGACCAAGAAGAAGCGAGGACGGGAAGAGGAACCCAACAAGCCAGGCATATTGTCTCTTGGAGCTCCCGACGTATCAGAATTGGAATACTGACTTCACGAACGTTCTAGCTGCGTTACTCGTGGAAGTCCCGCTAACCGGAGTAAGAGGAGACATCCCGGTCATCGCGGAGATAAGTAGCCTCCCTCCCTGTCTGGTTTTAAGCGCAAGATTGTGAACTAGCCATTTGCTAACGGCTACTCAGAGGTGCTCTGACGCTGCCCCTGTTGCCTGGACCACCGGCCACTCCCTCTCTCTCTCTCTCCTCGTACATTGTTGCCTACCCAGTCTCCCCTCAGAGACCATTGCCCAGACTGTTACTAAGCCACGTGAGTTCACTGTTGATGGCAGTAGTTTGCTGTGACTATTGTTTGGGGTGTCATTGGTCTGCTGTGTATCCAATTATAGTGACTTTGTTTGCAGTGTTGTTTTGTGCAGTGTCCATCTTAAAAGTGCCCTGTTCTGTTTGAAGTGCTACACAAAGTGCCTATACTGTCCTGTGTTGGCTCCTAATCTACAGTGTTGGGTAGTTGACTGTACTAGCCTGGGTAGGCTGCATCTGAAATCTTCTAGCCCAAACTTTACGCAGCCGCCGCTGTCCAGCCCCTGTCAGAGGTGACGAGCTACTGCTGCACCCCCCCGCCTGGCTGCCTCATGTCCCACCCCCCATCCAGAGGTGACGAACTACCGCTGCACATCTCCGCCTGGCTGCCTACTGCCCCATCCGCCATCCCGAGGCGAGGAGCTACTGCTGCACACCCCCGCCCGACTGCTGACTGCGCCCTTCCCCCCTGCCTTCTTGCCATCTAAGGCTCTTAGACTCCCCCCTCTCACTCTTGGAGGACATGAGTAACTGCCTACTCCCCTTTTAAAATATTTAATAAAATAATACTTTTTAAAACCTATCTCTGAGTTCTGACTTCTCTAGGAAACACGGTTTGCTCCTCAGCCATAGTAATACAAGGGGTGTTCAGAGCCCCCTCCCTACCTGTGACAAACACATGCGCAAAGATGCAAACTGTGGAGAGAGTGGAATGTTCCCCCCAAACGTGTCTGAAGAACCTGATATTTGACATTCTAGTATCTACAGTGTATATACTTCGTCCATTTGTCACTTACACACATCTGTATTCTGTACACACACACACACACACACACACACACACACACACCTATTGACTTTATTGTATGCATCTGTATGCATCCTTTTTTCATACTCTTGGTTCTTGGTTTGTTTCAATAAAATGTTCTGTTTAAGCCTTGTGGTGGTGTGTTTTAAAGGCTTGTATTTTACAATAAACTTTACTTTATTGGGTTACTCACATTCTGACTGTTTGGGGATGCAGTACAGCCATCTGGTCTTTCCCTCTCCAAATATGATGACCATCAGAGTGAGCATTCTCAACTAAAAGGCTTTTATGCCTCCTATCCCCCATTCTGAATTACCAAATGTTCTGTTTCAGAGAGGTGGTATGTCTAAAGAAATCTTATTTGCAATAAAACTGTACCAGATATCTCCACACAACCACTGTTCTTAGTTATATAGCATTGTAGGCCATCCAGTAACAGTATATTTGACAGGAATCTATGTGTTTCTGATAAATGAGAGAAAAGTAAAGGAGTTGTCTTTTCCCATCACCACAAAAATACAATGTCCGCCTAAACTAAAGCTATTTTTACAGTACTATATTTAAGTATTTCTTTAGATAAATTACATTTTGACCCTTTGGTGAGGTAGGGCATGTACCTGGTTCATTGCTCAGCAAATTTGATGAAGATAAGTGTGAGCATTATCAAGTTATAGGCCTTTTTGTCACCTCACCCCTATTCGGAATCGCCTAATTTGGCTCTTTTTCAGAGATTGGGGTAGGTCTAAAGAATGACCCATAAAAATGATTTGCACCAAAATCAATGTTCACAACAATCCATTTCATTAATGGGAGACATATGGGATATGAAAAAAAAACACTGTTGTGTTTTGTTCTAACTCGGGTAGGGGTATCTCGAAAACTAAAGCCTTTTTTGGGGACTGCTAGTCTATTAAGTCACAGTCCTCGCGATCTACAGAGCCAGGCCCCTCTGCCCAACAAATATCAGAAACCAAAGTTACTACAGGCAGTGAAGGGGATAGTAAATAATAATAACATGACATACTTATACCCAGTGACTCTTTGTTGAGTGGTATATTGAAAAAAATAAACAAATTGGGTGTATTGCGTCAGGCACTGTCAAGAACATAGAAAAAAAGTTGTGTAAAATTGATATTTGGCGATGAAAGGTCGGGGGCGGGGGCCCATGCCAATATTCTTTCAGGAGGCCCAGAATTCCTAGCAACGGCCCTGCCTACACCCTCTCAGTCCACCTTTTTAAACTGTATATGGCAGTATGAATATTGTCAACAATAGGAGTGAACATTTGAGTTTTGTAGAATAAAACTAACCATTATTATATGCAGGGTTCAAGACATTCCTGTGTGTGACAGAAAGACATGAATTTCCCTCATGCAAGTTTCATAGAATGCTTCAAGATTAGCTGTACCCACAGCCCTGGACATGGAAAGGAGAGTAAGGGGCAAAGAGGGCTTCAAGATTAGCTGTGCACACAGCCCTTGACATGGAAAGGAAAGTGAGAGCCAGTAAACAATAGAGACAGATACAGTGGCTTAGTCAGTTAAGACCCCAAATTGCAATCCTAATGTAAAAACACAGAGCCCTGTTTCTCTGGTGATGATGTGAGTTAGTTTAACAGTTTGGGAACTACTGGTGTTTAATTAAATGAAGTAAAAAAGGGGTACCCCTGAACACTTGTCAGGTTGAAATGGCACACTGCTCCTCTCAGAAGAATGCTTTTCCATATTTCATGTGGAGCTGTCTCGCAACAGCACCCAATCCGCATCTTGACGGGAGGAGACTTTTTAGATGTTCTTTTGCACAGTGCTTCTTTTTTGCCAACTATGTCAGATGAACAGTGTCACTCATGCATACAGAGGGACATTCTAAAGTATAGGACATCAACTCTGTCACCTGCGCAGACATCAATATTAATGTGTGTCAAATACAGAAACAGTATGAATAATTAAATAAATAAATGTTTCTATGAGACCCCAAGCTTGCCCCATGTAGTCTAATGTGTGAGAGTGTCTGGATGAGTATTACCATAAACATGATGTTCCATGGGCATATGCAAAGCACCATACCACTGCATAAACACCTTTAACCCCTGGAGAGTTTCCATTTTTATCACTCTAACACACACACACACACACACACACACACACACACACACACACACACACACACACGTGTGTACACAGAGGACATTTTTTTCTGCATTTTATTATTTTATGCATGCCCTTGTTCTTTGCAAAACATCAAAGGTATCACATAATTCAAATATGAACGTTACTGGATCCTGTTAAAATACTGAAATAGTTGGGAAAAGAGAAAGCACACGGTACAGTATGGCATGTCAGAACTGGACCATGGACTTTTAGACCAACAGGAATCTCAAGTAGAAGAGATTGCCTGAGCTGTCTGATCCATTGAGACCTTAAATGTCAGGGTGGATATATTTCAGGCGTCAGGAGTCTGAGCTGAAGCACTTTTTTCCATCCCTATTTTACAGTATTTCTCAATTCCTAAGATACATTTTCTGAAGCAATTCATCATTTCCTCAAAACTACAAATTTACCAAATTTCACTTAACATCAATACAACTACCAAGTCGAAATCAAAATTTATTCTGAGCTGACACACACATGCAGTCAAAAGTAGACACTATATGACTAGACTAGAGGGATTATTTTAAGCACTTTATTCCAAATAACGAATTTTCCCCTGAAATTGTTATTTTCAATCTACATTATTTTGGCTTTTAGATTATCCTTAAAGGGAACAACAACTTTGCAATGTCACACTGATGATAAGGAGTGCACACATTATTGGATGTTTTGTCATGTTTTGTGAACCTTGGATGGTGACTAATGACCAACAACAACGAACCAAAGCAGTCTGATGGAATCTAAAGTAACATCATCCCAAATGATAACACATTGAGTGGTCTTGTTACCCCGGTCTGATATTCTTGTGGTTGTACTGTAGTTTTTACCATATTGATTGATAAGAAGTAGTGCCTGCTTACCCCTGCGTACTTAGAAGATGTCTGTATTTCAATTCTTTTGAAAAAACATAATTCAGTAATTACTGTGTAATTGAACTGTAAAGAAAACACAATGAGAACAATTCCAAGTGTAGATATAATCCTTCCATGAACTGCTAGTTTACAGTAGAGTACAAATTTTGCTGTTATAGATATGCAAATTATGTTGAGAGCAGATGCACTTGTGAAACGACTCGCAGTTCACCATTTTGTATTTTAGCCCAGTTGTGACAAGAACACTTTACATAGCTCTGAAAGTAACCTTGATGCAGCTTTTATATTTAAACTTTATTAAACATCCTTCAGCAAATACAGCGATGCACAACTTCCAGAGAGTTTAAGAATAGAAATGTCCTGTCAACTTACACAATGTTGAATGTTGTACAACCAACACAGGCTTTGATATTGGACCAGGTCTTACCCTTTGGTAAGATGTGTGTCAACACCGTGGTTGTAAAACAGTTGGCTATAGGCCGTAGTATTGTACAGTCAATATCTCAAGAACAGCTTATGCTAAAGTTTTGTCATTTGGTGTGCTTATACTTGGCTACACCCTTGGGATGCACACCACATTTAGTTCCATTTCACTTGCTCAACAAAATGGTCACCATAACTGCAACTGGTAAGGTAGGTTTCACTTCAAGTCACTGTCTGAGAACATTTCAGAGGAAGGCTGTCCCACTTCTTTAAAACATAAGTACAGCATACTAATTAATAGGCCAATGTATTAAACCATGTTGTAACAGCAATTTAACTGTGATATTAAAGCTGTGGCTGTTGTTATAGCAAATTTTAAATGTGAACAGTTCGATTATTTGGGCAAATAATCATAGCGCTCCCCAGTGGTCAAATGAGGCAAAAACAATTTGCACCACCTCAGGAAGGGGTCATGAGTCCATATACCAAGTTGCGGGTCATCAAAAAGTTGCTAAGGTATGGTCTTTCTGTCAGCATCATGAATTGAAACACACACAAAGACACTGGAAGGATTTACAAATATTATTATATTTGAATATGATATGAATATATCATATTTGATGCATACAAAGATTTTACTATAAAATAAACAATATGTAACTATAACCTGCTTCAATACAGTACATTTTTATATTGACGACACAGTAAATAGTAGTTTTAAAGTATGTACAGTCACTTACCTTTCCAACATTTTGACTCCCATATATTTCAGATCCTACCAATCTTTTGAATCATTAAAGGTTATTTACTGAACGTGCACCAAATAGGAAAGATGCCAAGGATTCAAAAATTAGGGAACTATACTTTGTGACTGTTTCAGCTGTACACTAAAAGAGGTATGTATTATCATAAATAAAAAATAACCACAAGAAGCCATTTTCGGGCTCCAAGCACAATATGCAAATTACCTCAAGTAGCAAATGATTGAATGATTTTGTAAATTAAAATAAATGTAAATTAATACATTTAAAAATATTTTTAAGTTTAAGAGTAAACCATGCCAGAGGAAAGAAGGAAGAAAACTGGTTTAAAAAATGGTTTAACTTGTTGTAGCGACATCTCATGGATGATTTGTTTGAAATTGGGCAAATAGCTTCTATATGGCGTTATGAATGAGCCTCCCAAATTGCATTAATATTCACACAACCACATAATAGTTGCTGATTTCTGATTGGCCGTCGGTGACCATTTTGTTGAGCAAGTGAAATGGAACTAAATGTGGTGTGCATCCCAAGGGTGTAGCCAAGTATAAGCACACCAAATGACAAAACTTTAGCATCAGCTGTTCTTGAGATATTGACTGTAGATTTCTGCATTAAACATTATTCACTGCTCCACCACACTTTTTTACAAATAAATACAAATAAACCAGGATAATGCACCGACAAAGAGACCAACCTGCCATAAAAATGTAGTAAGTTGTGGTGAAACGGTTATCGAGCTACAGCCCAAAAAAGTGCTTTGAGCCTACCCACCTTCAGGGGACGAAGAGACACGCCCACCTAGCGACACAAACCAAAAATACTATACTTTGCTAACACTATATGACCACCCTGTGGTGTAGCAGTGGTCATTTTAAGCTGTGATGTTAGTAAAATATCAGTTGAGCATTAAATCCACAGGGCATTTGTAATGGGAATTTATAAAGTTTGTATATTTCTGAACACAACAATGCCTGTTATCTCTTACATGAACTACAGGCACATATCAAACAGGACATGCCACGTGTCAGGGGAAATGTTAAGTCCTGCTGCTTCTTCTGAGATGTACTTTGACTATGCTGTGCAAACTTCCTCATTCAGCTGAGAGGTATCTGTGCCAAAATGGTGGCAAATTGCATATGCATTGTGAGCCAGAAAACACACATATAGATAAAGGCAAACCCGTATTTAAAGATAGACTACATGTATTCCTAATTGATGATAAACACCTGAAATGAAAAACAAATTCTCACTCATTGTATCTCCTTTATCAGGGCATGGGTTACTTTGTGTTCTTTCTACACAAACATGTTTTCAGATCCAACCCAGTAACACAACGTGAGAATGATGGAAGTGTTAAATAATGCAGGAGGAACCACCAGTGTCTCCCTTCTTCTGTTTATGTGCAAATCACTGTGCTTCCAAAAACTAGATACTGTTGCAAAATCTTTGAATTTATGAATATGTCTTGGACACATGAGCAAAATTGTGAAAAGAAAGAATCTCTGTTGCAAAAACAGTGCTTCAGCTACACCAGTGACGTGCGGTGAGGTTCCTAGCTGATGAGGCACAGAAACCGGAAGTGATTACGTCATTCCGATCTCTAGTTGTAAATACATACATTATAGAGTTCCTGCGCCTGTCGTCATAGTTGCTGGTCGCGTGCCGAAAAACGATGGGCGTAGCCATTTTGGCAGTAATCGCGTCAGTTATCTGACAGGCACTGACTGGCAGTCACGGCTTCAGTTGACTGTCATTTAGCCGTTGGGAGTGATTAACCTATGTATGAAATTCAAAAAATATAAATTAAGGTTGAAAATCACAGCCACTTAGGTTGGGTACGTTCAAAAACACAAACTAGCAAGTTACAGATGCACTGCAGTAGCTACCCAAGATAATAAACAAACATGCTAACGTGACACTGCCGTACCTAGTCAAGCTAATAAACAAGCAATGCTAACGTGACACTGTCTATCAAACTGGGATCATTTAATACTTACCCTTGCAGTGATGATGCCGAAGTTTTGGATGCAAGACTCCACAGTCGAAGTTGTGTTACGAAGCCGGACTGACACCATTTATAAGCCTCCAAGCCTTTGTATGCTCTGAGGGAGTCCCCAGTATAAACTAAGGGAAAATTGAGCAGATAGCTGTGGATGTCAGCGTAGCGCAAGTCAGGTAAATATATTCTTCGTTGTAGGATGTTATGCTCTTGAAAAGCACCCCAGGAGCGTTATATGGGTCACTTATATTTAATCTCTGTAATGTTGGCATCATCACTGCAAGGGTAAGTATTAAATTATCCCAGTTTGATAGACAGTGTCACGTTAGCATTGTTTGTTTATTAGCTTGACTAGGTACGGCAGTGTCACGTTAGCATGTTTGTTTATTATCTTGGGTAGCTACTACAGTGCATCTGTAACTTGCTAGTTTGTGTTTTTGAACGTACCCAACCTAAGTGGCTGTCATTTTCAACCTTAATTTATATTTTATTTATTTATTATTATTAGTTATATACGTATATTCGCTCGGTATGAACTCTTCAAGGCTGGCGCCGGTCGTAATGTTTACTGCCAAAATGGCGTCCGACAATCAAAAGTCACGTGACGCAGGAGCTCTATACATGTAAAATTGCATATGGTTTAAAATGTGTCATCTGACCAGGACTGAAAAAACGTTATGTTTCATTGTCTAATACTATTACTTTTAAACGATCGTTTTTTTTTTTATTATAAGAAGTTATGCGGCTCCATACTCAACTGACTTGTTAACCTAACTTTTACAAGGCTATAGGCTTACAGCTAAACGTACAACCGGTGTGCTAATTGAACTTTTACACCCTGTCTAATAAGATATTAATAGTATCAAGCGAGCGTATGTAGCCCTCACACCAATGATGAGTCTCATTTCATTTTGTCTAGGGACAATATAACTATGGTTTTGGGATGCTAATTTAAATGACTCGGACAGAGTTTTGAATTCGCAGTTTAGACAAAAACAATTGCATATTTATTTACACAACATATTCACAAGCAAACAGTTAAACACCGCAGACATAGCACACAATACCAAAATGTTCTACTGACCAGTATAATTTAAAGTTGGTGCACTTTTGTTGGAGCTCGTAACCGTCAATTAGAGGTGAAACAAACGTAATCCACTCACGACGATCCGTATGGTTCAGTGGAAATCTGTTGTCTTCTCCCACGATTTCCCTCCTCTTCTTGAGTGAATGCAGTCAGTAGTTTAGCTCAGGAATAGCACCTAGTCTGCTCACAACTTCAAGGCAATTTTCCTGCGCCAGCAGCCTTTAGCGAGGTCCGTGTTTCGCATGAATATGTAGTCCCGTTGGGAAACGTGAAACACTCCAATACCTTCTGTCCCGTCGTTTGAAGCAAACCTTTTAGCTCCGGCATTGGTCTCCCATTATCAATCATTTCTTGTTTGGACTGAAAGTCCAGTTTTGAGAACTGCTTCAGGTTAGCAATGCAATCTTACATTTTCGCTGTCACGGTCAAAGTGAAGAATAAGTCCAACGTCAGATTATATACCCAACAAGTGCCCTCTCGCTCGCCTCCCTTCTTGAAGCAGTGGTACTGCCTGCCTCACTAACAATATTTTTCAATGCGTTTTGAGCTCAACTCAAAAGGTTCTACGCTTGCGCACGCATGCGTAAAACCCAGTTTGGAGTGATTGCGCAATCCTAGGTGCGGCATTGCCTCCCCTGCCCATAGACACCAATGCATCTGCCTCCCTTGACGGCACGTCCATGTTCATTGGCTGATCACTGTCACTGGGAACCGGAAATGCGCAAATTCAGCGATTTTGATAATAAAAATGCTTGAAATGATCGGAATCATGCAGAAATGACACTCGTAACACAGATAACTAGAGAAATATGAATATTTATTTTATAATACATAAATATATATTATTATTATAATTTTTTTTTTTTTATATTTTTTTAATATGCAGTGGTGGCCAAAATTATTAGAACACCTGACAGATCTGAGAATAATTACCTTTTTTTTGCCTCCAAAACATGATTTAATTTCATAATGTTCATGAAACATGCAGATGGCTGTTCTGAGCAAAACAAATATCAGATAAAGTGATTCCTACTGTTTTTATCCACTTTTAACTTTAATATGTGGTACGTCCACCTTTTGCAGCAGCACATCTCTCTAGCATAGAGTCAATATATTTCTTCAGAACTTCAAAAATAATGTTATCCCATGCCTTCTGTAACTCAAGCCAAAGGTTTTCCTTGGAATTTACAGTAGATCTGTTGAGTTTATTTTCCCACTTGCCCCGAATTTGCTTGATGGGTTTGAAGTCCGGACTTTGAGAGGGCCGGTCCATAATTTTCAATGTTCCAGCAGATTCCTTGTCGTCGGTAGATCCGGCAATAGTTAAAATAATGTTTATGGTCATTGTCCTCTTTGAAAATAAATCCAGGCCCAATAAGACGTCTCCAAGAAGGAACTCCGTGCCTCACCAGAATGTTGTGGTATACTTTTGTATCCATGATGCCATCAAATTAGCCAAAGTCACCTGTTCCTGAGGCTAAAATTGCACCCCACACTATAATACTACCCCCTCCTTGTTTAACTGTTGGCAAGAGACACTAATTTTTATATCTCTCCCCCTCACTTCGTGGAACATACACGCTTTGCTTGTTGCCAAACTATTCAAACCTGGACTCATCAGTACACAACACTTAAAGCAATCTTTATTTGTCCATTTCTTGTGTTCTTTTGCAAATTTCAGGCGTTACACTCAATTGTTCTCTTTCAGTAATGTTTCTTTGCTGCTATTCTGCCAAAAAGTCCTTCTTCTCCCAGTTTCCGACGGACAGTTCTTAAAGACACTGTTGCATCATTAGTCATTGTGATGTTGATCTCGTCACACAGTTCTTGTAAAGTCTTTCTTCAGTCCTGAAGACTGAGAATTTTGAGATGCTTCACTTGTGTGTCTGAGAGTTTCGTTTTTAAACCTCCCTCCTTTCGGTTCTGGTGCCATGGTGGTCTAAAGTGTACTTTACAGTGCTGGGACTGCATTTCAAGTCCTTGGCTATGGGGCAGTAACTCCAGCCAGCATCAAAAAAAGCCTTTATTCAAACCCGTTGCTCACTCGTTAGCTCCTTCTTCACCTTAGCCATGTTCAAAGAGCAACATGTGCTTCAAGACTGCTTCTAGAGGCTTTGGATCTATACAATTTTGTGGTGTTGCCTCAGTGACAAAACCCTGATGTTACCAATCACTTAATGAGCAGGATAGGCCTTGTACATTCAAAAGAATCGCCAAGCTGTGTCCTAAGACTCTTGCATCACCATCAATTTAACCACAATAACACCTGACAATGATTACACAAGTAATTTGGCTTCTTCTGTGCAGGAACATGATTGTGTGACATTGACAGTGAAATAGGCCTAGCTTGTTTTTGTACGGAAAATGACCTAAATCTCTTTATGATGGCTCTATTCTATGATAAATATAGCATAATGATGACTTTGTACATATCGAATTCGTTTTTAGGGTATTTTAATGGCCAATTCAACAAAAACAACTGAAAACTCTGAAATATGTCTAGTGTTCTAATAATTTTGGCCACCACTGTATATATTTTTTTTACTTTTCAAAATGACAGGTGAGGCTCTGCCTCCCCTGCCTCCTATGTCTGCACGTCCCTGAGCTACACATACAGAGAGAGAGAGAGAGAGAGAGAGAGAGAGAGAGAGAGAGAGAGAGATAGAGAAAAGAGGCAGAGAGAGATCTTATTGTATTTGAATGGCACTATTATATGTATAGAAAAGGACTCCAAGTGAAAGATACAGAGATTGAATATGAGGAAAAGGTTTGGAAAGACACATAGATAAAAAAAATGCCCATTAAAAGGTTTTTTTTGTGACTCATTCATTAGAATTATCTACAGTACCAATTTTAAGTGTGAACTGGTAACATGACGTATTGATTTGATATTCATCTCATAGTGATCAACACATAATTTGACAGGAAAACTTGTAGTTAGGACACACTTCATTCAAATTGGTCAGTAAAAGGCATATGAGGCCATTAGATGAGAAGTGCTATAAAAAAAATGGCCACAAAATGCTTAGAAACACTGCACACTGTAGGTCAGGTATTTGGTTTCAAGCAGGCATTGTCTACATATTGTGTAGATTAGAATCTGTCTATCATCTTGTGTTGTTCAGCTCACTGGCGATTAAACAGGATGAAGCTGTTGTGGAGTAGGGGCTTGAATTATTTCCTCTGAGGACACTAGCAGATGTTTCATAATTACAGTTACATGGTCTCACGGTTAGCATAATCCACCAAAAGTGGCAAGCATCCCAGGATGCTCCAGAGCTAGGATATTAGCTATGGTCGCCAGGGAGACAGAACAAAACAAATACATGTGCATGCTTCAGCAGAGGAGTGGACCACATTGGGATGGGAGAGAGAGAGCATTATTGAGCTCTGCAGTTCCGGTATAGGGTAGAAAAAGAGCGGGTAAAAGTTAGCCGGACGTTCGATATTCGACAGATATTCGTTTTCGAAAGACGTGTCTGATTCTGATTGCATACATGTTCTCATTTTGATTGCTGTAGTAGTTGCCAGTCGTAGGCAGCTACATACTACAGGTGAAATCTTCCTGATATCTGCCCTCATGGTGAAACAGCATGCATTTAAATATTTAAAATATGCACCAAAACTCAACCGAAAGATATTTTCGCATTCGGAATGCTGTAGTAGTTGGCAATAATAGGCAGGTACTTACTACAGGTGACATTTTATTGATATCCACCATCGTAGTGAAACAATATAACTCTGAGGGCCCTATCTTGCACCCAGCGCAATTGACATTGTCACCGACGCATGTATAATTCCTATCTTGCACCCGGCGCACAGCGCGATTTTCCCTCCAGAGGCGCGCTTCGAAATGAACTTGCGTCGACATGGGCGGGGGCGGAACAGAGAAGGCGTTTCTCTGGCGCAAGTGGTATTTTGCAGTTTCAAAACAACGCCGTGCGCCGTGCGCCATTGACCAAAAAAAAGCTGGTCTAATGTGAGGCGCAATGTCTAAAGTCTGTAACGCATATTCAGAACGCTATTTTAAGGGCGCATGTGCTTGCCCGCACAGTATAGGACCTATAGGCTACACTTTACTTCTGTCGTCTTCACGAGAGATTTACACCAATTGTTTGGCAAGCCATATATAATTACAAGGAAAATAAAGTATTTACCACATCAGGAAATCATTGTGATATCCGTATCCAAGACATTTTAAAACTAGGCATACATCTAGCGTACACAATTGACCCAAATGATTCAGGTTAATTGAAGCTGCGTGACATTTGATTTATTGTATGGCTTTGTTGCATTTATTTAATGCCAGTATTATAATAAATCTTGTAAACTCATCTTTGTGTATGTGGACTTTATTTATGTACCTTGGGTTTGGTCAGCTGGTGCACTGGCTTGGGTGCCGATTTCCATGCCCCCAAATCCCTGCAGGCTCTCAGGCGTGAGGGTAGACGTGGCGATGTCCTCTGCTGCCGTCAGATCCTGGGTCGAGGCAGATCCACCTCCCGTGAAGGCACGAGAACGTGTGTTACCTTCCAGCTTGGATGTCCCACGTCTCCGGACGTCATTATAGCGTTTTCGGCAACGTTTTCGGGTGCCCCGTTGCAGAAACAATCATGGCAATATCTTGACATGCTTGCTTGACTTTGCTTACTTTTGGAGGGTTTCTCGCATCCCCATATATATCTATCTCCCGGCTTATTACAAAGCCATACAATAACTCAAATGTCACGCAGCTTCAATTAACCTGAATCATTTGGGTCAATGTGTAGGCTACGCTAGATGTATGCCTATTTTCAAAATATCTTGGATATGGATATCACAATGATTTCCTCAAGTGGTAAATACTTTATTTTCCTTGTAATTATATATGGCTTGCCAAAAAATTGGTGTAAATCTCACGTCGGTCTCCTCGGCTGTGAACTTTTCCGGTCTTCCACCAGGTAATTCCGCCATCAAAATAACAAGCCGCTATGGACTATGCGCTCCTCGCTCTTAAAGGGAATGTGAAATGACGCTCGGATTGGTTTATTGCATATTACGCCCAAACCACACCTATGGCTGAGTAACCTCCTTTGGACCAACCCTTTTGACACTTGCGCTGGACGCAAGTGTGTTTTTTCCGCCGTTAAAATAGCAACTGCGCCATAGAGCCGCCCACACAGCTACTTGCGCTTGGCGCCGTCCTACTTGCGTTTCTGATCGGCAAGATAGGGCCCTGAACAGGGGCGAGTTTAGGCTATTTTTAGTGGGGCCATGGCCCCACCGTGAGATAGCTTGGCCCCACCTGGCTCAGCACATTTTAAAAATATTATATTATGCGAAAAAATCTTGCGAAGAAATCTTGCTCTGCCATCGCGCAATACTTTGGTTGCACTGGCCAGTCTGGCAACCTTGTATGTCTGGCAACGCTGCTTCAAACGAGGCTTATGACTCGTCCATCAACTACATTCGACGCGCAGGCCAGTCGAAGAGCCCACGCAATACATTTTTCAAACTGCGCACATTTTTCACACCGCATAAACGATTTTTTTTTTAGGGTTTAAAAATCTGAGCATCAAAGGGGATGTAGGCTAGGTAATAAACATTTCAAATACTGACATGTCTGACAACCAAGCCGGATGTGCGTTAGAATGTTTTCATACAACATTTCCTTTAGCTCTCTTGCCGGTCTCTGCTACAGCAGTTATAGGCTACCATGGCGAAAAGAAAGGCAGAGCAGGTGCCCCAGAAAAAGTTCTGCCTAACGTTTAAAACATGAGCGGCTACATGAAATAGTCCAAACTGACTAAGGTAGGATAAAACTTTCAGACATATTTAGATATGCTCGGAGGTAAACGCGAAAAGTGTTCGCTAGTGGGAAAACGTGCAGTGAACAAAAGTGACATTATTCTGTTTGTCCTTAAAGTTTGTGAGCAGCACTTGGATGCCCGCTTCCCTGAGCTGAGTGGGCTGCCTTTGAGCCGGACACGTTGGATCGTGCAGTTAGTAGGCTACATTTGATCATGGGCTGAATGACGTGACCAATCTGGCGAAAGGGTTCGAAGCGCTTCTGGAGGAAGCATAATATGCGGTCCCGGGACGCATTTGTCGAATTCAAGTTCATGGTTATTGAGGTGGTCGCTGAAAAGTGAGCATTTTCCAGATCTGGTAGGCCTACAACTTCGACATTTGTGGCACATTCCAAGCATCTAGCGCCGACTGTGAACGCGGGTTAAGTCTAATGAATGCCACTAAGATAAACTCGAGAAGATTTGAGGTAGAAATTTCCAATATTTTCAATTAGACCTATTAGGCCCTATTCAAAGTGATCTTGATAACTGCAACAACATTTTGACATATGTTTAGTCAGAAAGGTGGGTCTTCCATAGGCCTGCAGACAAGATGAGCCAAACAGCCAGATAGGCCTAGCTCCCGCAATGTAATTCAAATGACATGTTTTGTAGCTTAGTTTGTTGCAAACCACTCCAGTTATTAATTTTTTTATAAAGGTTCCCTTTAGGAAAAAGTACACCATAATTACTATATTTATTGTAAAGCACTGCATTAGCATTTTTCTTTCAATTAAGTTCTACTTAAATGTTGTACCTGCTGAGAAATGACTAAACACCTTGGATACTTTTATTTTGTGTATATATACAGTGGTGGCCAAAATTATTAGAACACCTGACAGATCTGAGAATAATTACCTTTCTTTTGCCTCCAAAACATGATTTAATTTCATAATGTTCATGAAACATGCAGATGGCTGTTGTGAGCACAACAAATATCAGATGAAGTGAATCCTACTGTTTTTATCCACTTTTAACTTTAATATGTGGTACGTCCACCTTTTGCAGTAATTACAGCAGCACATCTCTCTGGCATAGAGTCAATATATTTCTTGAGAACTTCAACACTAATGTTATCCCATGCCTTCTGCAACTCAAGCCAAAGGCTTTCCTTGGAATTTACAATAGATCTGTCGAGTTTATTTTCCAACTTGCCCCGAATTTGCTTGATGGGTTTGAAGTCCGGACTTTGAGAGGGCCGGTCCATCATTTTCAATGTTTTAGCAGATTCCTTGTCGCCGGTAGTTTCGGCAATAGTTAAAATAATGTTTAGGGTCATTGTCCTCTTGGAAAATAAATCCAGGCCCAATAAGACGTTTCCAAGAAGGAACTTTGTGCCTCACCAGAATGTTGTGTTATAGTTTTGTATCCGTGATGCCATCAATTTAGCCAAAGTCACCTGTTCCTGAGGCTTAAATTGCACCCCACAGTATAATGCTACCCGCTCCTTGTTTAACTGTTGGCAAGAGATACTAATTTTTATATCTCTCCCCCTCACTTCGTGGAACATACACGCTTTGCTTGTTGCCAAACTATTCAAACCTGGACTCATCAGTACACAACACTTAAACCAATCTTTCTTTGTCCATTTCTTGTGTTATTTTGCAAATTTCAGGCGTTACACTCAATTGTTCTCTTTCAGTAATGTTTCTTTGCTGCTATTCTGCCAAAAAGTCCTTCTTCTCCCAGTTTCCGATGGACAGTTGTTGAAGACACTAATGCACCATTAGTCATTGTGATGTTGATCTCGTCACACAGTTCTTGTGAAGTCTTTCTTCTGTCCTGAAGACTGAGAATTTTGAGATGCTTCACTTGTGTGTCTGAAAGTTTCTTTTTGAAACCTCTCCGCTTTCGGTTCTGGTGCCATGGTGGTCTAAAGTGTACTTTACAGTGCTTGGGCTGCATCTCAAGTCCTTGGCTATGGGGCAGTAACTCCAGCCAGCATCAAAAAAAGCCTTTATTCAAACCCGTTGCTCACTCGTTAGCTCCTTCTTCACCTTAGCCATGTTCAAAGAGCAACATGTGGTTCAAGACTGCTTCTAGAGGCTTTGGATCTATACCATTTGGTGGTGTGGCCTCAGTGACAAAACCCTGATGTTACCAATCACTTAATGAGCAGGATAGGCCTTGTACATTCAAAAGAATCGCCAAGGTGTGTCCTAAGACTCTTGCATCACCATCAATGTAACCACAATAACACCTGACAATGATTACAGAAGTAATTTGGCTTCTTCTGTGCAGGAACATGATTGTGTGACATTGACAGTGAAATAGGCCTAGCTTGTTTTTGTATGGAAAATGACCTAAATCTCAAAATGATGGCTCTATTCTATGGTTTATAGAGCATAATGATGACTTTGTAGATATTGAATTAGTTTTTAAGGTATTTTAAAGGCCAATTCAACAAAAACGACTGAAAACTCTTAAATATGTCTAGTGTTCTAATAATTTTGGCCACCACTGTATATATATATCATTATCATTCATAACCAGTGAACCAGTCATAACCTCCCTAAACCTTATTTCATTTCAACCAAAGATCCTTTAAGTTCAACTAAACTGACTGGTAAAACACCATCATTAAAATGTTCCAAAGTCCAACCATTATAAATATCAACCTTGTAGACATATTGATGTATTTGCTGTCATCTTTTTTGGAAACCTATGGCAAACGCAGGCTCGTGGTCATTTTCGTAAGGTCGCGTGGTTTACGAATTGCTCACAGTGCTGAAATGTGCGCTCGGAATAAAAAATATTTGGTAAGTGATGAAAAAAATTAGAGGGAACATTGGTCAAGAGTGCGGCCGAGTGCAATTCCCCGACGATAAACCGGACATTTTGAGATGTTAATGACACATTGGGAAAATCTGACCGATGGTTCTTCCGAAGTAGGTTGCTTAGATACTAGTCACTTAGTTCTTATTACTGTATGTTTTTGTGTGAAGTGAATGGGATGTGAGTGGACAGATCTTTATTCCGCCTTTGTCAGGTATATTTGTCTCAGTCTCTCTGTTACCCATCTCAAGCCAGTCTTTTGAAATGAAGAGTTTAAAATTGACTGTTGCAGGGGGAAACACTACTCAAAGCAAATCTAATACTGCAGCTCGAAAATGTATAAATGAACTAGTTCACCTCATATAGCGAGAAATAATGTGCCTCTGTGAGCACTGGGGGCTGGGCCCCCCTAAAGACCAGATCCTAAAATCGCCCCTGGCCCTGAATGTTTAAAATACTCACCAAAACTCAACCGAAAGATATTTTCTCATTCCGATTAATGTAGTAGTTGCCAATGGTAGGCGGGTACTTAGTACAGATAAAGTTTGGCTGATATCTGCCATCATAGTGAAACAGTATGACAGTAAATGTTTAAAATATTCACCAAAAATCAACCAAAGGACATTTTCTCAGTCTGATTGCTGTAGTAGTTGACAATGGTAGGTGGCTACTTACTACCGGTGAAATTTGGCTGATATCTGGCATTATAGTGAAACAGTATGAAATTGAGTTTTTTAAATATTCACCAAAAATCAATAAAAAGATATGTTTTCATTGTGATTGCTGTAGTAGTTGCCAATGGTAAGCAGCTACTTACTACATGTGACATTTGGCTGATATCTGGCATTATAGTGAAACAGTATGCATTTTAATGTTTAAAATATGCACCAAAACTCAACCAAAAGATATTTTTTCATTGTGATACCGTTTCACTATAATGCAAGATATCAGCCAAATTTCACCTGTAGTAAGTAGCTGCTTACCATTGGCAACTACTACAGCAATCAGAATGAGAACATGTCTTTTGGTTGAGTTTTGGTGCATATTTTAAACATTCAAATGCATACTGTTTCACTATAATGCAAGATATCAGCCAAATTCCACCTGTAGTAAGTAGCTGCTTACCATTGGCAACTACAACAGCAATCAGAATGAGAAAATGTCTTTTGGTTGAGTTTTGGTGCATATTTTAAACATTCAAATGCATACTGTTTCACTATAATGCCAGATATCAGCAAAATTTCACCTGTAGTTAGTAGCTGCTTACCATTGGCAACTACTACAGCAATCACAATGAAAAAATATCTTTTTATTGATTTTTGTTGAATATTTAAAAAAGCTCAATTTCATACTGTTTCACTATAATGCCAGATATCAGCCCAATTTCACCTGTAGTAAGTAGCTGCTTACCATTGGCAAATACTACAGCAATCACAATGAAAACATGTCTTTTTATTGATTTTTGGTGAATATTTAAAAAACTCAATTTTATACTGTTTCACTATAATCACCGGTAGTAAGAAGCCACCTACCATCGTCAACTACTACAGCAATCGGAATGAGAAAATATTTTTCGGTTGAGTTTTTGTGAGTATTTGAAACATTCAAATTTATATTGTTTCACTACGATGGCGGATATTAATAAAATGTCACCTGTAGTAAGTACCCGCCTATTATTGGCAACTACTACAGCATTCCCAATGAGAAAATATCTTTCGGTTGAGTTTTGGTGCATATTTTAAATATTTAAATGCATGCTGTTTCACTATGATGGCAGATATCAGGAAGATTTCACCTGTATTATGTAGTTGCCTACCACTGGCAACTACTACATCAATCAAAATGAGAACATGTGTGCAATCAGAATGCGAAAACGTCTTTCGAAAACGAATATCTGTCGAATATCGAACGTCCGGCTAACATTTACCCACTGAGAAAAAGAGTAATATTGAGCTCTGCAAATTCAGGTAGAGGGGGGAGAAAGAGCAATTTTGAGCTCTGCAGTTAAGGTATTGCTTCCTTGAATATTTATTTGGTTGTTTCTGACTTGTATTTAAAGGGACATACTTCACTGATGTTCACAGATAAAACAAAGATGCAGAACTTGTTTCTTTTGAGCAATATTTACCAGTAACATTTAGCGACCTAGAGTTGGTATCCCACAACTGAAAACATGGCTCAGAGCACTTGTGTCTCTGAATGTGGCTCAATGTGTGAATTATATCATCGTCTTTCACACATGGACACACAGGATTGAATTTGGGTTCATGGCATGAAATACTATTCTGTGATTGATTTTTCATGTCAGCAATACAGTTTAATGAAAGGACGGTTCCCTGTATTATTTGTTCCCCCCATGTGTTGCTGCAACATGCTGAACAAATGTCTTCACCCACCAGATACCAGGCAAGTTCAGGCTGGAACAACTCAATCTGATGGTGGCACCCCTAACCTCCCTGACATAAGGAGCAACTCTGGAATAAGGATTTGAGAAGACAATTGATGGTTACTGGTGATCTTTCAATTACTATTTTGGATAACATAACACACTGGGCCCTATCTTGCACCCAGCGCAATTGACATTGTCACCGACGCATGTATCATTCCTATCTTGCACCCGGCGCACAGCGGGATTTTCCCTCCAGAGGCACGCGTCGAAATGAACTTGCGCCGAAATGGGCGGGGCGGAACAGAGAAGGCGTTTTTCAGGCGCAAGTGGTATTTTGCAGTTTCAAAACGACATTGCGCCGTAGACCAGAAAAAAGCTAGTCTAATGTCAGAGGCGCATTGTGTAGTCTCTGGCGCGTATTCAGACGCTATTTTAAGGACGCGTGCTTGGCCGCACAGTAGGCTACACTTTACTTCTCTCGTCTACACGAGAGATTTACACCAATTTTTTGGCAAGCCATATATAATTACAAGGAAAATAAAGTATTTACCACATGAGGAAATCATTGTGATATCCATATCCAAGATATTTTAAAAATAGGCATACATCTAGCGTACACATTGACCCAAATGATTCAGGTTAATTGTAATGGCGGTTCTGATGTCTACCATCTCCTGGCAGATGAGCTGGGGACAGACGCACACTGTCCCTATCACAGTCTGCAATAAGTTCGGCTATACATGCAGTTACGTCAGGTCTAGTCCGACATGCTGGGGAATTCATAAAATTTCCCGTAACACCCGACAGCCAAGAGAGGGCTAAGCAGGCGTTCTGGGAGAAGTATGGGTTCCCTGGCGTCCTTGGCGCTATAGACTGCACCCATATTCACATACGTGCCCCCCCAGTGTTTTACACAACATTGCCATGAATCAAGGATGTGTCAATGACATAAATGAGGATAGATTAGAGGACTTTAGAAGACATGAGGTTGAACTGCATGTGCCGATGGGTGCAATATTATTACCATGCATACATAACCTAGTGATTCAGTGAGGGTGAACCCAAAACATCGGAAAGTATGTTTTTGTGACTTTTATTTCAAATATGTTGCCACCAAAAAACGAATGCTAGTAACTGAAAAAATACAAACGAGAAATGAAAAGTAGAAACATTTCTCCAAACAAGCATGGGAAAATATTGCCGTGATTGTTTCTGGTAACACACGCTCTGGTGGCCTCACGGTCTTCCTCCAGGTAATTCCGCTATTATAATAACAAGCCGCTATGGAATATGCGCTACTTGCTCTTAAAGGGAATGTGAGATGACGCTCTGATTGGTTTATTGCATATTACGCCCAAACCACACCTATGGCTGAGTAACCTTCTTTGGACCAACCCATTTGACATTTGCGCCGGGCGCAAGTTTGTTTTTTCCGCCGTTATGATAGCAAATGCGCCATAGAGCCGCCCACACAGCTACTTGCGTTTGGCGCTGTCCTACTTGCGTTTCTGATCGTTAAAATAGGGCCCACTGTAATGAAGTGTGGACCACTTTTCCATTAATTTTCACAGCAGTTCACTAAAACTTTCAGAGTTCAGCAAGTCTGTGTCGATCATAAATTAGTTTGCTTTTATAAAAGTGGGCACCAAGGCATTCATGTAGTGCAATCTTACTCTCACCAGTGATACCTCAACCATCCATCCCCTAACAAGATATTATTTTTAAGTCCTCAGTCACTTTGAAAATTACGGAGGGTGATTAGCGGCGGTTCGTCGGGAGATCTGCTGCCTCCCTCCCTGCAAATGCCACCCGTTTGATGTTGTTATTTTTCCCGTTCTGCACCTCCCCATCATTTGAATATCACAGGCAGAGGGGGGCTCTTGCCCGGCCACTCGCTGCGCCTTTGTTGCCGTGATTAAAGCAGGTGTCGCAGAGGGTTGTGTTCGTTAATGACAGTTTGCATTTAAATAGCTGTCACTTGCCTGTCAGAGGAGAGGGGAAGTGTTTGTTTCCAGGCCTCCGAAGAACTCGGAGCGCATCTCTTTTACATAAGCTTAACCCAGCTTTGCAAATGAGCCAGGCAAGTTTGTTTGTTCTTTTTTTCCTGGTTGATGTTTAGAGGAGTTGTGAGGGGGGGGGGAAAGTTGATAAGATGATAAAGATGATTTAATATTGAAAGATTGTACTTTTGTTTAGATATTTGAGATGGCCAACAACTTTTTGGAACACCGCTACAAGGTGTAGCACAGCACAGCACAGGGCTGAAGAGTATGAGAGCATATGCCCTTAGATGTCCTCTCTCTACCAGATGGGTTTGCTACTCCATTTAGCATTCTGTTAAGGTCTCAAATCAGGATCCAAGGAGAGTCCATTTCACCTCTCTGACATCCATGGAATAATCAGTTCATCTCCCTCTTCTCTCTCCAGGCATGACACCAACACTGCATTTCTATCTCTGTCTCGCAAAACTTCAAAAAAGATTGTCCATGGCCCCTTTGATGGGTAGAGTTGCTTGAAGTTGCAGGCAGTAAGTGGGTTTACCCTCAGCACAGACTGCTTTTCAAGGCCTTAGCCGGCAGTGAAGAAAATGGTGAAAAAAAATAATAAGGGGGGCAGACTTGCCTTCAGATGGCAATTAGCTACAATCACGCTGTTCCATAGCCATTGGTTGCTCTCCTCCTAATTACTGCGTGCATAATAATAATAAAGAACGCATGGGTATGCACAGTCACCCCTTATGATGAGGGCTAGTGGCTGACATTAGCTTTGTTTTTCCAGAAATTTCAGGACTTTGAAAGGTAAAATCACATCATTTAACCTTGGGTGACACATCCTTTGTTTCCAATTTCAAATTAGTTATGTGATACCAAGCCTCTTCAGTGGTTGACCGACCACATCTGTGGCCAAGGTACTTCCAGCACATATTTATCTGAACTTTGTCGTTCTGATATTTATGTATGTACCCAGTTCTGATTCCATTTTATTATCTGTAAACAACCTCTGCTCCTCATTATACTAGCCTATTGATCGGATGTTTCCTGCCAGAAAGGAGATTAGTGGTTAACTGTTAAGACTCAGATCAATAATAATCTCCCTAATTGGGTATTAGCAGCTGGAAAAACATCCACGGCAGCCTGGCAAACAAACTCAGACAGTCCCCAAAGTTTACCAGCAAGACTGCCTTGGGCAAGGCTGTTATGATGCCACCATCAATATTTTTGTCCATTTGATGTAAATTAAAGTCCTCCTGTTTGTTGTGTTTGTTCTTTTTGTTTAAGGATGCACACACAGTGACTGAGGAAAACTATTTCAACATGTTCAACAGCAAAACAACCAAAGCCTTTTTTCATACAAAATAATAGATTTGTGTGTGATGATTATGAACAAATATATATTCATTTTACCCAAGGGAGGATGCCAGACAGGAGCAAGAGTGAGCAGCATGTCCAGGGCCAGATTAAGAACACTAAGACCCCTGGACAACACCCATGCCAACGCACCCCTCAAAATGACCATGTCATATTTTCAAGCCATCTAGGAAATGACCCAGTTTGCGACCACAATGAACTGCTCCATCCTGACCATCCCACCCTTAATACAACACAACAAATGTATAGCAGCATAGCATAGGTAAAGCAGCATTTCTACCTCAATTGTGAGAAACTAGATGAGATTAATTAGAATGTCAAAAACGTAACACTTAATATTAAGACAGCCGTGTAGGTATGATTATAAAGCAAAGTATTTCGTTTGAACAATTATTTTCAAAACTGATACAGGGACGAAATCAAAATGCACATGAAACCACGGCACAATACTACCACACAATGAAGGCAACTGGATACAGACACAACACAAATTAAATTCCAGATCTCCACAGAAATAAAAAACATAGACACTCACGTTTTGGAACAGTAGACAGCTAACTCAACTACACAAATTGATAATAACTAGATGGGGGCAAAGGTGAAATCAGCATCTTCTTATCAGCTTATCAACTGATTGGTAGATAGCTAACTATCCTAATGAGACGGGCTGGCCGTCTAAAGCAGTGCGCTCAGCTAGAGCGTCTGTGATCTTCAGTGCTGTCATGTGGCATCATCCCCTCTCTCTCCAGGACTGCTTGCAGGGTTGATTGATGCGCATTGTTGCTGATAGCTTTCATAAAGTCTGCATACTTATTAGGATGGGGCTTTTAAAATGTTTAAGTTGCTGGTATTAAATCTGATCTAAAAAGATTCAGTTCTGACCTTGTGCCTAAACTCGCAGATTTCTCTGTCTGCCAACCTGGTTTTCTTTTTGTTAACAACAAAATAGTTCTAGACTGCCAACATCTGTCGTGCATTTCTTTCATTTCATATTGACAGAAGGCTTTGCCGGCTATGTTTTGACAGCGCTATATTTTTTCATTTGTTGGAAAGAACACTGGATAGTCTAACAGTAGGTAGTATAGCTAATTTTCATTGGATAGTCGAACAGTAGGTAAGAAAGCTAATGTTTCAGCCAATACTGGTCTGACAGAATTCTCTTTTCTGACATGCAGTTTGGTTGCTACGTGACATTGTAGAAATTAGATTTGAATACTATACAGTATGTACTTGTATCATGGGCTGCTATACATTTGTTGTGTTGTGTTTCCTGACACTAAGTATGATTACAGACACATGTTATCAGCTTACTAGTCTACCATACTAGTCGCACCGACAGATCAAAGGGAATGAGCTACAAATTAACACCGAACTGACGTAGGCCCACCTCCTCTGGAGCCAGGGCCCTGCAAACCTGTGGACCCACCTCCTCTGGAACCAGGGCCCTGCAAGCCTGTGGACCCACCTCCTCTGGAACCAGGGCCCTGCAAGCCTGTGGGCCCACCTCCTCTGGGTCTGTGGCCTGTGGGCCCTGGGACTTAAGACCCTCTTAGCCCCATTGTTAATCTAGCCTGAGCATGTCTGTCCACAGTTGCTTAGTTAAAAACAAATCAGCATAATTTCACAACAGCTAAAACAGAATTACATATGTTTGAACATGATCTGTCTGTCAAATGGAATGTAACATAATGTAATGATGTAAGATAATGTAAGATTTGTTAAAATGTCTTAAATTAACCCTGATTAGGATTCTAATGCTCTTTCTCTCTCTCTCTCTCTCTTTTCATTTTCCCCTCATATCTCCCTATCTTGTGATTCACTCATTCAGGGTGGGTTAAATTTCTCTAAATTTGATGCATTCATGGTTTATTAGGTTTATTTAGTCATACAACATCCAATAAAATGTTCATTCATGAACCATGAATGTAACTCCTTTTGCGCCATTCCATTACTGTGCCACTATCTTATCCTGCCTGGTAATAATGAAGATCATTTAATAATTTCATGGAGTCAGATTAATCAATGGAGTCAGATTAATCACTCTAATTCATTATTTTGTCCCATAAAGTTCAGACACGCTTAATCTTTTCAACCTGGTGTTCTTCTATTGATTTGATAATACTTCTGGCTGTCTTGCAACTCCAGGAAGATAGTTTTATTGCATCCAATTCTTAGGGATGTTTTTTATTCAGATGCTCTGTTTAATAATGTCACCTCAAGAAATAAATGTGTATGTATGGTTCCATCATGTAATTCTTATGATGCCCTAAGACCCTTAGCAAAAATAGATACAGACTATCTGTTCATCTGTGCCCTTACTGTTTAAAAAAAAACACAAGGCAAAATGCTCTTTAATCAGCCAACTCCATGTTGTTCTCATTTCTGTATTTGCTTGAGCTAATTTATGGAGCTTGGGCGGACCACTGCTTGCCTTACCAACACCTTTCCCAGGATGCTTGATAAACCTTGGCACTCACCCGACCTGCAGAGTAGAAGACACTCCAAAACAGAAAGGCAAATCAGGGGGCTAAACCAGTTCATCCTTCCTAATTACCGTTGGAATCTCGCCCAGCTGGAGAGCCTTCTCAAGAAGGAAGTGAGAACAGGCCATGCTATTATCCTGCTGCGCAACCATCTAAAGCCTCAGTTTGGATCATTACTGTACTGAATTTGTGTTTCTTATTGTTTAAAAATCAATATTGGTCTCTTTGCTGTTGTTTGTTTTTTGGTTGGGTGCATAAAGTGGTGCTACTGTCATGGGAAGCTTTGCAATAATCTCATCATTCTTGATCCCAGCTGCAAATGAGGCCTGTGAACTTTTGACTGTTTTTTTTTAGTGCAGCACCAATGAACTATGCTTGGAAACGATGGCAGCGAGTATGTGGATCACAAAATGGCTCTGTTTCCAAGCAACAGCATATGGGTGCACTGCACAGTGAGATGAGTGGCACGGTGATAGTCATCTCCCACTGTCTTATCAGATCTGCCACTGCGGCTGGACCCCCTACTCTACTGTGACACCCCCATGGCTGACACAGCTGCTAAACTGACTACAACCTTCTGCTGTTGTGCAAATGCATTAAGGGTCAAGCTATCAGTGTGTGTGTGTGTGTGTGTGTGTGAGAGAGTTCATGTGTGTTTTTGTGTCTATACTTGCATATAGTTTTTATGTGGGTTACAGGTTAAGAAAAAGCATTTTTTGCATTCAAACATTCACAAGCAGTTTAAATATTTTTACCATAGTCATAGAAAACACTTGCTGGCTGTTGTCTCGATTATTAATATAAATAGATCCAGGCAAATTTTCAATCAGTGTTCGACACCAATACTCTAAACCATGTTAACCTCTACTAGCCAACTGATACAATGCAATCCACTGTATACCACCATATGTGATTTTTTTTTTATTGTTGCATGAAAATATTTTTTGAGGATTACTAAATATATGTTAACTGCGGCCATTAAAACCACTTATACCATGACCATGACCATGACCATGCCTTAGCTTGCAAACACCCTAAACATGGTGATAGCAGATTGATCCCATGCTGCTGTATTCCATACATTCAAAAAGAGAGCAGTATGCACTTTTGTTCAGTTCATGAATGTCTAAAGAGTTCTTGGCTATGGTTAGTCATGGAAGAGGGATAGCAGCCCTTTGGGTTCCCCAAAACACAAGAAATCAAATCCCAATTCTCTCTTTCAATCTTGTCCATTGTTTTAGGGATATAAGGGATACATTGCTACCTGTAACTATTAAATTTTTTTTTTTTAAACATGCTCTCAAATTTAAAGCATGTTATCGATAATGTTGGTTCAGTCCAGGGTACTCTTAAGGGTTATGCTGTACTGTCCAAATAGTGTTTGACCCACTAGCTGCATTAAGAAAAGGAATAAAACTAAATGTACCAAGAATGTTATTAGCACCCCATAGCTTTCATTGGCTACTTAGGGCAGTGGTTATCCAGCTCATTTATTCATTTCATCAGAAATGATTTAATTCAATTCAATTCAATTTTATTTGTATAGCGCCATAACAATACAATTGCCTCTAGGCGCTTTACAGAGCCCAGAGCATGCACAATGGTAACAGGGGCTATAGGGGAGAGAACATTTATGTTAGTAGACAACAATTTCAGAGACAGATAGGGAGATGCATTTGGGCAGTAGATTATAACAGTAGGCAATATGGCTATTTTATCAGTGTTATTATAGGCAAAAGCAATATGATATGGAAGGAGAGAGAGAGAGAAAGGGAAAAGATATATGTAGTAATGCTGGCATATATTGTTAGTGTGCTTGCAAACATACTATTGGTCTTCTTAAGTTTTATTTATTTATGTCGGGGCCGTGCATGCATCCACTCGGCAATGTTTGAGACGGTGAGATGATGGTGTGGACAAACCGAGAGGCAGTATTGTTCGTTACATTGAAGTATAAGCTGTTATGCCGGGGCCGTACATGCATCCACTCAGCAAACAGGATACACTTTTAGCTAGCGCAGCAGGTGATGGGTTTGTTGACGCAGTTACTTTTGGCTGTATAATTCGTTACATTGAAGTATGAGCTGTTATGCCGGGGCCGTACAGGCATCCACTCAGCAAACAGGACACACTTTTGGCTAGCGCAGCAGGTGATGGGTTTGTTGACGCAATTACTTTTGGCTATAGGATGCACTAGAGAGGAATGTCTTGGCTGTATTGTTCGTTACATTGAAGTATAAGCTGTTATGCCGGGACCGTACATGCATCCACTCAGCAAACAGGATACACTTTTAGCTAGCGCAGCAGGTGATGGGTTTCTTGACGCAGTTACTTTTGGCTGTATAATTCTTTACATTGAAGTATGAGCTGTTATGCCGGGGCCGTACATGCATCCACTCAGCAAACAGGACACACTTTTGGCTAGCGCAGCAGGTGATGGGTTTGTTGACGCAATTACTTTTGGCTATAAGATGCACTAAAGAGGAATGTCTTAAGCTTTGATTTGAATATAGGGACAGTGTCTGCATCTCAGATGGAGGCAGGGAGGTTGTTACCTCTTAAAACCTTAATTTACAAATAACAACATATAAATATTGACAAGCCAATCAATTCTGTCAATTGAGTTGAGAACTGGGGCATAAACCTCACTCATAGAGGGAAAAGGCACTGCACACTTGAAAACCATATAAGCACCCTGTGTTTTATATATTAGATAGGGCCATTCTAGCGAATTGGTGTAAAAAAAGTATTCAACTGGCTTGAAAATCATCACAATTTTCATAAAATAAAAAAGATACTTGCACATACTTTTCCACTCAGTATTTGTTTTGCAAACATTGATGCTCTATTCAAATGCATGTGATACTGTTGTCATGTGTTTCCTTGATGTCTTGTTTTCACTGTTGTCTTTTGTCTTGTGCCATGTGATGCCCTGTTGTCATGTGTTATGTGATGCCCTGTTGTCATGTGTTATGTGGTACCCTGTTGTCTTGTGATGCCCTATTGTCATGTGGTGCCCTGCTGTCATGTGTTATGTGGTACCCTGCTGTCATGTGTTATGTGGTGCCCTGCTGTCATGTGTTTTGTGGTGCCCTGTTGTCATGTGATGCCTTGTTGTCATGTGAGGCCCGTTTGTCTTGTGATGCCCTGTTGCCATATGGTGCCCTGTTGTCAAGTGTAATGTGATGCCCTGTTGTCATGTGTCATGTGGTGCACTGTTGTCATGTGATGCCCTGTTGTCATATTGTGCCCTGTTGTCATGTGTCATGTGGTGCCTCGTTGTCATGTGTCATGTGGTGCACTGTTGTCATGTGATGCCCTGTTGTCATATTGTGCCCTGTTGTCATGTGTCATGTGGTGCCTCGTTGTCATGTGTCATGTGGTGCACTGTTGTCATGTGATGCCCTGTTGCCATATTGTGCCCTGTTGTCATGTGTCATGTGGTGCCTCGTTGTCATGTGTCATGTGGTGCCCTGTTGTCATGTGATGCCCTGTTGCCATATTGTGCCCTGTTGTCATGTGTCATATGGTGCCCTGTTGTCTTGTGTTATGTGATGCCTTGTTGTCATGTGGTGCCCTGTTGTCATGTGATGCCCTGTTGCCATATTGTGCCCTGTTGTCATGTGTCATATGGTGCCCTGTTGTCTTGTGTTATGTGATGCCTTGTTGTCATGTGGTGCCCTGTTGTCTTGTGGGGCCCTTCTTGTCATGTAGTGCCCTGTTGTCATGTGTTATGTGATGCCCTGTTGTCATGCGTTATGTGATGCCCTGTTGTCATGAGTTATGTTTTGCCCTGTTGACATGCGTTATGTGATGCCCTGTTGTCATGTGATGCCCTGTTGACATGCGTTATGTGATGCGTTGTTGTCATGTGTTATGTGATGCCCTGTTGTCATGTGGTGCCCTGCTGTTATGTGTTATGTGATGCCCTGCTGGCATGTGGTGCCCTGTTATAATGTAAAATGTATCTATTTTACATTTATGGAACGTTTACTTATTTTTCTATCTGTGTCTCTTTACAAATATTTGTAACCCCCCTTTTTCTTTTTTTCCTACTGTGAGGCGCATTGTGTTACCTTTGTGTATGAAATGCACCGCACAAATAAAGTTTGATTTGATTTGATTTGATACTGAGTTTCACATTAAGGCATATGACAAATTATTCACAGAGGTGCCTGTGGCCCTACACCCCTTCCAAAATGCGCTATGGCAACACCCCCTCAACTGGGTGCCCAGCAAGCAAGCCTCCACAGGCCCTATACGGGCCCCCTTAGGGCTGGCACAAGGGCCCTTTGAGGGCTGCCCATGCCGGGCCCCTGAGCTTTTGCTCATTGGCAAAGTGCCGGCCCCTCATTGCTGGCCCTGCGTGGGCAGCCCTAACACAGCCCACAGGAGCCCTCACAAGGCCCACGCAGGGCCCCTGAGCTTTTGTTCATTGGCCAAGTGCTGGCCCCTCAGTGCTGGCCCTGTGTGGGCAGCCCTAACATAGCCCACAGGAGCCCTCATTAGGCCCACACAGAGCCTGCACTCATTTTTGGCTCATATGGGCTATGTTTGGGCTGCCCACGCAGGGCCAGCACTGAGGGGCCAGCATTTTGCCAATGAGCAAAAGCTCAGGGGTCCTGTTTAGGCAGCCCTCAAAGGGCCCTGTGTAGGCAGCCCTCAAAGGAGCCTGTGTGGGCAGCCCTCAAAGGGCCCTGCGTGGGTAGCCCTCGAAGGGCCTGCATGTGTAGCCCTCAAAGGGCCTGCGTGGGTAGCCCTCAAAGGGCCTGCGTGTGTAGCCCTCAAAGGGCCTGCGTGGGCAGTCCTCAAAGTGGGCAACCCTCAAAGGGCCTGCGTGGGCAGCCCTCAAAGGGCCCTGCGCGGGTAGCCCTCAAAGGGCCTGCGTGGGTAGCCCTCAAAGGGCCTGCGTGGGTAGCCCTCAAAGGGCCTGCGTGGGCAGCCCTCAAAATGGGCAACCCTCAAAGGGCCTGCGTGGGCAGCCCTCAAAGGGCCCGGCGTGGGTAGCCCTCAAAGGGCCTGCGTGGGTAGCCCTCAAAGGGCCTGCGTGGGTAGCCCTCGAAGGGCCTGCGTGGGTAGCCCTCAAAGGGCCTGCGTGGGCAGCCCTCAAAGTGGGCAACCCTCAAAGGGCCTGCGTGGGCAGCCCTCAAAGGGCCCTGCGTGGGCAGCCCTCAAAGGGCCCTGTGCGGACAGCCCTCAGAGGGCCCTGTGTGGGCAGCCCTTAAAGGGCCCTTGTGCCAGCCCTAAGGGGGGCCATATGTGGCAGCCCGCAAAGGCCCAGCATGGGTTTTCTGGGCAGCTTAGATTGTTGGGCTATCCGGTGACAGCCCGCAGTGAACCCACAGCTGCAGGCCCCGCTTGGGCAAGCCCACACCGGGCCTGTGTAGGACTGGTGTGGGCTGGCCCTAGCCCACAGTGCCCACACCGGGCCTGTGTAGGATTGGTGTGGGCTGGCCCTAGCCCACAGTGCCCACAGCCTGCCTGCATGGGGCCGGTGGAGGCTTGCTTGCTGGGTGCTCTCCTTGAATTCTTCGCACCCACTGACCTCCCTGAACTAAACTCCCTGATCCTCTCATGTAAATTATCGACATGCCTACTAGACCCTATCCCCACAAAACTACTTAAACATGCACTTCCCTTATTAAGTGAGACACTACTCAATGTAATGAATAATTCACTCATTTCAGGATACGTCCCACAATCATTCAAAATAGCAGTTATAAAACCATCTCTCAAAAAACCTAACCTTGATCCCGATTATCTAGCTAACTATAGACCAATATCTAACCTCCCTTTCTTGTCAAAAATACTTGAAAAACTAGTAGCTAAGCAAGTTACTTCCTTTCTACAACAAAACAAAATCGTAGAAACCTTCCAATCTGGTTTTAGGGCCCACCACAGCACTGAAACAGCCTTAATCAAAGTCCTGAATGACCTACTAATCGCATCTGATCATGGGTGCACCTCAATACTAGTTCTCTTAGACCTTAGTGCCGCCTTCGACACTATAGATCATCATATCCTGTTACAGAGACTTGTGCCCTATCTTGGTTTAGAGCTTACCTCTGTGATCACCATCGATTTGTTCATGTCCATGAGAAGATATCAAATCACACCAGAGTAAGCTACGGTGTTCCACAAGGCTCTGTCCTTGGACCACTGCTCTTTTCCCTTTATATGCTACCCTTAGGCAGGGGCGGCGCCAGGGAGGGGCTAGGGGGTGCTACAGCTCCCCCTGGATTAGCCATAGTACCCCCAAGAAAAGAATGGTTTATGTACTATTAGGTCGCGAGCGTGAACGTTGAACTGCATCTTTACGCCGTTTAAGATTTAAGGTGGAACGGTTTTGTTTGATGTGTAACATTAATGAATGCGGTCCTTTTTGGGGTTTTCTGGATCCGCCTTAAAAAACAGAGATTCTAGCCTAGGAAGAGCAGTCTGTCTGTGCTAGCCAGGTATACGCTTCTACGTTTTAATTGATTGTGACCTGAAATAATATATACTTTATGAAAGCATTTCTTTGACTGTTTTAGCACTGATATGTGAATAGATTTGTCCCACTTTGTACGGACATGTTTATAGGCCATCTAGAAATATCTGTATTCTGCTATTCTTATTTGAACCTCTTTAGTTTAGAATGTATTGAACTATTTATGTTTAGTTTAATTTGTCAGACATGGTAGTGGGGGCTTGGTGGTCACCTGGCGCCAACTTTAACCCCCCACTGAAGTAAGTGAAGTACTTGGGATTGCGGAATCTATAACATGCTGCATGCATTTTGTCAGTGACCGTCGCAGATGAACGTAGAGCTATGTGCGTGTCCGTCGGAAGTAGCCTAATGATAATAATAATAATACGATCGATTTGTATGGTGCTTTTCATGGACCACAAAGACGCTTCAGAAAGGAAACATGTAAACAGATGTGACGATATGGTGGGTAGGTGTTGTAGTAGAGAACCATGTGACAAATATGCTGGTATCACCTTAATTTCATAGCACCCTCGGTAAAATGCTGAGCACCCCCATAGCACCTGCAGAAAAAAAATCTCTGGCGCCGCCACTGCCCTTAGGTGCTGTCATAAGGAAACATGGCATTAACTTCCACTGCTATGCTGATGACACCCAACTCTACCTATCCATGAAACCTGATGAAATTGTGCATCTACCCAAGATAGAAGCTTGCCTGCGAGATGTCAAATCTTGGATGGCTAACAACTTCCTGCTCCTCAACTCTGATAAAATTGAGGTTATGCTTGTAGGCCCCGATCAATTGAGAACTACACTATCTACCCATCTACCCACACTCAATGGCTTCCCAACACCCAACACTAACATCAAAAACCTTGGTGTAACTATCAACCAAGACCTCCTACTTGACTCACACATAAAACAGATCTCAAAGACATGATTTTTTCATTTACGCAATATTGCCAAAATTAGAAAGGTCCTATCCCTCCAAGATGCAGAAAAATGAATCCACGCATTTATTACTTCCCGCCTCGATTACTGTAATGCTCTCCTATCAGGATGCAGCATCAACTCAATAAAGAGCCTCCAGATTATACAGAACGCTTCTGCCCGTACACTCACCAGAACTAAAAAATATGAACACATCTCACCGGTTCTCGCCTCTCTGCACTGGCTCCCTGTCAAAAATAGAATTGATTTCAAAGTACTCCTGCTGAGATATAAAGCCCTTAACGACCTGGCTCCAAACTACCTCAAGGAATTAGTTGTCCCCTATTGCCCTCCAAGGCTGCTCCGTTCCCAGAGTGCAGGCCTCCTGGTAATTCCAAGAATATCAAAAACCACAATAGGAGGCAGAGCCTTTAGCTACCGAGCCCCCCTCCTCTGGAACAGTCTCCCTGCCTCCATTCGAGAGGCAAATACCTAAATTTATGTTCAAATCAAGACTAAAGACATTCCTCTATAGTGCATCCTGTAGCCACAAGTAATTGCGTCGACAAACCCATCATCTGCTGCGCCAGCCACCCAGACTTATCCGAACACAAAAAATGTTCTAATAAAAATAAAAACATGTGCTACAGACAGCGCATGTTGTACCGTGTAGGAATGCCTTTACGGATCCCGGGTACAGCATACGGCGCGTGTTGCGACTGTCACCAGCCAATTGGGCACTACTGCCCTGCAACCCTAACAAAGCTTAAAATCTCCATATATACAGTACCAAACCAAACAAAATGCTAAATGCCAGTAAAACTAAACATATCTTAACACATGCAATACCCCCCTAATCAACAAAACTGGGCTATAGACAGTGTATGTTGTACCATGTAGGAAGGCCTTTACGGATCCCGGGTACAGCATACGGCGCGTGTTGCGACTGTCACCAGCCTGTGTACCCTGCAACCCTAACAAAGCTTACGATCAAAATCTCCATATGCACTAAACCAAACAAAATGCTAATTGCCAGCAAAACTAAACATATCTAAACACATGCAATAACCCCCTAATCAACAAAACTGGGCTACAGACAGCGTATGTTGTACCGTGAAGCAGGGCCTTTACGGATCCCGGGTACAGCATACGGCGCGTGTTGCGACTGTCACCAGCCTAGTGGGCACTGCTGTGTACCCTGCAACCCTAAAGCTTACGACTGATGTCTCCATATGTACACTACCAAACAAAATGCTAAATGCCAGCATTACTAAATATTCTCCCTTTCTCTCTCTCTCTCTCTCTCTCTCTCTCTCCTTTCATATCATATTGCTTATGCTTATAGTAACTGATAAAATGGCCATATTGCCTACTGTTAAATCTACTACCCAAAGGTATCTCCCTATCTGTTTCTAAAATTGATGTCTACTAACATAAATGTTCTCTCTCCCTTATAGCATGTTCGTATTGCTGATAGAAGTGGAAACATTACTAGTCAATCTCTTCCTTTTCTTTCCCTCCTAATCTCTGCCATGGGACGCTGCTGTAGTCTCTCCACCTGGTCTACATGTAGAAACCCTTGGCCAATTGCACCCACCGCCACCGCATTGCCGTACACTTACTCTACCCCATACACTTTGCTAGCATTTATATACAATATACACTATTGCCACCACTGAAATGTTTCTCTGTCCCTACATCCCTTACCCCTGTAACAGTAACCCTATGAGTACAGTTTATACCCACTAAACTGGTCTTGCCTGTATCATGTATTTACCACCGGATGTCTGTATATATACTATGTACATCGACCAAATGCTGGCTGTGTACAACCCCTGTTGTTTCCCTTCCCCTTCTGCCACACAACCCTCCCCCTTCCCCCCTTCCTATCTCAAGCAGATGGGTCCCCCCTTTTGTGCCTTGGTTCTGCCTAAGGTTTCTTCCTGCCTAACAGGGAGCTTTTCCTTGCCCCTGATGCCATTGTGCTTGCACTAAGGGGGTTCAGGCTCTGGGCTCTGTAAAGCGCCTAGAGGCAATTGTATTGTTATGGCGCTATACAAATAAAATGTAATGTAATTGAATTGAATTTACTTGACCACGACTGATAGTAATTAGGTACAGCAACTTTGCAGCAGTTGACTTTTCTTCGTTATTGGAGTCATGAACCATGGCGTAACGGTCTGAGGTATCTGGCGCCGGTTGTCCCACTAGAATTGCAGGAAGAAATGCAGCTTTTTTATTTGAGAAATGTTCCACTGCTACTCAGTCTCCAAGGGCCCTAATGCTCACTGCTCCCCACTGGTGACCAGCAGATAGGCAGACTCATTCTGTGAAAGGCTTCCACACTAGCCCTTCTCTACAGAGCTGATCGTTTTGTGTTGGTTTTGTTACAACCCAGCAGGACCCCTGCCAACACATGTAATGCTAGAACACCCAGCGTCTGACTTTCACAAGATGCATTTATGTATCACCATTAGGGGTTACATCCTACTGGTCCTTCTATATAACACCCATTGACTCTGACCTGGAGCTTGTGTGTGTGTGTGTGTGTGTGTGTGTGTGTGTGTGTGTGTGTGTGTGTGTGTGTGTGTGTGTGTGTGTGTGTGTGTGTGTGTGTGTGTGTGTGTGTGTGTGTGTTGATCTATTGTCAAATTCACTTCCATAAACCCAGGCAGAAAGAACTGCAAGACCCCATGGCCTGAGGGTGAACATGGATGGGAGAACAGAGAGGCTGGGATAGTCATTATGGCAGGCCTTATTTAACAGGTGAGCAGCTCTTTCAATCCACAGAGAGAAGCGAAATCGTCAAGCATGGCAGTGACAGGACATTGGTGACTTTTTGAATCATTACCACACACCTAATTATAAAGTAAAAAAGGAATTTGAAAGAAATATAAATAACAACCACTGTCTCTCACATGTTGCCTATTCCTTTTAAAATTCCTTTTAGCAAACTGACAAACTGGTCAAATCCCTTTTGCCTACACAAGAGGTTTGACAAGCCCCCTCTAAGAGATAGAGAAAGTTAAGGCTCCTTAATTTCAGGTCCTTTTGTTGTCTGGTGTGGCTCTGGCATTAGCTTGTGAACAGCTTGTGTACACCAAATGCATTTAACACACCCTGGATAGTGGATGACAAATTCATGACAAATCATTCCCCCTTGACAGTTAGACACTCTGACAGTTACATTTCTGGCATGGAGGTTATTTGGCCTACAGCCAGCCAAATCTCAGTTTAATTGCTCATACTAAATTCAATACCACAGTATGCATCAAGTACCAAAGTATTGATTCTAAATGGTTGTTGGATAGATTTAGGATACATAGTGTATTTTAAGGTCCATTTAATTAGATTTTTCAGGAAATGCTATCCTCTGTTTATGTTGTCAATAAGTAGGTTGTCTGATAAACAGACCAGACCTGTGCTAATTGCTAAAGCCTCCACGATCGTCGGTAGGAGTATTGATTTCTCTTCCTAACATTTTAAACAAATTGAATGACACATAGAAATCAATAGAAAGAGTGTCTCGTCAGGTGGATTTCCATCTCGACCACTGTCCCATTTTCCACCATTGCCTGTGTTTCCCATTATAACAGTCGCTGTATAGGTGTAAGATGAGATCACTTCATCTAGGGGTTTACACTTGTGGAGCTTAAATGAATAACACTCACTCTCTACTGATAGAGGGAATGGCAGAAATCTCCCCATGTTGCACTTAAAATAATTAAATAAATGAATAAATACAGAAAAAAAAAAAACTCCAGTAAATGTAATTAAAAGAGGAGTTTAAAATGCGAGCTGGCAACATTTGTTTTTGGGATCGACTGTAGAAGATTGACAAGATGGAGGTGAACAATTCATCACCTTCTGTATTGACTGGAGCCTGCTGCAGGAAACCCAACTTGGCATCTATCACACTAGTCTAAACATGAAGCTGGAGGTCAGCATCAGGCACAGACAACCACCTGGTTTATATGACACGTGCATTCACAATCATATGATGGATTCTAGCATTTACTCTACATTCGAAGGACTGTCTTCTGTTTCTAGACATTCACATGAACCAAAATTTGCTAGGTTTATGAAAAGAACAGAATTACTTCTGCCAGTTTTGGAAATCCTTGCACCTGTAGCTGAAGGAGATTATTGTTTCCATAAAAGAACACAGCATACACAAACTCTGCAAGATGCCGGTGAAGATGACATCATGATATCCTCAACGTACACTTTTATTAACCGGATCCTCCATGCTTGTTTGAAAAAAAAAAAAAAAACTTGATCAATGTCTGTATATATTTCCATTTAAGATAATTATCCAATATGGTTCAGCATGCTGCGATTCAAATCTCCATGTCCCCATCTCAATTTGCAGGTGCTTCATATATCATTTTGCATGGAACAATTGCTTTAATCAAGGAGATATAGTTACCAGACCACAATCTCCATCTTTGCAATATAATTCTCACATCAAACACCTGCTCTACTCGCTTAAGTGATCATATGAGCATCAGATGCATACTTTAGCTTTCTCTCCGCCACCAACACACACTCACACACAGGGACACACACAGGGACCCACACAGAGACACACACAGAGACACATACAGGGACACACACAGGGACACACACAGAAACACACACAGGGACACACACACTCACACACAGGGACACACACAGAGACACACACAGTCACACACACACTCAACACAGAGAAACACACATCAACATAGGGACACACACAGGGACACACATAGAGACACATGCAGGGACACACACACAGGGACACACACACTCAACACAAGGACACACACATCAACACAGGGACACACACATCAACACAGGTACACACATACACAAACAGGGACACACACAGGGACAAACATAGGGACACACACACACACACACAGGGACACACACGTCAACACAGACACACACACAGGGACACACACAATCACACACAGGGACACACAGAGACACATACACTCACACACAGGGACACACACAGAGACACACACACTCACACACAGAGACACACACAGGGAAACACACAGACACACACACAGAGGCACACACAGGGAGACACACAGGGACACACACAGAGACACACACGGAGACACACACAGAAACACATACGGGGACACACACAGAAACACACATAGGGACACACACACTCACACACAGTTGGCAGGAAGCAGTTACACACATTTAGGTTTAGGGTCTTGTGTGGAAGCCTGAGCTGCAGCTAACTTATTTTTGATTGATTAGCATTTGCAGCATGTTTGATGATATGTGCAAGGTTTATGATTAAATTATCTGTATCTATCAATAGCTAATTACAGTGCATGAAATGCCCTGTATTGTTATTCCTAGGCTTCTTATTCTTCTTATTCTTTTTACCGACTTCTGCGCTTAATTCAGCTCGAACTGCTTAACTTAGAAACTTCACTCAAACGTGTAGGCAGGGGCGATTCTAGCAAATTGGAGGCCCCCCCCCCCGTTAATCGTTTTAATGTTATGTGGAACTGACATGTCAGTGTCTCGGATATGGGCAGCTGTGGTTAATGATGGCTCACCTTTTGTAGAAGCAAAGCAGGCAGATCTAGTTGGTGCTACTACAAGCTGTGTGTCTGCTGCTGCTAGCAATCGCTAAACTTGGTTTAGCAGCACTTGAAACATTATCAGATGAACTCGACACATTATCAGATATTACTTCCACTTCCACGGACGAATTCCTTGATTGGAAATTGTGTGTTACCTTAGGTAATTTCTTCCTGAACTTCTCATCCTGCCCTTTCCTCTTTCTTAAAAATCGTTTCACGCTTAACTTTGCAACCACACACGTCACCACACGAAAAATTGTCCGTGACAGAAAAGTCACGTGACCTGGAATAATTTGTTCCATGATGGAATTAAGATACATTTTAGGCTGATACTGAAAATAAAATAATCGTTTTTCATGCTTATTATGAACTGTCATTATTTTGCAATGACAAGTGATTTATTTGAATTAGCAAAAAAAAAAAAAAAAAAAAATGGAAATACGATGAGGCCCCCCTGGTGGCCGAGGCCCTGGGCAACTGCCCGGTTTGCCCGTTCGTCCGAGCCGCACCTGCGCGTAGGTCTTGTAAAGGACACTTATGCTATGTATTTTTCACTTTTCTAAACTTTATACTTTTTAAGATATAAAAGAAAAACGAATACAAATTTTCCCATTAACTTATAATGGGCCATTATGACATCATAATAGGGTAATTAAACTGGCTTGCACCTGTGCTTCACTGCCACCTGAGCCAAGGTTCCAAGGCTCATCTTCTCTCTGTCCCTCTCCATTCAACTGTATAACTAGGAATATTAAGAGACACCTTCCATACTCTACTTTTTTCTCTCTCCATCTTTCTCTCTATCCTTCTCAATCCACTTTCTCTCACACTGCATCTCTCTGCTTTACTCCTTTTTTCTCCTTCTTTTAGTATAAACAGCTTTTTACCACCATAAATCATCTCCTGAAGCCACAACCATCCTCTTCAACTGAGGCTACAGAGGAGCAATGCAACAGCTTCATTGACTTTTTCAGATCCAAGGTCAACAACATTCGCTCTCATGTCAAGCTCCCCAGCTCTGCTTCCCTATGACACCAACACCTCATCTGCGAGTGTGCTGTCTCCTCTACATCTCGCTGAGGTTGGGGAGAGCCATGTTGAATAAATCCTCAGAAAAATGAGATCGTGTACCTGTACCCTGGACCCCATTCCCACTGCTCTGCTCAAGTCACACATCCCCACTCTCAGTCCTTTCATCAGCAAAGTCGTTAACCTTTCCCTTCAGTCAGGCTATGTCCCACCTGCTCTCAAGGTCGCTGTCATCCATCCCCTTCTTAAGAAGCCCACCCTGGACCCGGAGGTTCTAGCCAACTACAGGCCTATCTCAAACCTTGCCTTCCTGTCCAAGGTGTTAGAGAAGGTAGTTGCTTCCCAACTTCAGGACCACCTCAAACACAACAACTTGTTTGAAAAATTTCAATCAGGATTTCGTTCAGCCCACAGCACTGAAACAGCTTTGCTCAGGGTGACAAATGACCTGCTGATGACAGCCGATGCAGGATCACCCTCACTCCTCATCCTCCTGGACCTGACTGCTGCATTTGACACAGTGGACCACACTATCCTGCTAAAGCGCCTCCACACCACCATTGGACTATCAGACTCTGCACTCAAGTGGTTTCAGTCCTACCTTTCTGGCAGAACTGAATATGTCTCACTGGGAAGTTGCAAGTCCAGACAGCTCCCTATCTCCTGTGGTGTTCCGCAAGGGTCGGTCCTCGGCCCCATCCTCTTCATTATGTACATGCTCCCCCTCGGACACGTCATCAGCAGACATGGGATGTCTTTCCACTGTTATGCTGATGACACACAGCTTTATATCAAAACTGCCCCAAGCCCCACTGCAGCCATGTCATCTCTCAACGCCTGTCTTGGGGAGATAAAGGCATGGATGAGCAACAACTTTCTTCAGCTTAATAGTAGCAAAACTGAAGCCCTTCTTGTTGGCACTCCACACCAGGTTCAGTCATCCTCCTTGACTCATCTCACCTTCGACAGCCAGGTCATCCCCCTCTCCTCCACAGTCACTAATCTCGGAGTTAGGTTTGACTCTAACCTGAACTTTAATGAGCATATAAAACACCTGTGCGAAACCTCTTTTTATCATCTAAGAAACATCTCCAAACTCCACCCCACGTTAACCCTATCAGATGCAGAGAAGCTTGTCCACGCCTTTATCTCCTCAAGACTGGACTATTGTAATTCACTTTTCTATGGGATCACTGTCAAGAACATCCAGAAGCTGCAATACATCCAAAACAGCGCTGCCAGGATTCTGATGAAGGTCCGGAAATATGAGCACATAACACCAATATTACACTCACTAGACTGGCTCCCTGTCTCTTTCCGGATAGACTACAAAGTCCTTATAATCACCCATACATGCATTAATGGACATGCACCTCCCTACCTGCAAGAATTAATTACTCCCCAAACCTCCACCTGCACCCTCAGGTCTTCAAACAGCTCGCTCCTCCGCGTCCCCAAAACCAAGCTCCACACCATGGGCGACCGGGCCTTTTGCTCGGCAGCGCCACATTTATGGAACAGCCTCCCTGACCACCTAAGGGCAACGCAGACGCTGGACTCCTTTAAAGCTCGACTTTAAACGTTTTTATTCAGGAAGGCATTTCTGGCCTTGTGTTAAATCTTTTCTGTTATGCTTATGCTAATATTTAAATTTGTTTTTAATTGTATTGTATTATTATAGTTAATTTCTAATATGTAGGCACTCTGAGATTCTTTGGAATGAAAAGTGCGTTAAAAATAAAATGAATTATTATTATTATTATTATAGTATTTTCCCTCTTCACTCTCTCTTTACTGTCTTTATCCAGAGCCACTCTTGTTCACTCTTCTTTCCTTTCTTCTTTCTTTCTCCACTCTTCTTTCCTTTCTTTTTTCCTTCTTTCACTCTTCTTTCTTTTCTTCTTACCTTCTTTCACTCTCCGTTTCTTCTTTCACTCTTCTTTCCTTCTTCCACTCTTCTTTCCTTCCTTCACTCCTTTTTCCTTTCATCTTTCCTTCTTCCACTCTCCTTTCTCTTCTTCTTTCCTTCTTTTACTCTTTTTTCCTTTCTTATTTCCTTCTTTCACTCTTCTTTCTTTTCTTCTTCCTTTCTTAACTTTTGCATTTCATGCACTGGTATTTCCTTCATTGTCTAGTTACTATTATTCTACCATTTTCAAACACCCAATCACTTTTTTACTAATGTCTGTCTCATTTGCAAACTATTTTAGCCAAAACCTTTTCATTTCAACATTTCAAGACATTTCAAGGAATCAAATACTTTTGTGTAAAACCCAATTTCATCTCATTTTAGTTAAAAGAAATGAAAGATAACAACAGGCACACTTTTTTTTCAGAGCTCCATGTGTACTGCAACACTTCCCCCTACTGGCTGTATCAGAACTACATGGAATAATTATATGCATTTTTTCACTTCTATAGATGTTCAATGCTGGCCTCTGCATTGCTAATTACACCAACTGCAGAGGCCAGCTAAGGTTGAAAGTATAGTTCTGCAGTGGCACTGGGGAACAAAGGCAGAATTCACAATGACTACTACAAGATGTCATGCTGGCAACTCAAAAAGGAGACTGACAACAAAATGAGTGCATTGCAAGAGTGAAATGAGATCCTTTCAGGGTAATTGTTCCCCCTTTCCCCTAAATGAGCCCATGTCAAAGGAAAATGTATTGGACATTTAGAAGATTTTAGAGAAGGAGAAAATTGCTTGCTGGTGTATTGTTGTTTTTGATGATTAGAGCAATTAAATGTTCAAGATGTAGTTGACAGGGTAGTATAAGAGGGAAATAGAAGGAGTGAGGAGCTGTTGCTCTTTTTTCATTCCAGTTGTCCATAGTATACCAACATAGAGAGATGGATGTCAACCACAGAAGATAGAAACAGATAAATGATTGCATATTTTGACTATGGGATTATATGGAATATCACCATTGAAATGACCTTAATATAACTGGCTTTCCTGACTTTATACTACTTGAACTAAAGCATATTGATACTGGGTTGATATGTGAGCCACTAGACATGTATCTACACACTGATGGCACAAAGTCATGATTTTATCAGAAAGTATGTAGCATTTGATGTCAAGTCAGTATGTGACAACTCATTTAGTAGTTTCTTTGATTTATTCTGGAAAGCTGGGTGGTATTGTCAGTAAATGACAAATTAAGTCTAAGGAGACTGCACATATGTGACAAGATTCAAAGACATATTTGCTTTGAACCAGATTGTTTTTAAGCCATAGGATATTTTGAATGTTTAATGTGACAAAATGATAGACATAAGAACATAAGAAACTCTTTATTTATTTTTAGAAAAACTACATTTTTACTGACATCATATGAACATCACAGGTGTTCTAATTAAATTAGCGAAACAAACTAATGCCCAGTGAAATGCTGTTTTGCCATACAGTGAAAACGTTTTTGGCATACAGTGAAAAAAGGCATTTGACAGTCTGCGTTGACATGGCAGGGAAATTCTTCAATTCTGACCAAAATGTAAAACTTAATAGGGCTTCAACCCTCCAGTAGGGGTGACAGTCATAGAGGTGGCAGTGATGACATGGCCTGAAGTCATCACTTCTTTTTGGGGACATCATCCCTCTCTGCAGGAAATATCTCTATCTCTTTGACGAGCCTGTCAGCAATTGTTTTATTATTTGCCGAAACCATCCTTCTTGACATCAAATCAAACGGTCCTCCTAGACCACACACAAAAAAAGAACTGATCAAACTTAAGGTCTCAACACCTGTTAGAATATCTGAATACACCTTAAGAGATGGCACAAAAAAGGCATTGAGAATGATTTCTATCTATGAATTAAAAGTGAAATAAAATAATCCCTGTGGTGAAACTGATGAGACATATCAGAGGATGCAGCCGGATACTTAATTTCATCCCATTATTTAATTGTGAATGCTCTGAACCTTTGACTGGCTTTGATATTCACTTTTTCAGAGCTTAAGCTTTAACTGGGAGCGTTTCCAGGAGCCTTACCCCTAACCCTAACCCTTACCATCCACATCCATCAGGACGCCCCCAGCCTCAGTAACAATCACTGCCCCAGCGGCGATGTCCCAGCAGTGGATCCCAATCTCAAAGAAGGCCTCAACTGCCCCTGAAGCCACCATACACATATTTGTGGCAGCAGTGCCTGAACCACGAATCCTAGACAGACAGCGAAAACAATGTTTATAGCATATGTATGATATATTTAAAAAAAAAAAATACATTTAGGCATATTTACCACACCACCCCTTACCTATCTCTCAATGGATATATGTGTTGGGGCTCAGAATGAATAAAGTGTGAGTAAAAATACGTAGATTCATTATTTAAGTTTTTTAGCAGCTAAGATCTATAACACAATGTGTTCTTTAGCTAAAAAGTGATCTACACGACAACATAAGAACTCTGCATGGCCTGATAATATAAAGTCACAGGAAAAACTCTGCATGGCCTGAAAATATAAAGTCAAAAGAGAAGGCACTCACCCGTGCACTGGGATGCAGAGGATTTTTTGCATTGTTGAAAATATCTTGCTGACCTTCTCAGGCTCCCGGTTTGACCCAAGCTCACTGATGATCATGGTTTTTCTCATGTCTGATAATTACACAAAAAGGAATCAATTAGTGTTCAACTAGTTCTGTGCGATCACTGCCCTGAGAATAGCCGAAATATGACATCCATTAGGTTTACCTGTTTGGTCTGATACCTGCAGCTTCTCTCCGTCACAGAAGGCCCCTTTGCCTTTCCTCGCTGAGTACATCTTATCTTCCAAGCAGCTGTACACCACTCCAAACTCAAGCTGATAAACAAACAAACATGACTCTAATGAATGGCACTCAATCAACAAAACATAATATTTACATAATCTTAATTCAGCTTGAATTTGATTAAAGCTCAATTATCAAGTTTGTCAGAAAAAGTTGCTTGTCTATACCTCTTTGTTGACAGCGAAGCCAATTGACACAGCTACAAAGGGAAACCTGTTACAGATGGGGAAAGGTTGCACATGTTGTCTCATCATCTGTGTGAATGTGTTGTAAACCAAATGTAGGTGGTGGTTTTAAACTTGACTGTACATTACTATGCGACCACATGTGGACACTTGACTGTACATTACTACATGTGGACACTTGACTGTACATTACTACATGACCACATGTGGACACTTGACTGTACATCACTACATGACCACATGTGGACACTTGACTGTACATTACTACATGTGGACACTTGACTGTACATTACTACATGACCACATGTGGACACTTGACTGTACATTACTACATGTGGACACTTGACGGTACATTACATGACCACATGTGGACACTTGACTGTACATTACTACATGTGGACACTTGACTGTACATTACTACATGTGGACACTTGACTGTACATTACTACATGTGGACACTTGACTGTACATTACTACATGTGGACACTTGACTGTACATTACTACATGACCACATGTGGACACTTGACTGTACATTACTACATGACCACATGTGGACACTTGACTGAACATTACGACATGACCACATGTGGACACTTGACTGTACATTACTACATGTGGACACTTGACTGTACATTACTACATGACCACATGTGGACACTTGACTGTACATTACTACATGTGGACACTTGACTGTACATTACTACATGACTACATGTGGACACTTGACTGTACATTACTACATGTGGACACTTGACTGTACATTACTACATGACCACATGTGGACACTTGACTGTACATTACTACATGACCACATGTGGACACTTGACTGTACATTACTACATGTGGACACTTGACTGTACATTACTACATGACCACATGTGGACACTTGACTGTACATTACTACATGTGGACACTTGACTGTACATTACTACATGACCACATGTGGACACTTGACTGTACATTACTACATTACTACGTGTGGACACTTGACTACATTACTACATTACCACATGTGGACACTTGACTGTACATTACTACATGACCACATGTGGACACTTGACTGTACATTACTACATGTGGACACTTGACTGTACATCACTACACGACCACATGTGGACACTTGACTGTACATTACTACATGTGGACACTTGACTACATTACATGACCACATTTGGACACTTGACTGTACATTACTACATGTGGACACTTGACTGTACATTACTACATGACCACATGTGGACACTTGACTGTACATTACTACATGTGGACACTTGACTGTACATTACATGACCACATGTGGACACTTGACTGAACATTACTACATGTGGACACTTGACTGAACATTACTACATGACCACATGTGGACACTTGACTGTACATTACTACATGTGGACACTTGACTGTACATTACTACATGACCACATGTGGACACTTGACTGTACATTACATGACCACATGTGGACACTTGACTGTACATTACTACATGACCACATGTGGACACTTGACTGTACATTACTACATGTGGACACTTGACTGAACATTACTACATGTGGACACTTGACTGTACATTACATGACCACATGTGGACACTTGACTGAACATTACTACATGTGGACACTTGACTGTACATTACTACATGTGGACACTTGACTGAACATTACTACATGTGGACACTTGACTGAACATTACTGCGTGACCACATGTGGACACTTGACTGTACATTACTACATGTGGACACTTGACTGAACATTACTGCGTGACCACATGTGGACACTTGACTGTACATTACTACATGTGGACACTTGACTGTACATTACTACATGACCACATGTGGACACTTGACTGTACATTACTACATGTGGACACTTGACTACATTACATGACCACATGTAGACACTTGACTGTACATTACTACACGACCACATGTGGACACTTGACTGTACATTACTACATGACCACATGTGGACACTTGACTGTACATTACTACATGTGGACACTTGACTGTACATTACATGACCACATGTGGACACTTGACTGTACATTACTACATGTGGACACTTGACTGTACATTACTACATGTGGACACTTGACTGTACATTACTACATGACCACATGTGGACACTTGACTGTACATTACTACATGTGGACACTTGACTGTACATTACTACATGACCACATGTGGACACTTGACTGTACATTACTACATGTGGACACTTGACTGTACATCACTACACGGCCACATGTGGACACTTGACTGTACATTACTACATGTGGACACTTGACTGTACATTACTACATGTGGACACTTGACTGTACATTACTACATGTGGACACTTGACTGTACATTACTACATGACCACATGTGGACACTTGACTCTACATTACTACATGTGGACACTTGACTGTACATCACTACACGACCACATGTGGACACTTGACTGTCCATTACTACATGTGGACACTTGACTACATTACATGACCACATGTGGACACTTGACTGTACATTACTACACGACCACATGTGGACACTTGACTGTACATTACTACATGTGGACACTTGACTGTACATTACTACATGACCACATGTGGACACTTGACTGTACATTACTACATGTGGACACTTGACTGTACATTACTACATGACCACATGTGGACACTTGACTGTCCATTACTAGTCACCCAGATATATCCGAAACAAATAATGTTATAATAAAAAAATAAAAAATATTTCATATATGTGTGTGCAGGTTGCAAGTTGCAGGCAGTGTATGTTGCACTGTGAAAGAGTGCTATAGCAGATCTCGGGGGGGACATGCAGCTGTCCTCACTCACCAGAACTAAAAAAGAAAACTTACGACTGATACCTCCATAAGTACACTACCAAACTAAATAACAAATGCCAGTATTACTAAACATATCTTCTCCCTTTCTCTCTCTCTCTCTCTCTCTCTCTCTCTCTCTCTCTCTCTCTCCTGCCATACCATATTGCTTATGCCCATAATAACACTGATAAAATAGCCATATTGCCTAATGTTAAATCTACTACCCAAATGTATCTCCCTATCTGTTTCTGAAATTGATGTCTACTAACATAAATGTTCTCTCTCCCTTATAGCATGTTCCAATCGCTGATGGAAGTCGAACTATTGCTCTTCACCCCCACCACTCCGCATCTATGCACATGGACAGCTGAACTCTACCCACTCACTTTCTTCCTTTTCTTTCCCTTTTCTCTCCCTACTAATCAGGACTATCTCCGCTATGGGACGCTGCTGTAGTCTCTCCACCTGGTCTACCTGGAGAAACCCTCGGCCAATCGCACCCACCGCCACTGCATTGCCGAACACCTACTCTACCCAATACCCTATGCTAGCATTTATATACAATATACATTTTTGCCACCACTGAAATGTTTCTCTGTCCCTACATCCCTTACCCCTGTAACAGTAACCCTATTGGCACAGTAATCTGGTCTTGCCTGTATCATGTATTTACCACATATGTCTGTATACTTATTATGTCCAGTGACCAAATGCTGGCTGTGTATAACCCCTGTTGCTTCCTTTCCCTTTCTGCCACACAACCCTCCCCCTCCCCCTTCCCCCCGTCCCACCTTCCTGTCTCCACCCGGCCGACCTCAAGCAGATGGGGCCCCCCTTATGCGCCGTGGTTCTGCCTAAGGTTTCTTCCTGCCTAACAGGGAGTTTTTTCTTGCCCCTGTTGCCGTTGTGCATGCACTAAGGGGGTTCAGGCTCTGGGCTCTGTTAAGCGCCTAGAGGCAATTGTATTGTTATGGCGCTATACAAATAAAATGTAATTGAATTTAATTGAATTACTATGTGACTACATGTGGAATGCTCATTTGTTCAAGCAGCTTGGTGACCTGTTACAGACTTCTGATCTGCAAGTGTGTACCTGGCTAAAGTGTTCTAACTTACACACACCAGTAGTAACATCAGTGGAGGAAACACATAAATAGCCAGTTGGCAATCCGTTGTCCCACACATATATTTAACTTTAATTCAAACTGTATCAATGCAAATTGTGCATGAAAAATGAAAATGAATCTTGAATCAATGCCCACAAAATAACACCATTGAAATCCAACACTTCTGGCTGAAAAGATTCTCCATGAATATGGAGTAACAGAATGACCTACCCATGTACAAAGTTTGTGGTTCCATCCACAGGGTCTACGATCCATGTGGGGTTGTCCGTGAGAATGCAGGGTTCTCCTGCGGCTACTGACTCCTCTCCAATGAAGCTGAGGACATACACAGGCATTATAGCATAGAGAGGTCAGTATGAAGTGAGGGTTTGGCAAAGGTTCTGTCAACAACTGTTATTAATCATATTATTATCACCTTATGCAAGAGCATATCATAATAATAGTGAGAGAGAGAGAACGTTTGTATGTTTGTGTGAGTGAGAGAGAGAGAATGTGTGTGTGTGTGTGTGTGTGTGTCTATTTTTGCAACTTACACTCTTGCTCTCTCTTTCTCTCTCAAACACACACTCATGTTTGCATGATTATGTGTATAATAACACCTATGGTGTGTGTGTTCATAACCTCTGTACAGTGCACCTACCTCTAGTCAGTTTACAATCAAGGTTTACAGCTATCATGAGTTACGCTAAAACTATTTTATTAAAGTGCAAGCACTGTTACTTTTGTGACCTCATGTAGAAACACATGAGCGTGTGTGTTTCTTTTAATCAATACCATTTATATTTCTTGCACAACTTTTAAACGATTGTCTTTATTTTTGAATGATTCTATGACTTACATCTTAAAGAGACTGTGTGCGTGACTTAAATTCCTTCCAATAGCAGTTGTAGCTCAAACCGGACTGACTTGAGACGGTGTGCTAGTACTGGCCAATCCCACAAGGGGGAGCTCCAGGGCCTGTTCTGTGACCGGTTAATGTCTCTGTCCTTGCACTAACTGCTGAGGGCCCTGGCACACAGAACATCTAAGTTGGTCTGTTGAAACATTTTCAGAACACTAAATGCTGTGACAAACCAATGTGATTGTGCAACAGATCATTAAAAACTTAGAAAAACTACTGGTGGAAATAAAATATTGACCTAACCCATTTTTCCTTTCAGGACTCAATCAACTTTTATGCATTTCAATTGATGTAATCTTTAGATGAAGTCTACTTAATGTGTAGGCTATGATGTAAGCTTGATGTAGTAGGCTAGACTAAATCAGATCACAAATCAGCATATACAACCAACTTAGGTTTCAATTGCAGCGTTTGGCCATCTGGTAGTTACTGGCAAGTGTAGGATAGCCTGTCGGCAAGCCCAAAAGCTTAAATGAAGAAATGACTTGACTAAGCTAATGCAACATAGAAACAACAATCAGTGTTGGTGAAGACACTAATGGTCGGCAAGTCATTTTTTGTTTTCATGCTATAGCCTTAGCATCCGCCATCTTGGCCAGACCTTTTTGTTAGTCCCGCCTATCTAGAGGATATTACCAATCACAAACGTCACACAGATATAATTTGCACCAGGGGGGCGCTCCAGGGGTATGACAACTTCTGGGCAGGGCCTCTGATCGCTTGCACTAAGCATTGACTAGCATCGGTCACAACGACCATCAACTTATCACTAATAATGATCATTTCAGCTGGAGGACCTCTAGAAACCTGTCTGTAACCAGATATGGACACACTGGCACTTTTCATGAAACAACTTATGTCTGTTTAGAAAGCCAATGCAATAATGAAACATATATTGCAAAGCACAGATACTACATACATCACACTGTTTAAAGTAAAATATTGTAGCTATTGCACATGAGTCAGGCTTCTTTTTGGCTCTGGCAAAAAAATATAGAAAAAAATTCAAGTACATTGATTGATAAAGGATATAATTGATAATGCCTAAACAACAGGGACCGAGCGTGTCTGTTTTTCTATGGCAAGTGCCAATGCCCCCGTTTGGTAAATGACTAGTTCCAAGAGTTCCTCCTGACATGAGTAGTTGATGGCGGCACTGACCTATGACTGGCACTGAGCTCCACCTAGTGGCACTGAGCTCCACCTAGTGGCACAGGCATTGACCGGCCAGTCCCAGAAAACAGACTCTGGAGCTCCCCCTAGTGGCACTCTAGCATTGACCATTGACGGAACAGATTCTGGAGCTCCTCCTACTTAGTGGTACTAGCCAGTAGCACATGGCCTCAAGAATGACCAGTTCGAGCTACAACCTCCTCTTTTTCCTTATGTACCCTTACAATTGCTTATCTTTCACATTCTTTCTCTCTCCCTCTCTCTCTCTCTCTCTCTCTCACTCACACACACACACACACACACACACACACACACACACACACACACACACACACACACACACACACACACACACACACAAACACACATTACATTGGTAGCACACATTGTTAAGGGTATATGTCTCACCTATGCTTTGGAAATTTTTCTTTGACAGAGTCAATTATGATCCTCTCCACTCTTTGGTCAGTTTTGGTTACCAGGTCAACAGAGGAGCTCTTTGTCATGATCTTAACCTCATTCTGAAGTGCATCTCGAATAACCTAGAGAAATTACATGGAGACACATTCAAGATGTTAAAAACAACTAGGCTAAACTAAAGTTATCAACGTTTACTTTCTTCTCTAATTCCACATGAGAATATGCACTGGTAGATGACAAACACGTACTACTCCTGCTTTCCTGGCCACAACAATTGCATGGTCCATCGATTCTTGCCAAGGATCTCCCATTTTTTTCTTCAAAAAAGGTGAATGGGGGGGGGGGGGGGGGGATTAAAACATATCGAAGGATGGTTAGTAAGTTTTAGTATAAGACATATTATGCAAAGGTTTTACATAATGACATAATAAAATAAATAAAATGTTTTTAAACAAAGGATATTAAACCCTAAAACATGAGCCTTTTAAAACTGTGTATAGTGCACGCAATCAGCCTTTCCTGTTTTGCAAGAGAACACATATTTTAAAATTGTTTTTGAGGTCAATAATGAGTCATTTTAATGTGGTTCAACAATTGGAAAAGACAGCTCAAAGAAACGGAAGCATGCGTCGCAAACAGGATTGCAGACTAACGGATTACGTAACATTTCCTCTGCCTCTGGCATCTGTTTGCCCCATGAGACTTTATTTGATTGTTGGGGGAAAAACAGCTCTGGAACAAACTTTATGATTCTTTTGAGGATTATTTCCCCTCTCTCTCCCAAGAGCAAAGCAATGTCAGATAATACTTTGCCTTTAAACATTTCCTATCTCCCAGTACACTACCATATCATTACACATTTGTCAGTCAGAAGGCATAGCCTGTAGACTTTATAAAAATTACCCAAGACATGGTATTGTCCAGTTCCAATAGATGACTAGAGAACAATACCTAAACAGATGCAATAAGATACGTATGAACCAACACCATTTCAGAAGACTGCAATTCCTTTGCCTCTAGCAAGTGCTCCCCTAAAAAAATACCTAATGGCAAAATTGCATTGCATGAAACTGCTTCAACAAGTTTATTTACGCGTCTCCGTGCATTACGCAATCCACGTGTTTTATCTAGGGCATTCAGAGCTCTATTAATGCAATGTGTCCTTTATGACAATTACTCATCTTTCAGTAAGATACATTAATCTATTCAGACAAATATTTTACTTCCAAAATTGTTAGGGTATACCATCACACTGCAGGACTTCATCGCTGAACACAATCTCCAAAGAGGGCCATCACAAGAATGTATTCCATTTATTTTCATCCACGTACCTGCGTTAACGTTAAGAGTTGTCCGGACGTCGTGCTTCAAGGACCTTCTAGATGCAATGCAACTTCACGATGAGGGCAGGAAATAAATAGCTGGCACGAAACGATGAAAAGGAAAAGTACCAGTTACCGCCCTAAATATTTCAACACCATACCCATCTAACAACATGCACTTGTGCTTGAAAAAAACTAGGATCTGAACCAACATGTTACGTGGAAAAGTACTCTTGAGGGAAGTAGTCACAATCTGTTCCATGCTAAGATCCTCGTAAACGGTTTTCTATTTTGTTAGCATTTGTTAAGATACTGATTCATGATGTGTGCCTAACTTGGTTTTCACAGTATTCAGGTGCTCATACCTCGACATTTTAAACGCCAATTTAATGATAAGCAAGTAACTCAGGGGGACACTTACTATGTAACTTTTTAAGCCTATCATCTAATGTAATTCATAATACACTAGAAAATAGGTATATTTATTAAAGTCTTTATTTTACCTTTATTAAAGTCTTTATTTCGTCTTTATTATTTTATCTATGTTACCTTTATTAATGGTGAAATAGGTCTTAATGAAGCAAAGTACATGAAAAGGCACATCACAATTAACCAACATTATAAACTAAAATGAAACGACAGGCATTACACATTTTTAGTCAATTTAGCATGGGAGTGTTTGCACAAATCAAAGACTTTCAAGACATAAGCACACTACATTTTCATGGTCCTACTTAGGCAGTCTGGCTTGCCTACCCACAATGCATTCAGGGGAAACTAAGGCTCTTAATAGTCAGACCCTTTCCCTTGAAGAAAACCTAGCAGATTGCATCTTTGAAAAGAGTATTGGACCAAGAGAAACTGTGCAACTATGAAATCTGAACAAAATGGTTTGAATAACTTCAACTTCAGTATTTGTGCGCCAGTGTCTATGGGAAGTGAGTTTGGGTAACATGGTATGCATGGGACATATGTTTCTTAAGAAGACTGACCACTTCCTTACAGTGGTTTTGTGTAATGTAACATTTAGAAATCTTTCAGCTGTTTGGTTAAACACATTACAGGATCTTCAGCCTCTTCTACAAAGGTACCACTTGACACTGGTTGCAAGCATTACATCTCTTTCATTATGCATTAGGCAGGGCAATAATCAGAATACAGTCCTTTATGAAAATATGACAGCACATACCTTAGCAACACATTGTAAAATACAGGAAGGCGTTGGTGGACAGGTTCAGGCATAGCCTAGTGTGTCACCACACCTTGTAAAACTCTGCTCTTAGCATGCTGCAACACCTAGACCAGGGGTGCTCAAACTTACGCAAGCCGGGCTTCCTGTAATAACTGTTCTTATTCTTCTTAAAAGTGTAATAGTTGGTTTTGTTATTATTATTATTATTCCTACAAAGCTAACATTTATGTTACATTTAAGTCTAAGCTCAATGTGTAACATGAGGCTGCTTTGTTCTGCAAAGTCTGTTAAATTCTCAGCTCAATTGTGGATAAACATAGCCTGGTCGTCCTCAATTTGTATATCCCAGTCTGTCTGCCTAGCCCTTTAGCAAGTAGCTGGCAGAGGTTCAATAACGTATCATACACATAAGGAGTTGGTTGCCACCACAAGTCATCCTTTGCCTCAAGGGACACAGGTAAGCTAATTGAGTGGATCAGGGGAACTTCCTACATGGACAGAAACATTGGACTCATTGATCGCCGACCTGTCTCTGCCCTTATCCTGACAGTGAATTTGCAGAACTTCCTAAGTGTAGTGTTTAGTGCATGTCTCTCCCCAAGTCATCACCCCTTGCATCCAGACTGGGACTCATGAGACTCGAGCCTTACGGAAAAATGAAACTGAGACTACAACTGAGACCCGGCAATGCCCACTCACTCACCTGCAGCCAGGAGGATGTGTTCCTAGTCAAACGAGTTATGGGAGTCAGTGAGCTTTGGTTCACCTGTCATGTGAGTGTCTGGGAGTCAGTAAGCTTTGGGCACCTGTCAGGTGAGTGTCTGGGAGTCAGTGAGCTTTGGTTCACCTGTCAGGTGAGTGTCTGGGAGTCAGTGAGCTTTGGCTTGTATTTGTGTAGCTGTTTAGCTCGCTAAATATAAATATTACAGCCTTATAGATGAAAATGCAAGGATTTCAGTTTTTTTTCAATCGTTTTAGTCAATTTACCTAAACCATGTTCACATTCCCAAAACACTTTACACATTGAGCATACCAGTAGACCATGTGAACCAAACTGTGGATACTTGCCCCTATGCTTAGATACAAATGCTGGCAATGACACCTTCTTCCAAAATTCATGGATACCTGTCCCAGTCAATGTTCATTCCCGGCAAAACGCTGTGCAACTACAGCATATTTTACCAATGTTTAGATACTCTGATACTCAGTTAAAAACCTAACTTATCAGTAATTTAGATCACTGTAGATCAGTGGTCCCCAAATGGCGGCCCGTGGGCCAGATCCGGCCCGGGTACGGCACATTTTTGGCCCGCGACGTCGTAAAAAAAAAAAAAAAAAAAAGATTTTTTTTTTTTTTTTAAGATTAACGTTCTTTTTGGCCTCGCAAACTGTGTAGTAGGCTAACGTTACGGTTTGAGTGATGGTGAGCGCGATACGGCGAAATGTTTGATAAAAAGCTTCTGAATAGAACGTTTACCTTTTAAAAGTTGTGCAAAAGAAGCGAGCTTCACTTTTGTCTGAAAATGTCAACGGGCAGCTTTTCAGCAGAGTCTGAAATGTGCACTTTATAATTTTATTTTGTACACCCCTGTTTGGCAATGTTGTTTTTCAATAAAATAAAACATTGCATAAAGCAAGCCAATCCACTTTTCCATGATAAGAGCATTAAAATAAAATAATTGCGATTAATTAATTTGCGATTAATCGTGATTAAATAGTTTAATCGTTTGACAGCAGTAATAAAAACTGTTATTGTTTTTAACCGCTGTCATTTTTTTTTTGGGGGGGGGGGGGGGTTTGTTGGCCCTCAGCCTCACTTGCTTTACATAATTTGGCCCTTGGGGAAAAATAATTGGGGACCACTGCTGTAGATGGAAAGATGCTGCATTTGGACAGACAAATTAAGTTATATGTTTGAATAAGAAAAATTATTCTTATTTTAGCAGATAGTTTATTTATTTTATGTGAATTATTATTATTTTTGTTTTCCTGTGCACCATAGTTCTTGGTGATTGGCATGGAATTCCTTTTTTATAAAATGCAGCTAGACAGGGATAATTTAGCAACTTTAGTGATTGTATGGGATATTGTGGCCTTTCACAACTCCCGCCAAGTCACAGGGTAGTTTGCAGTGCATCCTAGGATGGTGTCCCTATTCCTGCCGCCGTACTCTCATTTCCTCAACCCCATTGAGATTTTTACGCATGGAGATGGAAGGTCTATGACCAATGCCCACAGGACCAGATGTCACTTTTAGAGGCAATGGCTGCTGGGTGTATGTACATAGCCCCCGAAGACATCCAGGCCTGGATAAGGCATGCACAAAGATGTTATCCACAGTGAATGGCAAGAGAAACCATATGTTACGATGTTGACGAAAATCTGTTGTGTTTGTGATTACGTAGTTTCTTGATCAAATATTACGTAAAAAATTTCCCCCAAAAAATGTTTCTGATAAAACACTCATTTACTGTATTTGCAATTACAGTAAAGTAAATTTACAACACTTGTCAATTGTGACAGCTATTGTGAGAGGGAAACCGACATATGAACACTGTCAGCAGATTCTTGTCTTGGATTGACATATTTCAGCATTTTAGAATTATTTGTTTACTGTCATATTGCAAACTTTATTACTGTAGTCCAAAGAAGTGTTTGTCTTTGTTTTTTCAATGCAACACTTCAGGAAATCTATGCCAAACTGGAGGACACAGCAACATTTTATATATGCAATTGGCAATGCTTCAAGATGTTAGTGTTTTTTAGGTCATTGTGTTCTGAGAGGAAACATGTGTTAAGTTATGGCAGAATTGGTTGTGGTGTGGTTGTTGTAGTGCATTTTGCACCAAAGGTTAACAGCAATGCAGAGGTGTGTGTCTCTAAAGCCCACTGTGTTAAGTGATAGGGAAAAGTGACCATGGTATGGGTACATAACCTAAAACGATAGGAAAAAACTGTAATTTCCTAAATGAAAGTGACAGATACGTAAACAGTTAGCTGCCCCCCTCACTGTAGTAAAGCTCTCAAGTTTAAATGATTTTATTTGTAGTTGGAGACGGTGAGCTTGTGTTTCATCAGTAGGATTTCTATGCGGTTGGTGATACTGCCTCAAGTGACTCAAAGGACTGATTGACCTGGGTCAGTTTAGTGAGTGACTCTGGAACTGGATGTCTGCTGAAGTTCAGTTTTGAGATGTCAAATGATAACCTCCAGTTTTCACTGGCCAGGCTGAAGACAAAGATGTGTGAATTGCTGGAGCAACTGCGCATTTTGGAAGTCAGAGGCCCGTGGCCACACGCAACCACACTGGCTCTTTAACACAATTATTGTGACACATTTAGTTTTGTCTTTTTGTACAAGATAAGACCAAATGTTAACACGTATTCCATTCCCATAACAGTATGAAAAAAGAACAGAAGTAGTTTGAACCCTTTCCTTTGCACTATGGTTTAAGTTAGAAACAGCAAGAGAAGGAAACAGACATGAAATAAAGCAAGGCGCCTTCAAGGGACTTTAATGTAACTTTAGCAACCTGACACAGGGCATGGTAAACAATAATCAAATGGTCATATATAATACAATATTACATCCTCTATGCAAGATATAGTGCAATACAATTTCATTTATACAAACTAGTACATGGAGATCAACATTTGGAGTGTACATTTTTGATAATATAATGAAAAACACACAGTTTAATCGACAAACACTTCCCACTCTGTCTTTCATTGTCAATTCTTGCCAATACAGAAAAAAAGAACGATTCTTAAAGCAAACCATATCTTGACATGTATGTGAGCATTTCTAACCATCAGGTGGCGCTTGTCAACATTTTGTATCTACTCACCAACACTATAGCTAGAGTCAAAATGTATTAAATATATTTAGGGTCAGGTCTCCCACTTGTCCCAACATATTATTAATATCTTCAGAAACTGGACCTGGATTTGGTGTGACTCCTAGAAATACTCTTAAAAATGTCTAAGGGAGTTGATAAAGTGATAAAAACCGCCATATACAGTCATATTACCTACTAGTGTTTAGTTAAAGTTAAGAAAAACATGGCTTTATTAAGGATAATTAATAATTCTTTGCACCAAAAGAGATTGTGTGCGTGTGTGTGTGTGTGGTTGGAGGTGGGTGTTCTAGTTTTCCATGTCATCTCTCCCACATGGGAATGGCTGTATCTTCTGAGCAATGTGCTCTGCTATGGCCTTACTGCTGGCTGTGATCAACCTCCGTGACATCAGGTCAAATGGTCCTCCTGAAAAATTAGAAGGAATAAAATCAACCCTGAAGCCATTTCAATACATATACATACAAAAAAAAAGATATACTGTATATATAAATATATATATATATATATATATATATATATATATATATATATATATATATATATATATATACACACACTCACACACACATATACAGTATATACTGTAGGTAAAACCGGGGTTGTTACAATAGTTTAATTAAATCAGTCTCATAAAATGTAATAATCATTAATTTTAGTAATTAATATTTAATAATTAATTTACTATAATGATGAAAACTCTAGCTGTACCACTATGCTACAGTCTTAGTATAATATTACAACACTAACGTATTACAATTAAAATACAAGTCTATAACACTTCATGGGTAACTAGACAAGTGAAGGCAATCAAGAGTATCTGGTTGGCGTAAAATGTCTTTCAGTGGAATATTGGAACAATAACAGGCAAGACAATTGTTTAAGTAAAAGTAAACAATTTATTAAAAGTAACAAAAGGTAATTAATGGTCAGTAATGAATCAGGTATAATCACTTAAACACTGGAGTAAAACAATTGAGTAAGGCACAAAGTGGAATTGGGGATGAGGTAGATTGTCTCCGGAATGCAGAGGAGGAGGCGTTAGCTTCCCGTCTCTGTCTGTGTGTGTGTGTGTGTGTGTGTGTGTGTGAGTGTGAGAGAGAGAGGGTGCGTGCGTGTGTGAGCGGGTGCGTGTGTGGGTATGCGCAGTTGCGAGTTAACGCGGTCGCGCGCTCAATGGAGAGATGGGGGAAAGTGAGAGGGAGACTATGCGCATGCGCACAGGTGATAAGCAGCTAAAGAGCGTGATATGAAGGATGCGCAGACACAAATTAACTTTGGCTGCGGGACCGAAATCTGAGCTCTTTGTTTCTTACGCGCCAACTTCGTTGGGGGAAGGGGCGCAGAGTAAATAATGTTTAACAAAGGAATTTCTTGTCTTAAGGACTAAATCTAAGCTAGGCCTTAATTTAACACAAGATATTCCACAACACTGAAATCACGATGTGCGTGTGTATATGTCCAGGTGGTGATGCAAAAGGGAGTTAGGGAGAGAGAGAGAGAGAGATAGACGTGCATGCACTATCTAATTAAAAGCAATAGAACCAAGCAAGATTATAAACGGTCAAAGACCGTGTAGATTGTGAATTTAAGATTGCATTTAAATCTCAATGAAACAAAATAACAATACTTCTCACATAGATTAAAACATACATATAAAACTAAATTCTGCCCAGATATTTAGCCTTACTTCGATCGCTCTTGCGTAGCGACCAAGATGTTTTCTGCCGGGTTTCCGTTGAGCAGCGCGGAGCACAGGCTTCGGGGAATGTCACAGGGCCTTCTGCTTCTTCTCGTCAGATGAAGCCCTCGGACGGCCTTGAGGTCGTCAGTGGAGAAGGAGGATGAATGGTCGTCGACGTTGAATGGATGAGAAGGGAGCCGGTCGCCTCGCTCGTATTCAAACAAAACTGCTGGGCTGCAGTATATAGTACTATCGATATAAACTCAGGTTGCAACTAAACGATTTCAAATAGTTTGGAACTTTGATCAGAAGTTCTGAAGGCTATGATTCGTCGTGTCGTCCTTTGTCCTGAAGAAGAATTCTTTAGAGGGTTCGGTATCTCTATTTTGAATGGTAGTTACGATGAAAGACCAAACGAGAGAGAGTGAATTTGAGGCTTGCCGCTGTTTATATGGGGAAAACGCGTCATTCTTTTTATCACCTTTGCCGTGACCATACAGAGCATGAGAAGAGTAGATAAGGGAATTGAAGAGATAAGGGAACTCTGGGTAATGAAGTCTGTGGTGTAATGTAGTCTATAGTGTGACCACCTACATCCCCCTTTTTGGTCTCATGGCTGGGATTCCTTCATAGCCCATGAGAGCAACAGAAAGCTGCAGAGTCCGTTAATCCATCAGAGCACGGAAATGTGCATGGTCCATTACTCCATAGTTCATCAGAGTCTCTTATTCCTGGAGGCATAAACAGTTCGTAAACAGGCTTTTGATATCTGGGCAGCACAAAGGCTTCAACATCTGGGCAGATGGCATTTCTAACTTAGGTTGCTAAGACATTTCTAACACTACATTCAAACATTTCAAACTTAAAACACACTTGGAAAAACGCATGGAAAGGAAAGAAGGGTGTTAGCTTTGAGGGTTAACAAGCCTATTCCTTTGGAAAGTTAGTGGCGGCTTTCGGTAGGAGGGAGGTCTGAGCCCCACCGCGCTGGAAACTGGTTGGAATGTTGACTACGGAGTCAAGTTTTGCGTGTAGTGTTTGGATATGTTTGTGTAGCATGTATGCAATGCCTGCCGTGATGATCCAGCCACTGAGGAGGAGTACCAAGGCCACCAGACTAATGGGGTGTCCTAAATCAGGTGACTGTCCGACTACATGGTGAGAAAATATGGCTTTCAGTCCAGTTGGTTCTAGACTGAACTTTACCATTTTGGTCCCTTCAGCCAGAAGCTGCTGTTGAAGGGCGTCACCAATGCTGAAGTTATGACCTCGAAATGCATCAATCATTTCGATCTCAGTGTCATATCTATCGGGGTTGAGATAATGTAGGGCAATGTCGTTTATGTGTATAGTGGCTTCCTGTGGGACAGTGATGAACACAGTTTGATTGGGGATTTTCATCCTAGTGACTGTGTCATGCCGATCAAAACACATCAGGATCTCAGTGCTGGGAGTGTTAACGACCCATCGATTGCCTGCTCTTTCTATCCTAGTTTCAGTGCCCTCATCTTTGACAGACATACTACCTACACATTTTTGTTCAGGCGAGTTAGCTCTCAGCCCACAAAGGTGATCGGTTGTGTCTCTAATGAATGGGTTGCTTGGGCAGACCCAGTGAATGTCTTTGGTAGAGGTGCACATATTTAGGTCAGGGATAAGGTTGAAAGAGGGGTTGTCATCGTGGTAAGCTAACATGGGTGGTGTTTTGATGTGTATGTGTATATGTTATCCTTCCAGAAACCTACGTTCAGGACTGTTTTCAGCCTGAAAATGTTTTGATTTTCAATGATGGGTAGGTTAAGGATGAATCCTATTTCCAGCTTCTGAGGATTTACAAAAATAGGAATAGCACTGCCAAGACTATATGCCAAATGTACTTGTGAGATATACACGTTAGTAGTGGTAGTGGATTTTAGTATGTTTTCGACCATGTCAAGGGGAATGAGGTAAGGAGGGATTTTCCCACCACTCAAGCTATTCACCGAGCTGCTAACCTCTCTTAACAGGTCTTGCATTAGATCTCTAACTACACGTACGTAGGTGATATCTGATTGCACAATTGCTGACAGTTTATCTAAGGCATGCAGGGTTAATGGGGGACTTAGACGGTTCCGGTCTATCCACCCCCCTTTGGAGTGAGAATGGCTCAAAGGCTTGATCTGGTTGATATGGACCCATACTGGTGTGCTGTGTACGCTAACATCCTCTGGCTCGTTCGTTTAGCTGCCTGTAATCGATAGTCAGGCGGCATTTGCCATTTGGCTTCAACACTGGCCACAAGGGTGAGTTATACGTGGAGTTGCATTCTCTGATGCTCTGTTTCTCCAGTAAGATGTCCAGAGTTTCCTGAATGGACTCATAAGCTCCTAGGGGAATCTTATATTGACACACAAACGTGGGTGGCGTACTTGGATCTGTAGGGATACACATAGTGTGGAGTTCTGTTACACCACAGTCATTGGCGTCCCGGGACCAGATGTGTTGGAAGTCATAGAAGAGCTTGCGGAGCTGTTTTCTTTGTGCATCCAAAGTTAGAGCATCAGCCTTATTCAGCTGTTGCTGGACTTCACTTTCAAACCCAGGATATGGCTCACCTAGTGAGGGGTCTATGTCATCTTGTGATGACGCTGAACTTTCAGGATGGACAGCAAGGGCATAGACAATCATATCTCTTTCAGTATCTGGGTTGGCACTGCAGATTTGCTCATTGCACAGTGTCTCTTGTGGAGCCATGAGGATCATTTTGTCAGGGAATGTGAACAATGATTGTTCAAATCTTCCTGGTTTAACCAAGGAAGGTGGCAGTTCGCCGATCACAGGAATGGTCAATTCAAAGTCATGGAAAGATATGGCGCAGACACCATCAGCCTTGATTGTGTTCTGTGGTTGGTTGACAGAAAGAAAGCGGTGGCTTTCCTGCACAAAGGGAAGACAGGGGTGGCTTTTGATCGGAGCCTTGTTCTGAGTGAAGCTTACAATGTTGAGGTCACAGGTTCTAGTTGCAAGTTGTTTGCCTAGAGGAAGCATTGCTCGGGTGACTTCAGCAAAAGTATCTTCACTCATGAGGCTAATCTCAGACCCAGTGTCGAGTAGAGCTTGGATGTTTAAACTACCCTCAACAAGTACTAGAGTGTAAATGCGCTTGGCATTACCTTTCCGGATCAGATCACCCAAAAACTGCAAGAGAGGCGGCCTATAGGTGTTAGTCCCCACCGCCTGAGGAGGCTCAGGTCTCTGGTGGGCGTTCAACGCCTTCTCTGGGTTTTCTCCCCAGCCCACTAGGTAAACCGGTGCTGGCGGGGGAGAGGGATCACGGTCTAGTCATTTCCATGGGGAACTCTCTTCAGCCCTGTTAGCTTGGCTAGTCTCCATTGTGGCTCTGGGTAAAGACACGTCTATTTGCTTTTGCATGCTTGCCAGGGCTGCTCTTAAAGACTTGATTTCTGACTTCATATGTTCCTCTGCCAGTTTTCCTGATTCAGGTTCCATATCCCGGCGGCCATGCTGAGGTCCATGGTTGAACCTGTCATGGGATTTCTTAGGGAAACGGCCCTGTTTAGAATCACGAGGATAACGGCCCTGTTGGCGGTTACCCTTGCCTTGGAAAGGCTGTTCTTGGCGTTGATAGTGGCCATTCGATGAGTTAAAGTCATTTCTTGGTTGGCCATTAAACTTTTGGAAGTTGCTATTCTGCCAGCTCTTTTTCCCACCCTGGTGGTGGTTTTGGGGAAGGCGGTTTCGAGTGGCACCTTTTTGGTTTGGCCACTCAGATGGCACTTCACTACCCTCAAGCTCTAGAGTGTCACCCGCTGTGGGTTGAATGCTGAGCACTCTGGACTCCTTATCTGGCTTGTCTGTCGGGCGCACGACAGTCTCCCATGTCATATGTGCCTTTTTCCTGATTTCCCTCATTTTAGGCTTACCCTGTTGGAATGTTAGTGCAACATGGGTGCGCACACATGGGTGGAGGTTATGAATGAAAAGGGATCTGAAACCCTTATCGTCTTCCAGGCCTGGGGCGCTACTGCCTTGGAAGTACGCGTGTCTTAAACGTGTGTAGTATTCCCGTGGGGGTTCATTCCTTCGCTGTTTAATCTGATGCGCACTGATTGTTGCCAGTGTCTCGTCAGTATAAGAGGAGTACTCCTCACACAAAACCTTGCACAGCTTAGAATATTTGTTGCGAGTACGAGAGGTCTGTGTCTCAATAAAAGCATGAACAGTTCTGCTGGTTGTTTTCCAGATTAACTTCAGCTTCTCGCGGGATGTGGCATGGGGTAAGTCAGCTAGAGAGTGCTTAATCTCTCTAAGGTAGTCCTCTATGTTAGAGTTACTGCTGCTAGGGTCAAAGCGCTCGATATCTTTAGCGAGAGAGTCAAGCTGACGCATGCGGGGACCTGGGGACCTCTCTCTCTGTGATTTCTTTGACTTCCTTGACTTCCTGGGCCGATCACTCTCTGAGCTACTTGACGAATACTTCCCTAAGGAGAAGCTGCTCTCGTCAGAGTCATCAGAGGATGAGGATGAGGATGAGGATGAGGAGGGGGGTTTACGGCGAGAAGACTTAACTAATTTGTGACCTTTCCCTTTTCCCTTTTCCTTCTTGACAGCCTGATGCTTTAGGAGCACTTCAGGTGTCGGTGGGCGTGAGCTAGCTCCACCTGAGTGGTGAGAGGAGGCTACAGCAGTGCGCCTAGTTTTGGCTGAGAGGGCAGCTTGGTGTGAGGCCAAGTAATGCGATGTGTCAGAATCTGACTCTCTTCCTCTCCTATTTGCCGGCTCTGCTTCTACCTCTGTCTCTCTGGGGGATGCTCTCACCCCCTTTAGGGCAATGGCGCGCATTTCGCGGGTTGCCTTCAGGACCTGGTCGTTAGCAGCATCTCTGCTGGCCCGTTCCTCTTCCTTAATTCTGGCGAGGCCTTCCGCCAGTGCCTGATTGGTGAGATCTTGCTCCTCCTGCAATCTCAGGCTGTTCAGGCAGGCAAGTTTGTCACGACTAGAACTCAGAGCCTGGTCGTTAGCAGCTTCTCTGCTGACCCGTTCATCTGTCTGGATTCTGCCTTGGCATTCCTCCAGAGTCTGATTGGTGATAATAAGCTCCTCCTGCAGTGTCACGTTGACTGCATCTAGTCTGTCACGACTAAAACTCAGGGCCTGGTTCTCCTTGCGGAGAATTCCTGTTTCAAGGCAGTACATTTGGTTCTGGAGCAGGAACAGTTCGCCTATCGCGTCTTTAATGGTCAGGGCACCCCTCTCGGGGTCCTGGATGTGTTTGACTAGTTTTTCAATCTTAGCCTGACACAACTCTAGACCCATATGCGTATAAAGCGTCCTATCCCCAGGGGTGACTTTGAGGAGGTCCGCAACCACATCAAACAGTTGGTTGGGGCTCACAGACGAGGAGTTACCCTCGGCTGCTGTCGCGTGTAGGTTGTCCTGGCTCATCCTGTCTGCCTAGTCTGGGGCACGGAACTACACCTGGCAAGCTAGTGACGTGGTCACTGACGCTTAAACAAACCCTTTTAATGCAAGTTAATGCACGTAGTTACAACGCAAACTACAACAATGTTATGCTTGATAACATACAAGGAGGTGCACAGGAGAGGGCCTCTGACCTGTGACTTACACCAACGGCTAAACAACTACCGTGTTATTTTTACAGTTCTTTGAAAATTGCTAGTTTCTCTCTAGTTACAACTATTACAACTGATGTCTCCAACTGGTTGCTGGTAACACAAGTATGGACTCCCACTAATTAATTTACCGTATGGAACAGGGACTGTTAAGATAATTAGTTTGTATTAGAACAATTAGTATCACGACACTGTTATAATTCAAAACCACATTTGATTTAAGCCTTAGCAGTTTCAATGGACCTGTTAGGGTCCTGGAGTTACTCAGGGGTTGGATTCTTATCTGTTATTGCAACAATATCACTGAAGCCAACAATACCAATCCTCACACGGGCTGCACCATATTATGTAGGTAAAACCGGGGTTGTTACAATAGTTTAATTAAATCAGTCTCATAAAATGTAATAATCATTAATTTTAGTAATTAATATTTAATAATTAATTTACTATAATGATGAAAACTCTAGCTGTACCACTATGCTACAGTCTTAGTATAATATTACAACACTAACGTATTACAATTAAAATACAAGTCTATAACACTTCATGGGTAACTAGACAAGTGAAGGCAATCAAGAGTATCTGGTTTGCGTAAAATGTCTTTCAGTGGAATATTGGAACAATAACAGGCAAGACAATTGTTTAGTAAAAGTAAACAATTTATTAAAAGTAACAAAAGGTAATTAATGGTCAGTAATGAATCAGGTATAATCACTTAAACACTGGAGTAAAACAATTGAGTAAGGCACAAAGTGGAATTGGGGATGAGGTAGATTGTCTCCGGAATGCAGAGGAGGAGGCGTTAGCTTCCCGTCTCTGTCTGTGTGTGTGTGTGTGTGTGTGTGTGTGTGTGAGTGTGAGAGAGAGAGGGTGCGTGCGTGTGTGAGCGGGTGCGTGTGTGGGTATGCGCAGTTGCGAGTTAACGCGGTCGCGCGCTCAATGGAGAGATGGGGGAAAGTGAGAGGGAGACTATGCGCATGCGCACAGGTGATAAGCAGCTAAAGAGCGTGATATGAAGGATGCGCAGACACAAATTAACTTTGGCTGCGGGACCGAAATCTGAGCTCTTTGTTTCTTACGCGCCAACTTCGTTGGGGGAAGGGGCGCAGAGTAAATAATGTTTAACAAAGGAATTTCTTGTCTTAAGGACTAAATCTAAGCTAGGCCTTAATTTAACACAAGATATTCCACAACACTGAAATCACGACGTGCGTGTGTATATGTCCAGGTGGTGATGCAAAAGGGAGTTAGGGAGAGAGAGAGAGAGAGATAGACGTGCATGCACTATCTAATTAAAAGCAATAGAACCAAGCAAGATTATAAACGGTCAAAGACCGTGTAGATTGTGAATTTAAGATTGCATTTAAATCTCAATGAAACAAAATAACAATACTTCTCACATAGATTAAAACATACATATAAAACTAAATTCTGCCCAGATATTTAGCCTTACTTCGATCGCTCTTGCGTAGCGACCAAGATGTTTTCTGCCGGGTTTCCGTTGAGCAGCGCGGAGCACAGGCTTCGGGGAATGTCCCGGGGCCTTCTGCTTCTTCTCGTCAGATGAAGCCCTCGGACGGCCTTGAGGTCGTCAGTGGAGAAGGAGGATGAATGGTCGTCGACGTTGAATGGATGAGAAGGGAGCCGGTCGCCTCGCTCGTATTCAAACAAAACTGCTGGGCTGCAGTATATAGTACTATCGATATAAACTCAGGTTGCAACTAAACGATTTCAAATAGTTTGGAACTTTGATCAGAAGTTCTGAAGGCTATGATTCGTCGTGTCGTCCTTTGTCCTGAAGAAGAATTCTTTAGAGGGTTTGGTATCTCTATTTTGAATGGTAGTTACGATGAAAGACCAAACGAGAGAGAGTGAATTTGAGGCTTGCCGCTGTTTATATGGGGAAAACGCGTCATTCTTTTTATCACCTTTGCCGTGACCATACAGAGCATGAGAAGAGTAGATAAGGGAATTGAAGAGATAAGGGAACTCTGGGTAATGAAGTCTGTGGTGTAATGTAGTCTATAGTGTGACCACCTACAATACTATATACAGTGCCTTGCATAAGTATTCACCCCCTTGGATGTTTTACCCTTTTATTGCTTTTATTAATCAGTCATGGTCAATATAAATTGGCTTTTTGGACAACAAAATTCTCAAAATAGCCCTTTTTAATGTCAAAGTGGAAACAGATTTCTACACAGTTATGTAAATTACAGTTTTTCACTATTGTTAACAAGTAAAAAGCGAAAATTCGGCACAATCTGCACAACTTTCACGTCATGTATCAATCGCTCGCCCCAAGTGGGAAATACTTAAGACTCCCTTATCTGCATTAGACTCTGATGTATTTTGCAGGACTGAAAGAGAACCACACTGTGGAGGAAGAAAACACACTTTCAATAGTAAGCAATGCAAAGTAGCATTTTCCAGGAGATATATAGGGTTTTGCATTTTTTGTTAGTTGTTTTGGGATTTGTGTTTAGAGTTTTGAGAAAACGAGGCATGCTTTCAAAAAATGTGTGTAAGCAATTGAGAAAAACTGTAAGCATTTTGTATACAATAATATGTCAATGAAATTGTAAATATGGTTTGTAAGAACAACGGTATTGCTGTTTTATGTTTGACTATGAAAAATGTAGGCCTACACTGATACATTTTACAAAAGGAGAAATGGCTCAATGAGTCATTGTCATTCATATGGTGTGATTCGATGATTGTGTTTTCAATTTTGCACTTCTGTGTGCTGTAAATGCTTGGTAGTGTGCAGCAAATGCTTAGTTGTGTGTACTAAATGAATGCATGTGTGTGTGTTTGGAAAATATGGCTGTGTGTACCAAATGAAAACACAAGTTCCATTTTGTGAACAGTTAAGAGATTTGATAGCAAAGAGTCATCTTGCAAAGGGAGTGTCAGGTTTAGCATTTTGTGTGTGAGGTTTTCAGTTGTCTGTGTGCAGTTTTGAGAAAGCCGTTATTGTTTTGAAAAACGTGTTTTAGCAATAGTGAAAAACTAAATAAAAATATGTAATGAAAATAAGTGATTGCATAAGTATTCACCCCCTTTAAATAGACTGACCTAATTCAACAGAGGTCCAGCCCATTGATGCTAGAAGTCTCACAATTAGTGAAATGGGGATCAGTGTGCAGTGAATGTGTCTCAAATGATTGTAGTACAAGTAGAATTTTTTTGTCCAAAAAGCCAACCTATATTGACCATGACTGATTTATAAAAGCAATAAAAGGGTAAAACATCCAAGGGGGTGAATACTTATGCAAGGCACTGTAGCCCATTACTCATAGACTTGACCACTTACTGCTGCGTACAACCATTTCTACATAAATACGATGTCCACTGCCAAAACACATGCAGGCCACAACTTTACCAAGCGCCTCCAGAGTGCTTCTGCTCCGTGCCTCACCTGTGATATCCATGATTACTCCCCCTGCCTCTCTGACGATGGCTGCTCCTCCTGCCATGTCCCAGCAGTGGATGCCTATGTGGTAGTATGCGTCCGCCGCTCCACACGCCACTAAACACATGTTCACAGCAGCACTTCCTGGGGCCCGGATCCTACCGGGAGGTTTTACAATCAACAACATTAACTTCACCAGTAGTAACGTAGTATCTTTTTATTGACCTCTTTTTCTGGGTTCTCTTCTGCATATCAAAACACATTATTCTCAAAACATATACTGTATGTTGTTAAGGATTTGATGTACAATATTGTGCCTACTGTTTGCACTCACCCATGCACAGGGATTGTGAGGATGGACTCCATGTTGGCCATCATGGTTCTAAAGTGTTGTAGGTCTGATTTGAAGCCCATCTCTGTCAGTACCAGGGACTTGGTAATATCTAAGTATTGATAAGGGAACAAGAGAATTAGTGTAATTAGTGTGCTTGCCCAAAGGGAAGCACAGTATTGTTGTTGTCAAGTTTTCTTTATTTATTTATTCTCCCCGTTTTTCTTGCAGCTAACTACTCCTCGCCCGATTGAGATAGAGACGCCATTCAAACACTGAAACGTCCGGCCCGATCCGGTGCAACCTGCTATGACTTTTCGTGGCGGTACTCCTCGCCACTCCTTTTTTATTCCTCTTTTTCATCACCTTTTTCTCTCATTGACTAACATGGTGGAAGGTTGAGCCATTGTGACGTCACCCACTCTAGCCAACTGAAATTAGATCAGTTGAGATTGGAGAAGGCGAAGCTCTCTTAAATGCCATAAAAATCATGCTAATCGAAAACCACCATCAAGCTTTATATCTCTTAAATGCCATAAAAATCATGTAAATCGAAAACCACCATCAAGCTTTATATCATGATACAGTAGTAGTAATAGCTAGCGAGTTGTTTACGTTCACAACCCACAGACAGTTCAAAAGGCCCGACAACAGTCACCAAAGAAAACCTAGATATACAATTGATACAACCGTGAATAGAGTGATGATAGCTAGCAAGCTATTTAGCCTTCACCCAGGCTCAGGTTTATTTTGCTAGGTATCTCCGATATCGACGCAGGGACACAGTGTGAAAAAGGATGGAAAACTTAACGAGGAAAAGTGGTTCGGGAACTACGTGTGCAGTAGTTGGCTGTACCAACTCAAGAAAACACCTGAACGAGTGGTTAGATAGAGAGTGCAAAATATTAAACCGAATGTAGTGGCAATTACAGGTGTAGCTATTTAATTCCGTTTGTTAACCTTTCCGGCTGTCTGTATTTTCTAACCAGCAGCAGACGTAAAGGAAAGGGAATTAACGGTTATTAACCCCGAAGTTAAAAACATGTTATCTATTTTGCCAGCGGAGCATTTTACTCCCCTGCCATCTCGGAATGAAATAGCTACACAATACACACGCTATGCTTTAATAAAACTCACGTTCTATGAGACACCAACAGAGGCACAACAGACAAGTCTTACCATTGAAGATCTTTTTGCACACCGGTTTATCCATGTTGTTGTGGAGAACGAGAGTTGAATCAATCAGATTTCAATAAAACTTCACACTCCTTATATATCCAACAGCCTAATTAGAATCTGCATTGTCTACTAAGCAGAAATATTCCGTACAGTAGATTTCCCCTCGTTTAGTATCCACCATCAAGCTTTATATCACAGGCATATTCAACAGAAATTAAAGAATGCTCTGAGTCAACAAATGATGTTCCAAACTCTTTACTGCTTATGGTGTCCACCACGGAGGGAGCCGGAGTTCGCCTGAAGTCACTGGCTATCTTATATCTACCTACCCAATAAAAGTAATTTGTTCCAGCTAATTCTTTGAAACACGAGCTATATTATTTGTTACATATGACTCACTTTCCCGCTGCAAAGAATGTAACTTTGTAGCCTCTGATATCATTACCTCAGCTCAAGACTTCATCACATAATAAGTAATTTCGTCAATATGTCAGCACCAATAAGATCGGCAATTTTCAGCCTTGAAGAAACTATAATGATGTGTACCAACGATAACTCACATGAGTTAGAACATGGATTTTACATGTTGGATGACATAGATGTAAGTGCCTGGTAAACTAATAATTTTCAATTAATACACACTGAACAAATACATCGCTGTTCTCATCAGTGGCTGTCAACGAAAGTTGATAGGTTTAGTTATTTGTGCTAACTTTCTAGCACAGCTTACACATTTCAAGCAGTACAATGGGGTGGGCTAGCTAGCGGTGTACCTGCTTGCAATTGATGACTCAAAGATAACTTGTGAACTGTCTTTATACTGTAATCACATCCTCTGTTATCCATATACGATATTGGAATGAGTGTAGGGGCATTTGTCTAGGTGTATAGCCAACTTCGTCAGTAGCACTGGGTTATTCAGTTGGGGCGACTAGCTCAGAAAAAAATGCGACGGTCTGACAATAACTCGGATTTGTTTAATCTTTTATTGGTCAACCGATGGGTACAGAAAGATAAACTTTACATTTTTGGTCAACAACCTGACAGTCATACAGGCCTTGGCTAGATTATCAACAGGTTACGTGATATCCTACATCCGTCTTCCAGAATCACTGCGAGTGAACTAATTAGGGGTGAGGGAGGGACCTGACGTTTTTTAGCTAACGTCACGTGATCCCACGGGCACATTATATTGGATGCGTGGATGGACGAATAGATATGAATACATCTATAAGTATATAGATAGATTCATGCTCCCTGTTATTGAAGGCCTACACATTATGTGATTTACAAGACTACAGGCCCATGTTGGATGCCACACCTTTTTTTGTTTTGTTTACTAAGTGTTGTAAATTATCATTAAGAAAATCTAAGCAATTATCACTGACATCTGCCCCTAGATTTAACAATAAAGGTTGTTTCTAGTTACACCTCAGACTGTTAATACTTTTCTTCCCATATCTGATCCTTTGTGTGATGTTATGGCTATATACTTGATGTTATCACAATAAAGGTTATTTCTAGTTACACCTCAGACAGTTAATACTTTTCTTCCCATGTCTGATCCTTTGTGTGATGTTATGGCTGCAATGTCAAAGGTCATGGCCGCAACAGAGCAAGCACACTCTCGCAGTTCGTTCACCAAACGCATTCTAGTTGTATCCTGCCACCCTTACTATGGTTGTCCCATGCACCAAGCCAGCCAACAGAACTAAACATAAATAACCACAACTCCTTGCCCCTCATGTCATCTTTGCCTGGGTCAAAAAGCTGCACTTGGAGACAACACAAAGACTACAGCCAACACCCAACTAGAGATATTTATTTACAGCAGAGTTTCAGTGCACTTCATTCACAAACGTGAAACATGGAAACTGACACAGGACTTCAACATGGACATAACATTGAAAACTATGAAAATTATGAAAATGTTTACAATGAGCATAAATCTTCATCTGAGGGATATAATATGATGTTCCTACAATATTTCTCCATCACACTCATTGAATTGCCAAACTCTCTACCCGGTGGGCTCCATCACTGTCACAACATGCTCAATGGGCTGAAAAGCTAGTGCTGACGGTACGTGATAGGTGAAAATTCACCCTAGTTACCTCAGGACCTCAGCACAAGGCTGAAAGTGAAGCCATGATAAACCCTTCGCACAAGGTTTATATAGTCAGAAGTTTAGCTTTTAAGCAGGGTTAACCACATGGTTGATTTCTCACGTCCGGAGCTCCCCGTCTTGCAAGGATGGCAGTTTTGCACAAGGTCGGAAGAAGCACAGTTCCCTTCTTATCTCCTCTGGTCTAAACATGCTCTTGTTCATATGCAGACTAAGTGGCACATAATATTCTAGTTACACACACAGAGAAAAGCCATGCTCCTGCTTTCATAAGCACATGATTCATACAAGGAATATATTAATACAAGGCACTTGATTATTATATTCTTAAGTCATTAACAGTGTTTGGAAATAATCTCTATCAGTACGGGACACACTGCAAGAACTAGAGCCACAGACACTCATCAATGGCCCCACATTGGCCGACACCTGGTGTGTCACAGGCTTAAGCAGTAGGACAGCCCCCTGCGAGATTGAAATCAGTCTGTGTAGATGGACTGACCTTCTTGGATAGACACGTTGATGGGGACACCATTGCAGAAGGCTCCTTTCCCTTTGCGAGCTGTGTACATCTTTTCCTCAATACAGCTGTAGACCACCCCAAACTCTATCTGTGGAGTGAAGAAAGGCTATAAACATAAAAACACTGTCTCTTATTTAAATGTTCACATTAAATATTTTATGTTTTTTTCAAACCCTTATGTTTAATCAGAACTGATATAAATTGCATAATACATACTCTATTAAGCAATCTTTATCTCCCCATCTATCAAGAAGTGTACACTGCAAACTTAAGAAATGAATAGGTAGTAACGAAAGAAGTGTACCTCTTTGTTCACTGTAAAACCAATTGACACAGAGACGAAAGGAAACCTTGGTGGGTTTGGGGAAAAAAGACAAAAAATGTCACATGTCTGTAATGCTGGAGTAATCTAACACAGTGACTTCTTGTTGAATTACAGCTAAACGTCAGCTTTCCTTTTCTAATGAAAGCCATCTAGGTTCAGGAAAGGATTTTTTTTTTTACAAACAGGCCAAGTGCAAAATCTATGACAAATTTCTTACGAACACTAAACATCAACCATGTGTGATTTGAGTCTTTGATAAGAAACCACATTAGCAAAAACATGCCACATTTGATAAGAAGCCACATTAGCAGAAACATAAAAGGCTACTTTTAGTATGAGTGTGTCAGTGGGCAAAACAGAGCTTTGGCTATATATGCACAACATTGCCAGTAGCCAACTAGAGTTTTCAATCTTGTCATGGCTGTCAGATTTAAGACTTTTAAAGGGAATTGCTGATTTTCCCACTTGTTGTAGTTTATATCCCTTCCCACAGCTTAGTGGGTAAACAGTGTCCTCATACGTTTACTATTATAAGTACTGGTTGTAAAACAGCTTAGTGGGTATTAAGTGTCCTCATAAGTTTACTATTATAAGTACTGGTTGTAAAACAGCTTAGTGGGTATTTAGTGTCCTCATAAGTTTACTATTATAAGTACTGGTTGTAGACCAGCTTAGTGGGTATACAGTGCCCTCATAAGGTTACATTTATAAGGATAAGCAGAGTAAGCAGATTTGAAAAATGTGTCAATGATGGAATTTGTTTATATTATGGGTCAATAGGGTGGCATGTACTAGGTATGATATGTAGAGTAGAATAAATGCATAATGTTTTGGTGGGAATGGGCAGCTGTAAGCAGAGGCTTTCTGCAGGTAGATCAGGTGGAAAGACTGCACACACATTCCACAGTACAATAGCAACTTGGCTTTTAACAACCACGCCAAGTCAAAGTTGTCAGGACTTTGGGCGGCGATTGCCATAAGTTGGCACATTGGCGGCATCTGGTGGCCAAAAGACAAAAGAACCCCTGTTTTCGCACACATGTGCCTCTGTTGTGATTTTGTGTTCTCACCTGTGTCTCGTTATGTGCCCTCACCTGTTTCCCGTTGTGTGCCCTCACTTGTAGCCAATTGTCTGCCCTCACCTCTTGTCACACTGTATGTTTGCCTCCTGACTCCCAATGGACCCTTCCGCAAACTCCGCCCCCCTTAGCAACGGTTGCTATATCAGTCAAGCACTCAAGTTTCCCAGGTTCTCAGCATTGGAATGAATGGCGTGGCAACATGTTTTCAACCGTGTCAATTTCAGCTCTACCCAAAGAAATCACAAGCATTTTTTGGAAAAACGGCAAGAACTCAGATCGAAGCAGGCAAAAGGGTCTGCAATATGCTTATATAGGCTACAACCACGACATTACATGCCGTGTTTGTAGACAGACAAATGCTAAGGCTAACAGGTTCATTCCAGCTATGTTTATATGTTCTATTATCTACACAGTCGCCGCTACGCAAACATGTAAGGTGGTAAAACTGAATCGTATTTTAAGCAAGGGTTTTCTCACGTTTTCGATGCAGTGGGCAGATTTTAGCGACATAGCTTCTTGGAACAAACGTAGGTGCTTCTGTTTACGTTGCTGACATTCAGCTGATGGGGTGGTCGTCCACATTGTTTGATACACAGCAGGCATTTCTCTCTCTGGGTCTTGGGTTTCGGGAAGGGATAAAATGTTACCCCTCCCTCCAGCCTTTTTGGATATCGGCTGTCAGAATTACACACTCCATAAGCGCAACGTTTCATTTTCTCTTCTCGAGCAGACATCTCTCTCATTGACTTCCATTCATCAAAATGGCTCGCTTGACTGAGGTCCCGAGCTTAGTAACCGTTGCTATGCCATGATTGATCAGTTACCGTTTTGGGGAGTGGTCGTGGAAGGGTCAATTAGCCAGGAGTTAAATACCTGGCTAGTTTCCCTGCTCTTTCTCTGGTCGTTGGATTGTTTTTTGTCCCCATGTGTTTGTGGTCGTGCTCTCAAGCACGTAGTCTTGCTGCAGCTCTCAATCTGCTTCTTGTCTTTGTGACATTGTCTACATTTAGTATATTATTTAGTTGATGCCTTTTGCCCTTTTTGCTGTTCTTTTGTGTTTTTGGAGTTTCTCCTGTGGAGGTATCTTTTGTGTTTTTGAAAATAAAAAGAAACTAAACTCCAAACGACATCCTTCAACTGGGTCCTCTCAATAGCTCACCTGGCTAAAACGCGGGTTCAATCCCCGAGAGAAGCCTGACAAAAGTACTGTAAAACACATTAGTACTGTGTTAATTTGCTGCAAAGGTTTTACTGCAGAATTACACTTGGGATTATGTTCAATTGCTGTGATACCTATTCAGTCATTATTTGTGTTATGGTCCCAATGCAGACAGCATTGTGTTCTTAGCAGGAAATTAGCCCTTAAACCAGAGGTAGAATCTTTGAGAGAATTACTGCAATGGTGAACAATACATTTTCTCAGTCATTAGGCTACATGAGACAGGTAGTGCTTTTGAACATGGTCTTAATAACCTGAGTAGGTATCCTTTTTGTTCAGTCTTAAAACCCTGCCACAACCTCTCCCAGGTGGAGTTGGGATAGCGGTGAGTGAGCATCACTTTAACTTTACAGTAATGAGGTCTTTCCAAAAGGAAAAAACTTCCTTAAGTGTCCTTCCTTACTTAGATGACCCGTTTGGAAACTACGTTCTACAGAGGCATTCTGCAATATTTTACTAACAGAACTGAGTGACATTTTAAAATCATCCCATCCCCACCTGTGAACAAAATTGGTTGTTCCATCGATGGGGTCAATGATCCAAGTAGGACTGTCTGTTAGAACACTGGGGGCCCCTGCAGCTACAGACTCCTCTCCTATGAAGCTGAAGTAGAAATCATAGAATAGAATAGAAAATCCTTTATTATCATTGTTGCATACAAAAAGAGTGCTGCTCCTATTGGTGCAACGAGAGACATCATATAACACAACAACAACATATACACAACAATAGTACAAATACCTAAAACAATATATTAAGAGTTTAAGTGCAGTGTTATAATACAAATACTTCCCTGAGGTGCGTTGCAATTAATACAGTTACATTAACAGTAACAGTAACAAGGTGACTGAGATGGCAAGTAACAGTTACAGTTGAATAAAGTGATTTTTGTATTAATATTGCTGAATGAAATTCCACGTTTAGTGCATGTATGTATTTCATGTTCTCATAGTCGTCTGGAATAAACTGTCCTTTCGACGCGTGGTAACCAAATCATGCAAATAAGACGAAGAAAGTTAGGGTGTTTCAATGGGAAATGGAGCATTTTGTCAAATATAGTAGCGGTTCAAAGTTTGGAACCACCCAGAAATGTTTCCTTTTTTTGAAAGGAAATTATGGTTTTACTCACTATGATGACTTAAGATAATTTGAAATCATGACTCTCTTTTTGTTTCGAATCACTATTATATGCAGGGTGCGATTTGCCGGGGGGGATGGTGGGGATTTACCCCCCCTCTGTTTTTTTTTTGTTCACTGAATTAGCGAGTCCTGTCCAAAACAGTTGCGTTTCAGTTTCAAAGTTTCAGTTTCGGTTTCAGTATTTCAACGTGAATGAGAGGGAGCACAAGAACTGAGCGTCTAGCAGCGATTATCATATCATAGACATATATGATGCATGTATATGAAGAGAATTAGGCCTATGTATTGCTTGTTTTTTTTTTTCATGATAAAAAAAAAAAAAAAAACATCCCCCCTCTGGTTTTTGGACAAATCGCACACTGATTATATGAATACATTTTAAAGTCTGATCCACCATTATGTTCATAATATTAATAATACAAAATGTTAGCCTGGATACCAGCCCGAACCCCGTCAGGGAGATTCGGTCTGGCTTTGTGCAGTTGGGGAGAGAGTATCAGAAGTCAGGATTCTGTCGTACCAATGAAATTGTCAGGGCGGGCTTTATACGATGATGGACAGATGACCAACCAACGCTTGAGTTGATTAGATAGATAGATTAGAAATCGAACCAAGATGGCGGCGTCTCGGGAGCTTAGTGGGACATATTTTATGCGATTTAAGCTATCTACACGACTTCTTTATGTCTACATTGACTCGGTTAGTTGTGTATGTGCAACACGAATGTCGCCGAGGATTGTAGGTCTTAACTGAAGCGCTCTAGACCATTATTGATAGGTTATTGCTAACGCTTAGACAAAAAATACATTGAAAAACATAGCAGCTAGATAGCCTTGCTGCTAATTAGTACGTGAGCAGGCATATCTCACAGATATTGACAAAGCATTCATTTTGAAAGAGGAACAGAGAAACGCGATCAAGGCATTCGTCCTTCCTACGGGATCCGGTAAAAGTTTTAATGTATCAGATGGTCATACTATGTTGCTCTGATTGGTTGTAGGTATCCAATTGAGCGAAGTTCGTCCTGGTTCGTTGAAACACACCCCATAATCACAGCCCAATGGGTCAGTATCAGACTCATATTCTGACTAGAATTATGAGTATGACATCGTCAGGCTAACAAAATGTATTAATTAATTTGTAATTATTATTATTATTATTGTGTTCATGACAGAATCCTCTATTTGGCAAAATTGCAGCTCTTGCAGACTTTTTGCATTCTGTCATTTTCTGAAGATATTGATGGAAAATCTCAACCCACAGCCCGGGTAGCTCTAGCTCCTAGAGGTGCGACAGGTTTGTAGGGCATTTCCTCTGACCTTTCACTGAAGCTAAAGTGGGACGTGTGGTCAGGCATGAACAGGATCAAATACTTCAAAGAGAGGGGGAATCAGACAGATGGAAACCTGAACAATGACAATACACATAACTAGTTCAGCACACGACCCCTCAGGTGAACACCTCTCTGGACCCCCTGCTGTTTGCTTATCGCCCTCAGGTGATCACCTCTCTGGATCCCCTGCCTGCTGTTTGCCTATCTCCCCGACGTGAGAACCTCTCTGGACCCCCTTCTGTTTGCCTATCTCCCTGAGGTGAAGTTGAAGAGGCCATAATTAACCTATGTCAACAAGCACATTTTTACTTGGACAAAGCAGACAGCACACACTGGGAGGATCATGTTCTTTCACTTCTTCTGCCCTTTTCACACAGTCCAGCCTAAACTGCCACAAGAGATGCTCCAAGAGACTCTGACAGACTCCTTCACATAATAATAGACTGCCTGACAGACAGACAACATGTTGAATCTGCATTTGTGGAACTTCCAACACACACATTCATCACAGCTTCCACTGACGATCTTTCAGTTTCTCACAGTCCACACACAAATAGGTCTTGATCAACACAATTGTGACCCCATTTGTTTTGTGCTTATTGGGCCATCTGCCTCATTTATTTTTAAAAGGTATCACATCAAGGTTGCCTACCTGTGGGTTGGGTATTTCTTTTTAATGGAAGATATGATCAGGGTCTCCACCTTCTGGTCTGTCTCTGTGACTAGGTCGACAGGAGAACTCTTCTGCATGATGGAGATGTCCTTTTGCAATGCCTCACGGATCATCTACTTGTGTAAGAGTAAGAGACAATGGCCATTCGATTAGACATGTAGGCTTATAGGTACAGACAGCCTCTGTTGCTTCAGAAACTGACTCAGAAGAGGGTTTTAAGTTGGATACTAGAAGTGGAGACACATGGCAACACCCGACCAGGTGAGAGAGTAGGAGAAAGAAGATTAGTGCGGGAGAGAAAGGTACATTTGACTAATTGAATCAGGCTGGCTAGACAAGCATTAGCACAAACATGTTGTGAAGTTGTGTTTGCATAGAGCAGTATGCATTTTATTTAAATTTTTTAAACAGTATCATGATTCCAATGATGGTATTTGATTTTTTTTTTTGGGGGGGGGGGATATTTAAGTACCATTGCTGAATGCCCTACTGTAGCTATACTAAACCAGCATTTGGTATTTGTATTGAGATTGCTAGCAGCAAGCCAAAGTAAACAATGCATAGCTTGCAAAAATGGTTTGAATGTACCATGACTGTCACTTGATCGGATAGCACTAGGTAGGTAATTCCACCACTGTGGTACCATTACTGAAAAGAGTCTTCATTGCCATCTTGTGGTGTGGAGAGAAAGCAAGACAACAGACGTTTTTCAGAAAGAAAAAAAAAATCTCCCTAGATATCAATAAGGTGCATTGCACACAATGAAAGGAGACCATCAACTCATTTAGAACATTGACTGATTTATGTTTTAATAGCAGACAGTATGATTCATTGGTTTGGATTTGCATTTTTAAGTGGAAATGCATCTCTAGTTACCTGTGGACCTGTGTACCATGTATGGAACGTGAAATGGCCCAAAAGCATTATTTTTTTTTATATTATCTGCCTCAGTCCTCTCTGACTCTCTGTTTGAAACCTCTTACATTCACTGCGACCTCAGGCCTGTGCGTGCGTGTGTGTTTGTCCTGATATATGCACGCGTGTGTTACTGTGTGACGTTTGTGCGAATAAAAACTGACTGAAGTCAGCCTTGTTTGTTCGTTGTTGTTTGTCTTGTCAGACATACAATATCAAAATAGGCTTACATAAAAGGGTGTCTGCATTCTTATTAATAATCAGTTATTTAATTTCCTTGTTTCCTTTTCTTTGTCTTTTGCAGTGGTCATGTCACATTAACCCTTCACCTTATCGAGCCCACCTCTTAACACAATTGTCTAGGTTGTTTGTTAATTGATTTCTTGTCTTAAAACAGTCGCAGAGAAAACGAAGACTGTTTTTTGCTTTTATGAAATGTAGGTTCCATTCAAACATGCAGTTGAAGAACACATAGGCGTTAATATACATAGGCTCCAAAATCATCTGAATAAAGATAACGTTGAAATTTGGAAAGGAATATTATGAAGCCAATTTCAAGCGTCAGAGATTTTCAGGTCACAGTTGCAATAAATTACTTCTTGAACTATTTGCTTTCACACATCAAGTTGTGCTTCTCGCTTATGTTCTGTGTATGCGATTAGCCCCCAGGCACAAGTAAATCCTTCCCCCCAGCTACTGAAAACAATCCTAGAGGAGAGAGATAACTTACCTTGCCAGCCTCTATTGTCACAGCAATGCAGTGGTCCATGCATTCCATCCACGGATCATCCATGATTTTCGATTTTAGGCCTACTTTATGCCCTGAACACATATATAAAAAATATATATTAGGCACACACTACGACAACAGAACCAAAACTATAGTTAGTGCACTTTTGTTACAGTATTAGATTCCCTATTATTGGTCAGACAGTAATCAGACAGACAGATACCAGACTGAGTTTAGATATTTTCGGTCCCATTTCATTCAGATTCCATTCTATGCGCAACACAAACTAATAAATATTCAAGCTAAACTCTGCCCATGGAAACACAGAAACTCTGTTGTAACGTTGTATGTCATCACAGGACATCTAAGTTACTCAAACAGCGATTATCAACCGATTTATTTTAGTGGTGGTTAAGAGTGCCAATGTGGGCTAGCTAGGTGTAGCTACAGCCTTTAGTAAAGTTCGCTAGCAGTTCGCTAACTATTAGCGCTCTAGCTTAGTCAGGAGAGTTTAGCTCTGATAAGGCACAGCAATTGTGGCAATAAATGGCATCTGAAGGCAAAACACATGTATGTCATCACAGGACATATGCGTTACTCAAACAGCGGTTATCAACCGATTTATTTTAGTGGTGGTTAAGAGTGCCAATGTGGGCTAGCTAGGTGTAGCTAAAGTCTTTAGTAAAGTTCACTAGCAGCTTGCTAACTATTAGCACACTAGCTTAGTCAGGAGAGTTTAGCTCTGATAAGGCACAGCAATTGTTCAAGATTGTAGTAACGTGCTGCATTTCACTGAACATGTCAGTCATTCCCAGGCTCTATACACAAAATCAACATCTCCATGGATAATGGTGCAGGAAAATACAAAGTGTTGACTGTACAATCGGGAGTTAGCTGTTAGCTGCTAGTTGTCTCTTCTAATTTGCAGCCAACCATTTTTAGCTAACCTTTTATTCCGCCGATCTAAATCTTTTGCTATACAATTATATACAGCTTTGATAGATCAGCGTGGACATTTACAAAAGGTTACTGACGGTAACATCAGCATTGCTAGCTAGGAAAGTCACCATACATACCTCCAGAGTCTCTCGCCAGAGACGGAATAAATAATAAGAATAATCTTTAGAGGTTATTAGCTAGCTTGAAATATTTTATACAGATCTTACCCAGTGGTGAAATAGCATGATTAGTCTACAAGGTTGTGCTGGTTGCATTTCAATGAAGAGGTCGTAGGGTTTCTATTTTTTTTTTTTATTGAGACCTGTATGCCTTTGCTTCAATTATTGTTGTGTCCACTTCGATTGCGAACGCCAGCAGCATACATACAAAGTGTTCGTTAAAAGTTCTGTTCAATGTTGCATCAAGCATAAATACAAACTACAAAGTGTTTGTTAAAAGTTTTGTTCAAGCTGGTGTTTGCTGTCGATAGCATCAACAGCTTCAACAGCTATTTTGAGTTGGGTGTGGGGTGACCACACTGTTTAATACACAGCTGGCACTTTTGCGCCTGTGTTTTGGGCTTTGGGGAAGCGAAAACAAACAACATATCCCTCTAATCTCTCAGGGTACCTCATGTCATACCTACAAGTCCCGTAGGCACACTGTTTAACCACACTGCTCAGACCTCAAAGTTGTCGGACCTTCTTCTCTTAGTGGTGGTTGCTAAGGTATGATTGGACAACAGCCGTTCTAGGGAGGAGTTTCGCGATCGGTCAATAGGCTGTTCTGCCCTCTGCTTATTTAGGTCAGAAAATGTCTATTGTTTGTATTGTTGTAATGGAAACAAACACATGACTTTTACTTTGACATCATTCAAATGTTCGTCTCGTGGGAATGGCAACAGCTGTTAGACAGTTATCTAGAAACATAGCTAGTTATGCTACGTTATGCTAAACACGTAGGGGGAACAGTACATAGGATTTACTTATCTACAACGAAGTGCACCTGTTGGAATTACACCACAAGTAAGATTGAATAAAATGTGACAGCCTACACATAAAACTGCATTTAATTTCCATGCCTCTCATTGTTTACAACGGATTAGAACTCTGCTAGTGCCTGCACCGTGTCTGCAGGGCAGGAGAAAGTTGTGGGAGACGACAATGATTTGTCAAATGTGCGAAAATTGCGGTGATGTGTTAAAATTGCTACATGCGCTGAGTTCGCGGGTAATCGTTGAATTTGCGCGATCGCGACATCACGAAATCCTGGAGGGTCTGTACCTGTCCTGGTTTTACCGGGATTGTCCTTCTTTTTTGTAGCGTGTCCCGGAAAAATGTCTAAATTCTCCCGGGTCACGGAATTAGTGATGGCAGCCTGACACTGAAGCTCCGGAACGTGCTTCAAACCATTAACTACACCAACCATTGAACCACTGCTTCGAAGGTTGCTTTGGTACAAAAAAATCACGTGACATATTACGTATGAAACAGCAATCGCTTCTTTCTCCGAATGAACCACCTGAGTGGTTCACAGCGCCACACTCGCACCAGCCAGTTGCCTTGTCTCGAGACTGAATTGTAGCGCTGTCAGAGCATAAAAACTTCAGCGGCCAACATTGTATTTGGTTCTTCTTTTACTGTGACAGTAATTACGTTCGTATTGATTTATCATCATTATTGAAGAATCTAGGAAGAGGGGTCTGTTCTGACATGTGGGAACACTTTATTCTGATCGCTCATGATAAGGTGTGCTGGCTGTTAACTAACTAGGCTATATGAAAAGTAGACTGAATCAACAGGCTCACTCAAACGTGTAGAAAAAAAATATGTTTTTAAATCAAAATCTTCGACTGTTCCCTATCCAACATAACTGGGTACACAAGCACACCGAACTCAGGGCTTGCCAGTGCGACTGATCTGGTCGCACATGCGACCGGAATTTTGTCCGTGCGACTTGATTTGAAATCACGGTCGCCCGCGTGCGCCTATAGAAAAAGGGCAAAAATGTAAGGCTTGCGCCTAGATAATGGGCTGCAGAACCAAGTCATAGGCTGGCATGAGCGCTAAAAATAAACAAGATCCACGCCCCGCTGGCGAAAACTAGTCCCCTGCAATGTCCCCTCTAAGCTGCGCGCGCGGCCGTGCAGGCCAGTCGAAGTGGTAGCGCAATACATTTTTCAGACGGCACAAACTTTTTTTTTAGGGGTTAAAAATCTGAGTATCAGAGGGGATGTAGGCTAATAAACATTTAAAATACTGACATGTCTGACAACCAAGCTGGATGTGCATTAGAATGTTTACAAAGAAAGTATCCGTTAGCTTTCTTGGCGGGCTCTGCTCCAGCAGTTATAGGCTATCATGGCGAAAAGAAAGGCAGAGCAGATGCTCCAGAAAAAAATCTGCCTAATGTTTAAACATGAGTGTCTAGATGAAATAGTCCAAACTGACACAGGTAGGATAAAACTTTCAGACATATTTACATATGAAGAAAGGAGTGGCGTGATCTGCAGATTCCGCTCGGAGGCAAACGCGAAAAGAGAGTACTCTCGTGGGAAAACATGCAGTGAACACAAGTGACATTTTTCTGTTAATCCGTAAAGTTTGTGAGCACTTGAATGCCCGTTTTCCTGAAAATCTAGGGTTAGGGTTAGGGTCGGACACGTTGGATCGTGAAGTTAGTGAATTTGATCATGGGCTGAATGACGTGACCAATCTGGCGAAAAGGTTTGAAGCGCTTCTGGATGAAGCATTATATGCGGTCCTGAGACGCATTTGTCAACAACAAATTCAAGTTCATGGTTAATGAAAAAAGGAAAAGCTGACTCCTTAAGTAATTATCTGAGATTGTAACCTAGTCGCTGAAAAGTGAGCATTTTCCAGATCTGGTACAACTTCTTGACATTTATGGAACATTCCAAGCATCTAGCGCCGACTGTGAACGCGGTTTCAGTCTAATGAATGAAGACAAAATCGTGAGGCGAGAGAAGATTTGAGGTAGAAATGTCCAATATTTTCAATTAGACCTATTAGGCCAAAGGCAAAGTGATCTTGATTACTGCAACAACATTTTGACATATGTTTAGTCAGAAAGATGTGTCTTCCAAAGGCCTGCATACAAGATGAGCCACACAGCCAAATAGGCCTATCTCCCTCAATGAAATTCAAATGACATGTTTTGTAGCCTAGTTTGTTGCAAACCACTCCAGTTATTAAATTATTTATAAAGGCTACCTTTTTTTACACCAAAATTACTATATTTATTGTAAAGCACTGCATTAGAATTTTTCTATCAATGAAGTTCCACTTAAATGTTGTTCCTTCTGAGCAATGACTAAACACCTTTTATTTTGTAGGCTATATATATATCGTTAGGAACAGTGGAGGTTCTTCCATTGAGGAAATGGAGGAAGAACCTCCCCAAACTTTTTGAGAAATGTATTTTTGTAATTGAGCTGACTAAACTCCTTTAAAAATGCAGTTTGATATCAGTATTTAATACTATGCATATTATAATTTGTTTCCCTGAGTTAAAATAACATTAGCATCCCCTATCGTAACAAGAAATTACTGCACGGAGGACGTCCTCCCTTTGGCTCCCATTGAGATCAATGTAATCTGTCTCTGATACTGGCGGTTCTTGGGGCTCATTCACTTACATTGCCCTGGGGAGGAAAGACCTCCCTAGCGTCTGAGTCTGCGCCAACATCGCTTAACCAATAAACAACGGATTTTGCGTTGGAGGGAGGGGATTAGACATTAATACCGAAAGAAGTTTCCGTCTTCAACCATTCTGCAGAATGATATCGATAACTCGTCACCTTTAAAGAGTGTTGTAGAAAGACTGCAAATAAAGAGGATGTGCAATGGAGAACGAAGATATTGTTCATGTTTTATTGAACAAACAGTTTCATTCATTGAGCTACAGAGAGAAGGTTAGTATCATAACAACAGGGAAACCTGTTCCAAAAATCCAAGTCACTAAACCCAATGGTAAAACCGCTGCCGTATAATGCTAACTGGTATGCGAAATACTTATAGCTCACTGGTACCTTAAAAAAACAATCGGCTGTAATGTTTTGTTTTTAAATCGTTCATACGCCTATTGTTAGTCTGTCTGGCTGTTCACGTTCAGCTGACATTCTGAATGGAAATTGTTAATGAATGTTTCAGAGCGCGATGTGTTTCGTATCTATTCTCATTAGCCTACACATTGACCAACATTCTGAAACATCCATTAACATCCACATTTGCCACAAACAATGTTAGGCTAACAGCCCATGTTAATAGTTCTGAAAAAATGTTCTCTTACTTGTTGCCTTTGTAACTTGTTGTTTAATATTGTGGAAAGGATGTTAGTGAATGATTCAGAGCATTTTAAATGGCATCACTTTTGGTCTTGTGTCAAAACAATTGCAGCTGAAAATAAAATTAGTCTGTTGACATAAGTATGTATGATTGACTGTGATGTATTCTGTACTGTATAATATCTGTTCCACACCACAAGGGGGTGTTATCAGTTTGATTAGAGATGTGATATCATATGATTGTGATGTCATGCCCCCTATAAATATGAATGTTCTGGACTTGATCATTCTCTTGGCCCGCTCCCAACATGAAGGCTGGAAGAGCAGTTTAGTTATCCACTATAAAATAAATACGCCTTGAGGCTGAAGAGTAAAACTCGTCTCGTCTACTTTTCTGTTGTTGCACTGTTGGACTCCTGCTGTGTGTAAGTAGTGCTCCTGCTAACATAGTCAAATAATAACCAATAGCTTAAGTAATGGTAGGCCCAAAATTTAGAATGTAGTTTTTTAAATCAAGTGTAGGCCTGATTTGACTAATTGGCTTTGCATCCTTTCCTTCTGGCCTTGTCTGCCCACCAGCTTTTTAAGGACAATGGTGCCACACTGGTGGCTTTGTATCAATTGTATCCCTGCCTGCTATTTTGTAGTACTGTAGTCCACAAAAACACCCTGAAACAACATGTATCTCACATACTTATTCCAACGGAATAAGCAGGCCAATGGCAACCAGGCGCACAGTCCTTCCTCTCTCACTTTAAAAACCACCAGCCGCCACTGGTAAGGAAGTGGTTCAGCGCTGGCCGTAGAGCCAGGAGACCGGAGTTCAGCATCTCTTCTCTGTCTAATTAACTGATTGAACGTTGAAGTTTTTTCTTAATATAAAAGAATTTAGTTAAAACAAATAGTGTGATTTGTCCTGCTTCCCCTACCATCTAAACCACCTAAAATGCCATCCAATTCTTTTCCACCTATCAATGTAGGCCTTTAACTAAGCAAAGACATGCCTTTCCTTTTATAATCTGTTCAAACATGTTATTCCAGGTTGTTCACATTGATCAATAGTAGTATTACTTGGTTTGGCCAACTTTTTATAGTGGTGCGCCTAGATATTTGCTGGTGCTCCCAATTTTTCTGGGTTAGGAGCACAGTGCTCCTAAGCCAAAAAGTTAGTGTTAAGCCCTGGAACTTGTGCCATATTTTCCGAGCACATCCGAATCCCTACGTACAACTACATAATTTCCCCAAGCACTCTCTCCCCGATAACACAATATACAAAGAATTCATCTTTATTTGCAAAAAAATAAATAATATCACAATCTTTGTATACGGGCGCATGTGTGGTGTGTGCGAGTGTGTGTGTGGGGGGGATTTGGTGCGTGCACACTAGATTGTCATTGTTTTTAAGCCTCTTGTCTAGCTGGTCTAATTTAGTTATCACCAGGAGAGGTCACTGTTACTGAAGATTCAAGTAATGAACCAATTTTTGAAACAATGTGCCTAAATGGTTGTCTGGGAATTCCCTGCCCCTTCACTGCATTGCATTTGCTCAGTTAGTCTGGCCAACTATCATCAGCGATCCACTTCACTCACGTAATTGGACACGCCTTTAACCAATCAGACCAACGATACTACACAACGATACAACGATCGGTAATAAAGCAAACCCATATTTTTTCTGTATGAATTGTTCCAGGGCAAGTTTCTGTTCTGTTTTCAAAGAAAACTTGCCTTATCGAAGTTTTGCGGTGCTTCGGCGGCCACCATGTCCAATGTTTAAAAATGAATAGAAACGTTGACATGGGAGGGGAGACTGAGGACGAGGATGGCACTACTGGAACTGAGAGGCCAGTTAAAAAGAAAACACTTGTTTTAATAATGATTGGATGAAAAACGGAAATTACTTCAAATGGCTAATAACCACACCAGGCGATCCACTTTCTGTTACATGTTACCTATGCTCAGTTAAGATTCTCGTTAAGCATGAAGTGCAATCTGCTTTGGATGAACAGGCTTAAACAAAAAACCATCAGAATCGTGTTCAAGTTACCAGACAAACCAAGGCAATTTCATTCATGATTACAAAATGTTCAGCAGACAAAGTTACTGTTGCCGAATTAACAGCTACTTGTCATGGTGTGCGACATGGTTACAGCTACCTGTCAAGTGTCACTGATAACTGCAGCAAAGGGAAACACACAGTAAAAATGGAAGACCAGGTAAGAAAATTATTACATCAAGAAGGCCTATATGACAGATGCATTTAGCGTAAGAGGCTATGTGATGCCAAAGTATGTTAAAGGCAACTCTAATGTCATCCCTCATGTGTTTAGCTGAGAGGTAGAGAAGGCAAGCACAAGCAATGCACACACCAGTATCTAAGGAACTAGGTAAGCTGTTTCCACTCATGATATTGCTTTATGTTTAAAATATTCAGTGCATACAATCTGCACAAAAGACAATTCTGTCGCGTCGATTGGATGTCTAAGGGACAATTTTGTTCATGCAGGTGGGCCCAGGGATGGATTACCGAACAGGCATTGGGCCCAGGCCCCCATGAGCTCAGGGGGCCCCTAAGCCAGAGCCTCTGCATGAAGTTGCTGTTATTAACTATTAAGTGTACCTGCGCTGTGTTAGCAAATGTATATGTGTGCTGTATATACTGTTCTGTGAATTAAGTCATTGTGCTGTTGAACAAAATAAATTTCAATGTCAATTCAATGTAAGGTTTTGCGAGCGCACAATAATTTTTTTTCGGGCACGAAGAGTGGGGAGCCTTTTACACGGCCAGGCCCAGCAAATAATGTTAACAGACTAGCTAGTAGGCTAGCTAGCGTTTGCTAACATAGAAATGTAGCAGCCAAATGGGGGTTTATGGCTAGCTTAAGCCTCATCAATTAGAGCGCTAAGATCAAAAATAAAAGATGGCGGACCAAACTCCATAGCTGGTATTGTTTGTACCTATAAATTGTTAGTTTGACATATTTTTGCTTAGATTTAAAAAAATAAATAAAGAGAAAAAGACACTGTACAAGGTCAAAAAACGGTAATTGTAACTGAAAATAAGTCTGTTCTACAATTTGCGAGGTGTATGAGCCCCCTAGCTAATGTTAGCATGCTACTACCTACAATCTTAACAACTTGCTAGCGGCGTGATTGGTTTGTTGACCTGTCAATCTCACTATAACATCTATGTTGTCAACACAACTCCATGCGCCAGACTCCTCCTCCGTCATCCGTTGGATCGTGTCAGTCAGGAGTTATTGAAAAGGATTCACTGTCCCTTTTTTATGTATGATGAAATAAAAACATATATTTGTGAATTATTTGAATAAGTTGTTATTAATTGTTAGCTCAGAGTTGTTTGCAAGATGTATGTTTATAAATGGCAGTGGCACGGCCACCCTGTACCTTTCATGTTGTTAAATGTTAAATTGAATTCAATGGTAAAAAATGTTAAGTTAAATTTGTTGTTCAAAAATGTTAGGTTAAATTCAATGTTATTTTTTTTTTTAAATTAATATATTAACCTTCGTATTATTTGAATAGCTTAGTATTGAATACACAATAACAGGGTAGCTATGTTTATTTGGCACTAGGCCCAGTATATTATAAACAAAATGTTTATATAACCCTGCTCATCTCGCCATCAGTTTGGGGGTCCCTGGCCTGAAAAACATTGAAGACCCCTGCTCTAGAATATTTTGGTAGCAGCATTGTTACACATCATCACCTTAAAAGATATTTATTTGTAGGCTTACTTTTACGTTTTAAGGCATTATTTTGCAATGGTTGTCATTTTAATGTTAATGTTTGCAACTGTTTATTATTTGTTAACATTGTTACTAATATATATATATATTTGTGTGTGTGTGTACAGTATATACTGTATGCACCATAGGGCACCATTATGGTAGGCATGCATTGGCTGATATACTTTAAATAAACCTTTATTATTTAAAGCCCATACATGATGATGTCTGGCACACTTATTTATTTATTTGTTAAAGAAAAGAAAAAAAAACGTGTGTGTGAAAAAAATTGTTGCTGCATACCCCCCTGACATTGGGCAGTTGCACCCCTGACCCTAGGTAGCAGATGTATAGCAACAGAATATATAATAGACAAGCCTTTTGTCATTGTATAGCGAAACGCGGAGCGCTGCTCCTGTTGGTGCGACGGGGGACAAAATATAACACAACAAAATACAACAAAAGTACAAATAGCTAAAAAAAAATAAAAAGTATGTTAAGAGTTCAACAGAGTGGGGTGGCATAGATTGCACGTAGGATACTTCCCTGCGGTACTTTACAATAAATACAGTAACATTTGTTATACACAAGTGAGGTGACCGAGATGGCATTTACAGTGCCACTTGAAAGTATGTGAACCCCTTAAGCACTAAGAGTTTTCTGTTGTTTTAGCATGATTTTTCATTTTTTTTCATCACCAATTTTTCATAGATGAAATGTCAGGTTTATGTTTATCATTTGCATGTACTTGTTTGGAGGGAATTGTTTGAGTAGCCAAAAAACTACATGAAACACGGAATTAGTCTATTTCAAAAGTAAGTGAACCCCCAGCTGAACTGGTAAAGAGAGGAAACGAGATATCCGAGAACATCAGGAAGAAGGCACTGACAGCCCATCAGTCTTGGGAAAGCTATAAGACCATCTCCAAAAGATTCCAGCTTCATCCATCCTTCCAAGACAAAGAATTTAGAAATGGAGGGCATTGAACATGACCGCATCTCTGCCTAGAAGTGGACGCCCATCAAGACCATCACCAAGAAGCACCAGAAGAAGAATAAATCAGGTAAAAGTCAACCCACACATCACCTCTAAAGAGTTTCGGACCTCTCCGGCAGCATCTGGGGTAAATGTACATGGGTCTACAATCAGACGAAAATTGTTGGTTTTGATCGTGACCAAATAATTCTATCTCGGACTCATCTGTCCAAAGAAGGGACTTCCAGAAGGCCTTTGGTTTATCCAAGTGCTCTCAGGCAAAGTTGAAACGGGCAGTTTTGTTCTTTCTTGAGAGCAGAGGCTTCCTTCTAGCAACCCGATCATGAATGTCATGTCCATTCAATTTCCGTCTGATTGTAGACCCATGTACATTTACCCCAGATGCCGCCAGAGATGTCCGAAACTCTTTAGAGGTGATGTGTGGGTTGACTTTTACCTGATTTATTCTTCTTCTGGTGCTTCTTGGTGATGGTCTTGATGGGCGTCCACTTCTAGGCAGAGATGCGGTCATGTTCAATGCCCTCCATTTCTAAATTCTTTGTCTTGGAAGGATGGATGAAGCTGGAATCTTTTGGAGATGGTCTTATAGCTTTCCCAAGACTGATGGGCTGTCAGTGCCTTCTTCCTGATGTTCTCGGATATCTCGTTTCCTCTCGGCATGGTGGATCTGTGTGGGTACACCTTGGCACTACAGTAGTTTGGTTGGTTTCCTCTCTCTTTTAATCTGTGTTGCCCAAACCTTTCCCTAAGGATGTCTCAGTTGATCGGTTTGCTTAATTGACTAATTAAGCACCCAAATAAGTTTCACCGAATCTGTTACCTGCTTGACTTTACCAATTCAGCTGGGGGTTCACTTACTTTTGAAATGGACTAATTCCATGTTTCATGTAGTTTTTTGGCTACTCAAACAATTCCCTCCAAACAAGTACATGCAAATGATAAACATAAACCTGACATTTCATCTATGGAAAATTGGTGATGAAAAAAAATGAAAAATCATGGTAAAACAACAGAAAACTCTTAGGGCCTGATTTACTAATATGCGAGCGCTTCTTAATCTGCGTTCGCAAATTAACGCACGGTGTTTTTGCGCATTTTACTTGGTATTTATCAAGCCAGATCTGCGCTGGGCAAACTGTGCTTACTCCGCCCTTTAAAGAGCCTGATTTACTAAGATTGATTTGCGAACGCATCTTTGCCAGGCGCACATTAACGCACGGTGATTCCCCGCATTTTCCGTGATATTTATCAAGCCAGATACGCGCTGGGCAATCATTATTTAGCGCACCGTTAAAAGACTGGAGAACTTGCCAGCAAGTTACTGCCACCATGGAGATTCGAGGAAGAAAAAACTAAGGTTCAGCGAATAGATAGCGAATAGATAGCGAGATGGATATATTGGTTCACGTTCGCTCAATCACTGAACCTGATTCAATGGGTTATATTGTTGTTTTGCCCGCCATCATCTACAGCGAGATGTTTAAAAGAACACGATTATAAATAATATGCTATTGGTGGCATTAATGCATAAACTGTCTATTATAACAATATATATGTGTACATGGCGAGATTAATACGTTCTACAAGGGACATGGGTTCACTACAATATATCCCCACTGAAACAAATACATTTACCAAGTAGACAGGCCTCTCCAAAATCACCGTTGCTCAATCATGGATAAATGGCACTATTCCGAAAGATAAAACTGTCATGGACAGACCACTTCCACGTAAGTAATGGTCATGTTGGCATCACATATGACCTGGACATTCATTGAATATGTGTGCTTTCTGTTTCGGTAAACGTGTTCGCGGATTGAAGGTGGGACTGTTTGCATGTGGGTGCGATCAATTTCTCCAATTACGTTCGGAAAGTTTAATTTCATATATATGAATATATGAATTATACGAGTTGAAACAAATATTTCTGTTCGCTGTCTCTGTCTCTGTCTTTGCCTTGCTGCTGCCATATCAACGTTTTCAGACTCAGTGGAAATGCGCTTGGTTAAGACGTGCTTTTATGAGGCGGAGAATTAGCCTGCAAATCAGAGATGTGCGCTCGCCGGGCAGTTTAGTAAATACCACGCAGTTCATCATTAGGCGCACTCCTCCCATTAAATAGCGCTACACGCCTACGTTACCACCCACGTTTCCGAACCATCCCACCTGTTTGCAGGTACACACCCTCAAAGCGTTAATATGCGCTGCGCCAGCTTAGTAAATACCGTTTTTCGTTACGACCGCTATTTTACGCCAGAAAATGGGCGCAATCCTGTTAGTAAATCAGGCCCTTAGTGCTCAAGGGGTTCACATACTTTCAAGTGGCACTGTAAGTGACTGACAGTCGAACAAAGTGATGTGTTTTAATATTGCACTATGAAATTCTACGTTTAGAACATGACTGTGTTTAATGTTCTGGGGCCGGTATTTCAAAAATATCCCACAGGATTAATCCACCTGGATTGGATTAAATCCTGATCAGATCCTAAAAACGGGTATTTCAAATCAAATCTGATCCTGAAGATACAAATTCAGATTTTGGAATCCAATCCTGCCTTTGATCTGGATTAAACACTGCTGTTGAGTATTTAAAAATTTAAGTGGGAAATCTGGATCAGTTTGATCCTTAACATCAGGATCACCCTGATCCCACCTCAGAGGTGGATTTGAGGGAGATTACATGTAATAGTTTGAACAGTTTACGTGTATCTGCTCCCAAAGTTCTTTGTTTGATACAGTAATTCACTGATGTTTGATCAATGTTTATTTTCATTGCACTTTCCTTTCTTTTTCAGAAAACATAGCGAAAGTTTGAATATGAATGCCTTATTTAAGTAACAGTATTTTGTTAGGTTATACCCACTGATAAAAGCCTCCACTGAAAATCAGTCAAATGTATTTATTAACATGCATTCAGCACACACAATTCATTTTCATAGCCAAAGCTCAAAAGGTTATGCCATTTAGAGCAGGTCTGTGTTAACTGCCTGTCTTCTCTTTCCACAAACATCCGTAAAGAAAAACAAATATTAAGGTTTTAGGGCTGTCCCTGTTGACAACTGTTTCCTAAAAAGACATGTAGGCCTACCACACATTTTAAAATCTACACACAATGCCTTGCGAGTAAATGCATTCAAATGTGCACTGTGGACCGCGACATAGAGACGCTAGCCTATTTACCAACTTGTTAGCTCCTTAACACAGAGGACCTGTACCGTCTTCCCGAGGGCAGGAGAGTTAACAGGTGGGTGAGATGAGTCTTTTATGATGTTGTTGGCCCTGCCGAGGTAGCGGGAGCTGGCAATGATTTTCAGAGAGGGTGGTGAGCAGGCAGTCATTTTTTTGGGCTGACATGTTTTAGAGATATAATGTTTCTACGGTAGATACAGACGACATTTACGTGTCCATTAACCTAATCGAAAGTGGGTTCTCTCAAGCAGTTATCTTATCGATTTACCAAAACTCCATTAATTCTTTCATAGGGATTTTTTTTTGCAAAAATGCATACAAAATGACGACGGTCACTCCCACATTCTTCAATGCAGTTTTAACACGGAAATGTACCAATGAACCTGCTCGTGTGGATTTGACAACATCTTAATTTACATGTAACAAGCAAGCCTTGGTAACAAGAATGAAAGATGACATCTTATACTGTTGGAATATGGTTGTGTATGAATGTATGTATGATTATATTTGTCCAGGAGGAGGCGCTATTGCGCCTCATACGACATTAGTCACGTGTTAGAGGCGCTCACATGCTTGTCCGATCGTGCTCTCCGATCTCACGAGGCACGCCCTTAAACGCCCTCCTTGAAGTGGGACCACACCTTTGAGCACCTCGGAGAGCCATCCGAGGGTGTCGGATGGCCTCTGGAGCACCGCTTGAATTTTCTCACTATCCGATCCGAGCTGTCCGACACCCCTGGCTAAAATGACGTTTCCTGTTTCGTTCCCTATATGACAGCACCTCCGTTTTTAAAAAAATCGCTGAGAGATCGCTGGGAACCTGGGGCTGGAGGTCCAGGAGTGCATTAGGAGTTGGAGGAAGATCAGGGACAAGTTTGTAAAAATGAAAAAAACTATGAAGGGCACCAGCGGCGATGCAGGAGGAAAACCGACATCTCCCTTCTTCCTGGTTCCATCGTGGCTCTCGCCGCATATAAAGCATAGGGAGACGTCGTCTAATTACAGCAATAATAAAAACATTTCTTGGTTTTCGAACAGCCTCTTTGTGTTTGAGTTAGCAGAGCATGCAGTGTAAATGATTAAATTGTAAAGAACCTGAATTGTAGACGTAAAAAAGCAGAACTGTTTGTGTGGTAGGCTATAATAATAGAAAATATTCGACAATAACCGCGAGCTTGGTCATTGTAGTTAGTAATTCATTTCACAACAACAGCCTCTGATCATTAACTAAAAATACACGGGATAAAAACAAACGATTTCTTATTTTATAGTTGGTTGTTGATGATGTAATGGCCTTGTAACATCATAATAAAGCGTTGGTAATAGGGCTGGGCGATATGACGATATATATCGTGAGGACGATAGAAACGTGTCTATCGTGACCTTTCTCCTCTATCGTTTCTATCGTGATAAACTTATTTTTTCACTATTACAGCTAATATACATTTTAATATAATTTCACATCCTAATATAACATTTTGCTTTTCTTATTATGCAAACTCTAAGTTTATACAACTGTAAAAAAAAGAATATTAAGATACATTTTAGAGAACGTGGTTTTGCGACACGACACCGCTTTACATTACGCTGCTTTGCATCATACGCTTGCGACATGATTGACGGTGAGAGCCCACGAAATTTAATTCTGGTTTTAAAAAAAAATGAATAATGGACGCGCTGCAGGAAGGTGTAACTGTTACCACAGCCGCTGTTATACAATTGGGCATCGACACCCATTGCTAATGACAGCGTCATTACTTTATTGCAGCAGTGAAAATCAAGACATTACAGACGTGCAAATGCTGGGGTGGCCCATTCAAATCAACGGAACTTTTTTGAACATTTTGGAGAGCCGTATAATACGAGTTTAATACAAGTGCAGCCATTTATTAGCAGATTCTGTTCCATTTTTCTCAATGATGGTCAAATAGTTGTAGTTTAAGATGCACTATTTCGTTAGTTTAGATTTCTTTTCAGTATTTCAAAAGTGAAGGAGCTGTGGGAGCACAAGAACAGTGAGCATCTAGCAGCGATTATCATAGACATAGCATATGTGTATATGTCTTTGGCGTTTATAGCTTAACTATCTAGATTCTAAGTAGCATGGAGGTTTTTTTTGGTACTCCACCTAGATCATAAACCCTTGAAGATAAAAAATGAAATTGGTTGGGAAATGTAAACGCTAATATGCTTTTTATCCAGATAAAACGCAGCTCCATCGTTTACTTGCGTTTGTTTACAGGACCATCTTCACTGTTGCACCAACGGGCTGAAGCGGTCAATGGGGCGTATGTGTAATGGCCAACTTCTTAATTTTCTTATTTTTATACGTGGCCATATAAGAAAATGTTTTTCTCATCATTATTGCTATAGCATATGAACAAACATTGAAAAGAAAGTTTTTTAATTAAATTAAACTTGATTTATCTTCTGAAAGTAGGCCTACATTAAAGAACCACTAAAAGTCACAAGCACTGGACTAAATGTCATGCACTTTGTTTTAATCTTACTATTTAAAGATTCAATGGAAACGTTCAGTACAATCTGCGTAATTGTGGTACAGGTCGTGATGGATCACACTTTTAAGTACACCCCTATCCAGTAAAGCAAGAGGGCATATCGTGATATATATCGCTATCGTGATATAAAATAATCCATATCGTGATATATGTTTTTTTCCATATCGCCCAGCCCTAGTTGGTAATCTCCACAGCCCCTCGTAGAACCATGCAGGTAGAGGTGAGTCGTACAATCATCAGATTAGAAAGGGCGTGTCTCTCGTGAAGTCGTACGAGGTGAGTTGGATAACCATGCAAATGCCTTTACAGTACTTGTCTATAAAGGGGGATGTTCACCCTTCTCTCTGTCTGTTCTTCCCTAACTCTCACGGAGAGCAGCAAGTGTGAGTTCCTTAATAAAATATGCCACGATGTTGATGGCTGAATATACATTATGTTAGGCTATATCATTATTCCGCTGTGCAGGTAGGCAGAAGATATAAGCCTATCTGTCAACATACGCAAGAAGTTTTACTTCTGAACGTGACAAAACACCCACACAATCAATACGGCTTGATTATCCTATCACACGTAGAAGCAAGCTAAAGACTGCTTCCTTCATAACAGTGCCGTGTGGATCTGTGACATCTGCATACACGAGTACTTGCCAACAGTAACAATTGTTAGCGAGTACTTAAGTTGTTTACGACATGCCATTTGGGGAATAAGCCATAAATAGCCATTAAAGTTTTGAATTCTGGTGACGGAGATGCCTAGCTTTTCACATTCGTCTCATCCTGACTCATGAAGGCGTAGCGCAGGCTTCCAGACCAGCTGCTTTAGTCACTCTCTTAATATCAAGTAAGCTCACAATGTAGTGTATTGTGAAAGCACGTAAGACAAGTATCCAGCTAGCTGGTAGACGCTTCCGTCATATTACTTGGCCCAATAAATCTACCAAGACACCCTGCAGCAGGCTTGAACCAGAGTTGGCTATCGCTAGCTAACGTTGACTATGCAATGAATGCTGGCTATTTAGGTTAACCTCATAGATAAGGTTTGCTAACTTAAGGTAACGTTAGTTAACGCTAGGATAAGTTATTGCGTTACAAATCTCCAGCAAGTACAGGAGTCAGGACCTGACATATGCCGTTACTATTGGTGTAATCGTATAACGTTGGCATCTTACCTGAGAAATATCTACGAGGATAGGTTTGCTAGTTAGCTGTTGTGTTAGCTTAGCATAGTAACTCTCACACATGCGCACACTGCATTCCATAATATCCATATTATGGATGATGGAGCTGTATAAAGTCATGATGGTGTGGGTTACAGAAATGGGTCTCATCCGTACGCTTGACAGCTACAAGTAGTAATGCTGTATAGATAACATCTGGTGTGGGCGTCCTACTTATTACTGAGGAAACTTAGTATGCTACATCAAATGTACTGTGGCGAAGTAAAGAATGCTCTGAATCACAGATGAGGTTCCAAACTCTTTACTGTCTCGAACTTCGAACTTTAAACAAAGATTACAATAACTTCAGGGATTCATAACGACATTACATCTATTACACAAACACGGTGGCACTTCACATACATCACAAATCACAACAGGAACCATTACAATCGGGTATTTACATAGATACACATATAACAACAACATATAACCAAGACCTAGCATTGCGGCTAGGCTAACAGCTGCGATGTTTGACTCCCATCATACACCGCGGCATAACAATAACACTTGGCCGTGTAGCGGCATCCCAGCTACGCTACAGTACTATACTGTCATAGCTATTTTAGACAACAAACTGAACTCAATACTTAATATGTAATGTTTTTGTTTTGTGCCACTGTATTTATTGGAAAGTCAGGATATACTTTTTGGGCCCAAATGCAGCATACCACAGAGATATTTTACTAGTAAATAACACAAAAGTATGAACCATTGTGGTATCCTAATTACATAACGCCGTTCCAAGTATTCCGTTACTCCAGCAACTTGAACTTACTGGATTTGGTCCAGTTACTGACAGGGACTGTTAATTACATAAGAATATATTAATCAAGTGCCTTGAATTAATAATTACCTTGTATTAATCACATGTTTATGTAAGCAGGAACATGGCTTTTCTGTGTTTCAGTAGGAAGGTAGAGAGCATTCAGACCCATACCAGCAGGTTCAGTCAGTAGGTAAGAAGAGAGCATTTCTGACCAGCCGGTTCAGGCAGTAGGTAGGTAGAGTGCATTTAGACCTTACCAGCAGGTTCAGGCAGTAGGTAAGTAGATATGGAGTTAGATTTGTCTCAAAAATAACTGCAAATGCACAGAGGGTGATCTACAAATATGCCTTGAGTTGCACACGTGTTTTGCAATCCACAAATACAAATTTCCGATTTGTAACTTGTGTAGGCCTATTGGTTTTTACAAATATATGTGTATTTGTAAATATATCATTTTACATTTGTAAAACAAAAAGCCATTTGTGAAACTGAAAATTCAGTTTGTGAAAAAAAAAGCCATTTGTGTAACTGAAAATTCTGTTTGTGAATCGTGACTCAGCATTTGTGAATCAACAATCACACGTTCGTATTTTTGAGACATTCGTTCCGCAAATCCACACACATCCACAAACTCGTGAGCTCTTGATTCACAAGCACCATCCAGCAGATGGCGCTGTTGTTCACTGATGTATCTTTACCTCGACTTTTAGGCCATAAGGTGAACCCTGTTTCGTTTCAACCCGCTCCAATGTCTGGCATCTACACAATCTTTAGCTAATAAAAAAGAACGAGTCGTGCTAACATACCAAAAAAAAGTTCATCGCTGAATTTTCAGTCAATACTACCATCTGCTTTATTTTATTCAGAACTAGTTTCTTCAGAGCGTAATAGGATCTTGGTCGCGAATGGTGGCACGGTTCGACAAGTGATCGTTCTAATCTACACTGCGCCCGTGGTTAGATTCAACATTACTGATAGAGAGGAAAACAACCGAACATCCTCAAAAGTGGACTAAATTGATTCTAAATAGTGCTGTAAACATTGCCGCGTCCAAGAAGAACAATGCGGCAAAATATACGATAATGTCATGTTTATGTTAAGTCATTTAGATCAAGTTTGACAAACCTGGGAATACACCTTACTGACGATCTAACATGGACTGTGAAAACTGAACACCCAGCACACACTGAATAAATCAAGGCAAAGACTGTACTTCGTACGTCAACTGAGGAAGCTGTGAATAGTGTCCTGACAGCATCATCACTTGGTATGGGAACTGTAAAGGCTGTAACTGCAGTACCGCACCATCAGAGCATCTCTCCCTATTCTGCAGGAGACCTACAAGAGAAGACTATGTACCAGGGCCCAAAGTATTGTAAAGGACTCCTAACATCCTGACCAGGGACTTTTCAAAATACTGAGGTCAGGCAAAAGTCTCTGTTGCTACAAGATCAGAACAGAGAATGAGGACGAGCTACTTTCCTCAAGCATTCTGTATCCTGAACACAAATTACTTCATAAACTGCAATTACACTTTCTTTCACACTTGCACATGGACTGTACACACTTCACTTTATATTCCCTCTTACTATTTATGAAAAATATTTATTGATCTTTCTTTCTTCACACTCGCACAGAAAAAGCTTAACACCAAACGAAATTTCACTACATGCTTTATGTTAGTATTTCTATTTATGTGACAAATAGACCTCCTTCTTTGTATCAATAAAAGGCAGTTATTGCACTTACACCAATGACCATTTGTTTGCTCGTTCGTTCATTCATTCATTCTTCCACAAATGAAAACAACACTGATGAACCATAAAAACAATCTTTATGAAAAATATGAAATATGATACATAAAAGTGTACAAAACAGAAAAAAGGAATAACCGATTAAGGCCACTCAGCCCTTACACTGTCTGCTTACAGCCCTTGGAATCAAGGTACACAATGTCTTGACAAACAGAAAACTTTCAAATGCAAGTCATCAGCAATGTTGACATAATGATCCAGTGTCGGCTCCTCATTGGCGCCTATATTTCAGCTAACTAGATTGTTTAGTGCAAGGGGAACAACAGTTTGCCACTAAGATGTCTTTTTAAGAACAACACTGCTGTATATAGTGTCCTTGCATTCTCTTGTGTTGTTTGGCACTTAGTTGTCCCTTTTTCAGTCTCGCTGTCTGTCTGGCTCAACTCCCTTGACTGTATGGTTTCCTGATGGATAACGTAGCATGTCCACGAGTGTATCTGTAGACAGTCTCTGCAAAGTCAGCCTCTTCTTCAACATATCCTGTCTGCAACACAACAAAACATTGACAATTAAGAGTCACAGGAGTATCATGAAAAGCAGAGTGGTGGAGGTGGTACAAGATATTACAGGCTAGAACATATCTGCCATACAGCACATTTAACAGCAAAGATGCCCAAGAAGGGCACACAAGATCACAAACCACACTACACCACACACACACACACACACACACACACACACACATCAGCTGTTCTCTTGGTTGCCAACTGGTACATGTCTGTGCAACCAGCAGACTTAAAAACAGTTTCTTTGTTATAATGAATGACAGGAAGCCCTCCCAAATGACAGCTGTACTCTTGAAAACTTTTATCTTGGCTTATATATATATATAATATTGTATCTGGCAAGGTAACTCATTAGCTAACATTAACTTAAAAAAATGACATCTACCACCTTGCTATCAGTATTTCAATGTTAGATAAAAGGATAACTTTAATGGTACATGAGTCTTATCCTCCAAAACAAACCACTACTCATTTACCATGGCTCACTGACAACTGAATAAAAAAACGTTAATGAACATTACATTACTTCTCTGCTTAATGACTCAACTAAGGGAGATGGTTACCTAACGTTCACCAGCAACGCTATGTTAGCTAGGATATCTAGCAAGCTAGGAAAGTTAAAGCATTCCCACCAAATGATCAAAGCATATCAACCAAATACCATCTAACGTGAGCTAACAGGTTTCCGCTACGTTCATGAAATATTAACAGTAAGTACGCGTCCATGAAAACCATGAAAATAGATTTAGCTAGTGAAGCTGAAGTGGGCTAATTTAAACGGTTAGTTACTCTGTCACTCCTATGTGTTACACCCAAGCGTTAGCGATTCAAATGTTGGTCTCGAAGCACAACATAATAGTAGACTTAACGTTATCTAGACACCACCTCTACTGAAATATGTAAGATTGATTGATTAATAATGATACTAGATGTATCTTAATACAAGACAAGGAAAATTCGTTGGAAAATTCTTAGTACTCACACAGGAAGGTGGCTGCTCTTCTTGTCCGGCCATGATTTCGAAGGTTTTTCCGCAGAAATGAAGAAATGAAGGCCCACTTAGGTAGAGCTAAAGATATATCAGTGAACAACAGCGCCATCTGCTGGATGGTGCTCGTGAATCACGAGCTCACGAGTTTGTGTATTTGTGGAAAGAATGTCTCAAAATTGCGGAACGAATGTCTCAAAAATACGAACGTGTGATTGTTGATGCACAAATGCTGAGACACGATTCACAAACAGAATTTTCAGTTTCACAAATGGCTTTTTTTTTCACAAACTGAATTTTCAGTTTCACAAATGGCTTTTTGTTTTACAAATGTAAAATGATATATTTACAAATACACATATATTTGTAAAAACCAATACACGAGTTACAAATCGGAAATTTGTATTTGTGGATTGCAAAACACGTGTGCAACTCAAGGCATATTTGTAGATCACCCTCTGTGCATTTGCAGTTATTTTTGAGACAAATCTAACTCCATAAGTAGAGAGCATTTGGACCAGAGGGTTCAGGCAGTAGGTAGGTAGAAAGCGTTCAGACCCATACCAGCAGGTCCAGAGACCGTTTTTACCTGAAAGTCATCAGGTTACTGAACTGCTGTCACTCACACTTCCCCACACACCATACACTACAGTAACAGATGACGTACACATCATTGGAACCCCACACCCCTCTTTTGCTGTGTACTGTACAGTTGACTGTGTTTTTTACTATGCTTTCATTTGGTTTTACACTGGTCTATATCATGTAGTCACTTCTCTTTATATCTTCTTTGCACTAAAGACTTAAACATAACTAGAAAATGCATTTCCTGAAGGAAATACCAGTGCATGAAATGCAAAGGTTAAGAAAGGAAGAAGAAAAGAAAGAAGAGTGAAAGAGTGGAAGAAGGAAAGACAAAAGGAAAGAAGAGTGAAGAAAGGAGAGAAGAGTGGAAGAAGGAAAGAAGAAAGGAAAGAAGAGTGAAAGAAGGAAGAAGAAAAGAAAGAAGAGTGAAGAAAGGAAAGAAGAGTGGAAGAAGGAAATAAGAAAAGAAAGAAGAGTGAAATAATGAAAGAAGAAAGGAAAGAAGAGTGAATGAAGGAAAGAAGAGTGGAAGAAGGAAATAAGAAAAGAAAGAATAGTGAAAGAAGGAAAGAATAAAGGAAAGAAGAGTGTAAGAAGGAAAGAAGAGTGAAGAAAGGAAAGAAAAGTGGAAGAAGGAAAGAAGAGTGGATGAAGGAAAAAAGAAAGGCAAGAAGAGTGGAAGAAGGAAAGAAAAATGGAAGAAGAAAATAAGAAAGGAAAGAAGAGTGAACAAGAGTGGCTCTGGATGAAGAGATAAAGAGAGAGTGAAAATATTGAAAAAAGGAGATAAAAATGGAGTGAAGAAGAGAGATTGAGTGTGAGAGAAAGTTGACTGAGAGAGAAAGATGGAGAGATGGAGAGAAAAAAATAGAGAACGGATGGTGTCTTAATGTTCCTAGTTACAGTTAAATTGAGAGGGACAGAGAGAGAAGAGGTTCCTTTGATTTAGCACAGGTGTCAGTAAAGCACAGGTGCAAGCCAGTTTAAAGACCCTATTATGATTAGGGTTGGGTACCGAGAACCGGTACCAATACGGCACCGGTTCCATACAACCGATACCTACCCGGACCGAAATGCAACGCAGATTTCGGTGCTTCCTTTCGGTGCCTGAGCAGATAATTTATTTATTTATTTTTATTTTTTTATTAAAATTTTTATAATTTAACAAAACTAGCGATAGCAAACGAGAAGTAACGTTAGTGGCGTAGATCTTTCTGAGTACGATCTGTATACTTTTTTGTGTTGATAACAGATTTCGTGGGGCACATATAAAACTGCTCCATCTCCCAATATAGACTCTCGCCTGTGTCGCTCACGCTGCATTCCGTATGGGACTAGTGGAAACGGGATTTGTGTTGAGGAGTTGCCATGGTAATGGGTTGACTTGCGTGTGGTTTCGGTTTCAAGATAAGTGTGGTTGTTCTAAGCAGAAGTTGGAAACGCTTTATTAAACGGAGAGCTACCGTCTCATCCAAAGATATTCCTTCTCAATGTGAGTTCTTAAGAGAGCACTAACTTGGACGCTACAATAACATTGCAACAGTCTGACAGCGAAGAGCAGGCAGCCTTGCACAGAGCAAGCACAAACAGAGCTAGCCATCAATATAACGGAGAAAATGTCGAAAGGTAAACGATCAAAAGTGTGGCTGTATTTCGCACAAAAAGATTCAAACAACGCGACGTGCAGCATATGCAACAACAAAATTCCGTGTAAACTTTTAAAGGGGCAGTACACATTCACGAAACCAGTGGGTTTAAATAAATGCAAACTAATTAATATTTGTTTTACTCTGAAGGCAAACATGCTCATATTTCTGCAAAAGTATTACTGAAGTGTGAAGTGTGTGTACAGATCTGTACACACATTTGTTATGTATTTATTTATATTTATTTAAGTATACTGTAAACAGTTGTTATAAGTTAATATATTGTTCATAGTTTGAAGTTAAAAGGTTTGAAGCCAAGTGTTTTGTATTTATTTTTATTTATAGTATACCTCAAACCGTTAATATATTGTTAAATTTAAAGAAAACTATTTGCCTTGGCAATAAATAAGCCTAATGTCTTTAATTAAAAAAAAAAAAAAAGTATCGGTTCTGGCACCGTTTAGGCACCGGTATCGTTTTAAAAGTATCGGTTATGTACCGGTATCGGAAAAAACCCAAACGATACCCATCCCTAATTATGATGTCATAATGGCCCAATGTAAGTCAATGGGAGAAATTTATATTCGTTTTTCTTTAATATCTTAAAAAGTATAAAGTTTAGAAAAGTGAAAAATACATAGCATAAGTGTCGTTTACAAGACGTACGCGACAAAGTTTGAATGAAGTTTCTACGTTAAGGGGTTCGGGCTGAATTAATCGCAGAAAAAGGTAACAAGAAGAAGAAGAAGAAGAAGAAGAAGAAGAAGAAGCCTAGGAATAACAATACAGGGCATTTCATGCACTTTACAGTGCATGAAATGCCCTGTATTGTTATTCCTAGGCTTCTTCTTCTTCTTCTTCTTCTTGTTACCTTTTTCTGCGATTAATTCAGCCCGAACCGCTTAACGTAGAAACTTCATTCACACTTTGTCGCGTAGGTCTTGTAAAGGACACTTATGCTATGTATTTTTCACTTTTCTAAACTTTATACTTTTTAAGATATTAAATAAAAACTAATCTAAATTTTCCCATTGACTTACATTGGGCCATTATGACATCATAATAGGGTCTTTAAACACGGGCATGCACCTGTGCTTCACTGACAGCTGCACCAAATCAAAGGAACCTCTTCTCTGTCCCTCTCAATTTAACTGTAACTAGGAACATTAAGACACCTTCCATTCTCTACTTTTTTTTCTCTCCATCTCTCCATCTTTCTCTCTATCCCTCTCAGTCTACTTTCTCTCACACTCAATTTCTCTTCTTCACTCCATTTTTATCTCCTTTTTTCAATATTTTCACTCTCTTTTTCTCTTCCACTCTTCTTTCCTTCTTCCACTCTTCTTTCCTTCTTTCACTTATCTTTCCTTTCTTCACTCTCCTTTCTTCTTTCACTCTTCTTTCCTTTCTTCTTTCCTTCTTCAACTATTATTTCCTTCTTTCACTCTTCTTTCCTTTCTTCACTCTTGTTTCTTTTCTTCTTCCACTCTTCTTTCCTTTCTTCACTCTTCTTTCACTCTTCTTTCCTTCATCCTCTCTTCTCTCCTTTCTTCACTCTTCTTTCCTTTCTTCTTTCCTTCTCCCACTCTTCTTTCCTTTCTTATTTCCTTCTTTCACTCTTCTTTCTTTTCTTCTTCCTTTCCTAACTTTTGCATTTCATGCACTGGTATTTCCTTCAGGAAATGCATTTTCTAGTTAAATCTAGTCTATGCTTTAAATGTTATACACGTGCCAAGCAGTTAGTTTCCGTTCACGTGGGATGCTGAAAACAGATGGGTGTGTAAGCGAGAGACAGGCAAGTGCACTGGCTCGATGTGTGGAGGTGTGGTCGCTGCGTGAGGGCCCTCGGATCACTCCCTGAGGACTCATTCATCAGCGGCAAGGAGGAAACCGTTGCACAATCCTGGGAAGCAATTCGGGATGGCCGTTCTGTGAAGTTCAGCAGCAGCCATTGTTCCCGTAGAGCCTGAATTGGCACCAGAATTTCCTCTAGTGCCGAAGCATGTAGGCGACCGATGGGGTCAGAAAGCCAGAACATCTCCTCCACCACTACCACCACACACAGACAACCTCCCACCCCGTCCACCCTCTGTCCTGTCCACACGTCCAGTGCGTACAGAGTAGTGCTGCCACTACTACTACTAACCCTAGCCTAGCAGCAGGAAACAATAGTCACCCCTATCAAAACACTGTCATATCTGCACATAACATACATAGATCACAATGCAAGTTTGGACCTGACCGCGTCATTGTGCGGACATTTAAAACAGCCCTGGCGGCTCCTCTGTGTCTTTGCCGGATGAGGCCACGACTGCGACGTCCGAAAGGGTTACATTTGGACTTTGACAAAAGTTATCATACTGGGATCCTCCCAAAGGTCGTTATATGACTGTAAAACAGTCCAGCGCGCACACACACACAGATTTTTTTAAAAGCTTTTCACATCCAGTGACAAGCACGTCAGAGTAAGAGGAACATTTTATTAAATCCCTGAAAAGCATTCCCCTGCTCACAACTGCCTGACAAAGTGGTTTTAAGATCAGAGCTGTCTTCCTGATGTTGAGTGGTTGTATATCTGTGGGGTTTGTTGTGATAATATGATCTGGCAGGCCAGTGCCTATTTGCCCCCAGCTAAGCTCAATAAAGAAACAGCCAAGGGAGCTGACGAATCCAATTACAGAGAGAGATAGAAATAAAAAAGAAAGACAGAAAGAAGGAAAAAAAAGAATGACTTGTAAATGAATGAATTAAGGAATGAGTGAGTATATAGAATAGAAGCCCACCCTGAATCTGGATCAAAGAGAGGTACGATCCCACCCTTTCTTTTTCAATTCAATTTTTCAAGTTTTATTCAATCCATACGCACTCTCTCTGACTGTTATTATTCACTCGCTGAAGCCTCTCACTCTACACCTTTGCATTCTCCCCCTCCCCCTTCCTTTCAGCTAATGCTTCTAATCTCCCTTGAGAGTAGATAATGAAGATCATTTAATAATGTGTGTAAAACACAACCTCGCTGTGGGAGGCTCTGGTTGGTTCTCGGCTGGCCGTAGGCTCGCACAGGAGCCGGGGCCGGGGCTGCTGCGCTCCAAGAGCTGGGGACAGGTTAGTAATCAGCCCCAGAGTAAAGCAAAAAAAAAAACATCAAAACAATACAAACAAGGGCCTGAAAGTGGACCAGGGGTTAACCTCAGTTCAGTCAGCATGACTCAATTTGCAGTCCAGCAGGGCTATACATTAACACACACATACACTCTCTCTCTCTCTCTCTTTCTTTCTTTCTGTCTGTCTGTCATAAATATGCACGCAACTCACTCACTGCCAAACATGCATGAGCGGGAACATACACACTTCACCTCCCTTTCTCAGAAACCCCCCCAACACACACACACACACACACACACACTTTGGGCCTCCTCAGGTGCAGGCTATATGAGGCATAACTACACGAGAGCTTTTTGGCAGACCTCACAAAAAACACAAACTAGACCAGAAAACGACTACGTTCCTCTACCTGCCACTGTCCAATCGGGACGGTTTTCTTTCTAAACAATGCTGCTCCATGTGTTGGGCTGAGCTGGATTGGAGGCCAGTAACTGAAAAAAGGGAGCATTCTGCAGAGCAGGACAATGCCAATGGTGTTTTTTCACAAACCCCCCCCCCCCCACGCGTGCTGGAAACTTAGCAAATCTACTGGGGGGAAAGGAGCACCGCCACATCAAGAAGCGAAATGAAAAACCATGCAGACCGGTACTGATGGAAACTTGCAAATTCCTCCCCCCTCAAAAAAAGAAAAAAAAGGGTTAGCTTCGGATATGCAATACTCACAAACGCTCTCCTCTGACAGTGGCCCAAAGGCTCCTGGTAATTCTCCGTCTCCCTTTCTGTGTCTCACTTACCGATGAGGCCTGATGCTAGACTTTCTCCTAAGTCAGCAACCACTGTTATCTCTCGGTCTCCATCTCCACTCCCCTCCCCTCTCCTCTCCTCTCCTCTCTAACAAGCCCTGGTGCAGTAGATTGGTTAAACATCAGATGGAGAATGCGATTTCCACACAAAAGCAAAAACACCATGCTCCCTGAAACTATGTGATTCAAGGGAGAGCTAGGTGAGGTTGTCTGGGCTGGGAAGCCCATTGAGACCCCTAGCTACTGTGCAGGCAACCTTTGCTAGCCCACACACTTTTTCCTGGCCAAGGCCAATGTGGAGTCCATGGCTGCCAAAGGGACTGACGTAAATGGGCCAACAGGCCTCTCTCTCTCGAGAATCCTCTCCAAGTTGAGCAGCCTTCTCACCCAACATTCTCAAATCTTAAGTGGAACTTAAAGATGCAATGTATAGTTTTTCCATGTCAAAGACAAAACACTGTGTAGATCAACCATAATAGTGTCTGTAATAGTGAAGTAAAAACAGCAAGAATACTGGACATGGTTATGGATTTTATAACATTTTGCAGGGCCAAACCACTACAAACATTAACAAACATTAAGAAAAGCGATATGGAGGAGCTGACTTAATCCAATCAAAGGTATAGGGTGCATCACCACCCTCTGACGTTTTCAATGCATCTGGTATTAGTGTACAGAACCTGCGTGACCAGAGATCAGGACTCTACAAATCTACTCATGTTGGGTGAAGCCAATTTTGCCTGGTCTCATGTTCAAGTCAAAAAAAAAAAAAAAAGGTGGAAAGACAAAAAAAATAATGATCAAAGAGCAGCTGACTGCTTGGCAAATGGATGTTGTGATGCAGAACTGAAAAAGTTTAAGCTTAATCTAATTGGCTCTGTTTAACAAGTGCGTCACCACAGGCCCGCCGAGCTAATGAACTAGCCCAATGTGCTAGTGTTTAGCTTCAGCTCTAGTAAAACAAGCTAATGAGGCCGATCCTGGAAGACTTACATTTTCCGTTAGAATACAAGGCAAAGGAAGTACACTCATAAGGTCCTGATGTAAAACAAACAGGTTCCTTGAGCTTTGTTTACAAAACACATTAGCCTACCAAAACCTGCGATTAAAGCTCTTGCTCTCGCTCTGCACTCTGTGGCCACATGCACACAAACGAGCCAATGCAAATGTTGGCTGAAACAGGACAACAACTCCTAACCAACTCTTAAATGTAATCTGAAGCTAAATCTGCAATGCTTTCAACTCAAAAGAGTCTGTATTAACCACTGTAGAGGAACTACTTGTAGTGGGTTGTCCTGTCCACTGTATCAATTCGACCACAAAGCCACATCTATGAGACAAGAATGGCTTGTTTTTGTTGGACATGGGCACCCACAAATGGGTGCAGAGTAGCCCCTTGAGTACACCTCAGATAAAGGCTATGCAGCAGCAACAGTTTACAGACGTTTAGTTCACAGATATCTGTGATGTATTTCCTATACAAAATATAGAAACTAGGGCTGTAACGATACACCTACCTCACGATTCGATTCGTATCACGATTCTTGACCCACGGTTCGATACACCCCACGATATTATTACAGTGCATGAAATGCCCTGTATTGTTATTCCTAGGCTTCAGCTTCTTCTTCTTCTTCTTATTCTTGTTACCTTTTTCTGCGATTAATTCAGCCCGAACCGCTTAACGTAGAAACTTCATTCAAACTTTGCCGTGTAGGTCTTGTAAACGACACTTATGCTATGTATTTTTCACTTTTCTAAACTTTATACTTTTTAAGATATTAAAGGGGCCATATTATGAAAATTCCACCTTTTTAGTGCTTCTACACGTTGATTTGGGTATCTGGCATGTCTACTGACCCAAAAAGTCTGGGAAAAAACTAATCCCGCGATCTGTTATTGTTCTTGGACGTCAGAAACGACATGCTTGTGTGACTGCCAATGAACTTCCTTATCAAAGTGTCGTCAGTTTGATTTGGGCCCGTCCCCCCATCTCATCCCCCCGCCCCCCCTACACTCATTATTATATGATATGAACTTGGACTAGCTTGCTAGCAGCATGAAGCAAATGAATTACTCAAGATGTGCTGTGGTAGGGTGTACAGATCTCTACATCACCTCCCAGCCTCAGAAGACACGAGAGAAATGGATTGAATTCATATTTGAAGGCAATGTCTTGGAATGAACTGCAGACGAGGGAAATGTAAGTATTTTTAAAAAATATTCTGTTACTTGCCCATTCAGTGTGGTGGTTTGCGACGTTAGCATGTTGTAGCCTCAACGCCATTTGCTGCAGCAGTGCACTAGCTAACAATGCTGTCAGTGTGTTGATTTTCTCTGTTGGCTGTATAACTTATTTTTTCAACTGCCAGTTTACATGCAACCCTTTGGGGAAAGAAAAAGGCAGATGCCTTTTTAAAAACGGCTAAGATGGCGGAGTAATTCAAACAGCAATTATCCACCGTGTTTTTTTAGTGGTGGTTAATTGATACATACGTGAATAAGTGCGGTGTCTTATCAAAACAAATCTTTTGAGCAAGCGAGAGTGTCAATATGGGTTTAATAGTTGTAGCTAAAGCCCTACGCTTTTGCTAAACAGTTCGCTAGCTATTAGCACTCTAGCTTGCCCAGGGGAGTTTTGCAGAGAGAAGACACAGCAATTATTCACGATTGTATCAATTGTACATCTAGGTTTCTTTGGTGTCTGTTGTCGCAACCAACAGCACAACATATCCTGGGCATTTTGAACTTTCTGTGGGTTTGACCATAAGCAGCTCGCTAGCTATTTGAACTGTAGCTGGCTCAGGAGACTAAAATAGCTTCCTGCACCCACAGAAGGCGCCTTTTCTTCTCACCCTCCTCCTCCTCAAACGCTTATTCAAGTAGATGCATTTCATTCGCCATAGTATCGATAGCTTGCTAATGATAGTAGTCAACCCGGTCTCCTAGTGGAATTGTAACCCCTCTACAAAATATCACGTCCGAGAATGTAAGCATCTTACATTATTTCAGCCAATCAGGGCAAGCAATGGAAAATGTAAGCCTTTTGCATTATTTTAGCCAATCAGGGCGATGTAAAATATCGTTTCTCACGAGATTTTCTTCTGAAGGCGCGGAAAGAGCATTGCGGCTGTCAAATTACCATTGATTTTTAAGTAAGTATTTAGTTTACATGGGAGTTATTATTATTTTTGTTGAAAATATCATCCACCTATGCTATAGTAACTGTAAATGCCTGCTGTACAGCCCGAAAGTTTACAGTTGTTAAACTGCCACCTCATAATCTATAATTTGTTAGAAAAGATAGCATGCTATAACGAAGCTAGCTAAGCTAGTGATTGTACAAGTTTAAAGATATGTATCATTAGCATGTATTTATCAGTCAGTAATTGATTCTCTAGTGAACAAGATTAACCATTATCTATGGTTTAATTGGTAATATTTCTAGCATGAGTGAATCAGCCCAGTTATGTTAGGAAGATTGTCATAGAAGTTGCAATTATTCCACTTGCACAGGTACAACTGACCGGTGAGAGACTGTTCCTAGTAGTTATGGCAGGTAAGATAAGAATGTCTGGAAATCATTCACAACATTTCTTTTATTACCTTGTCATAGAATGTGTAATCGAAATTAGTGGTCATGCATTGCTTGTTAAAATGTCAGCACATTAAATTCTGAGTCAATGCTATAATACACTTGACAGTAATGCAGGGTTGGTTAATCTGAATAGGTTGGTTTTGATAGCCTGCTTGAGGGACGATATTGATGGGGTGAGGGCAGGGAAGTCAGTGTCAACCCAGGTCCAGCTTGTTCCTAGATGTCACACAGGAGTTTGCGAGACGTCACCAGCCCGGGCACTATGAAAGCAGCTGCCCAACTGTTGTTACCCAGAACGCGCCTTCTCCAACTTTACTCCTGTATCGTTGAACTTTGATGTGTCTCTACATTAAACTCTTGTATACTTATCCAATTTGATCTCTGACTCCTAACTCCGATACCTCCAGCTGACTGAATACGAAAATTCCTTACATCCCTCACACCAGGGTCAACCTATCCTGGGGGTCCCTCATACGGCTCACACATTGGGTAAACTTCCGATGACCATCGGCAAGCCATCTCACATCTGACACCATTTGTAGCAAAGGGACAGAGCAGTGACACCCTTTGTGACACCACCCGTTGGTATGGCAGTCATAGCGCATACTCAACTGTAGTGACGGTACTCCGTCACAAGGACTGTTATCCTCAGTAGCTATGATCCCCAGCAGCTATGATCCCCCCACCCACATCAACCATCAGATTGCTCACATGACTATATTCCCTAAATCATAGAAAATCAGGGACTCGATCCCCCCACACACACACACACATATTTGTATTTACTACTGTCTTGAGGTTGCACCACATTACTTTTTCTTAGCATTCTGTCTAAGTTGTCTATGGCTGAGGCTTGACCAACTACAGTATTGTGCTAAGAGAACAAAGGACAACTTCATCATGTATAAAGGAAATTAAGTACATAATAATACACACTCACAGACCACTTTATAAATATGTTATATAAATATGAGTTTGTGTGATGGCTTTTACTGATAGCAATTAGTCATAATCACATGAATATTCTCTGCTGACATATCTGCAGAACTTGAGTTATGCAAACATGTCTACATTATGAACAACATAAACAACAGCTAGATTACAGTCTGTAGCTTGAATGTTATTCTCCCGGTATGTCGCTTTGGATAAAAGCATCTGCTAAATTGCTAAATGTAAAGTACAGTGTTCATTTAAACATTGCCACAAACCTCACAGTGGCAGAAAAGATTCTGCTGTCCAGACAGATCTTATGCGAGCTGAAGTTCACGGGCCTATGGTGTTAGGTTGTAGCCTGTGTACACCCACTTGAACAAAACAAAGCTCTGATGGTGTGTGTCCCTGAGGATCTGTTGACCTCTCTACCTGAGATCTGTGCGTTCCTCCTTCAGCGTTCGGTTGTTGATGTCCATGGAAGGGAAGTCAAGTCTATAACCCTGATGATGTAACAGTGTCCTGAATGTTAGTAAATGGATAAAAAGTCAAAGACACTGCATTCATAACTCTGAAAAAGTAGAAGAACATAAAGTTATATCTTACTTCAGTCAAAGGATTTGACGCTGGCTTGCTCACCTTACATACCAAGCCATTTATCATAATTCGTTATGACCCCACCCAGTCCTCTTTTGCACTTTTTTGCTTGTACACATATAACCCTGCACAACCAAAGTTGACAACCCCTTTCCTCCAAAGTATTGCTCTGAAAATGTTATTATTTGTCTTTTCATGTCTTGGTGCTCTCAACAGAGTTATTTGGACAGTATTCCATAGTACTGGATTGAATTGTGACCTTTTGACCTCCTACACTATTGTCGTAGAAACCACTGACACTTTCAGCTTTTGAATTTGAATATAGAAAATCTTCTTGCAGAAATGTCCGACTTCCAGAAGGCTCTTCAAGCTAGCAAGCATCTAATTTCTAAATTTGATGCAACCGCTGTGAGTATAGATTTGTTTAAACATGTGGCTAAGTGTATATTTGTAAATAAAACAATTAATGGAAACTCCCTTACTTTAGAAAAAATGTCATGCTATGCCAGTTCAATGGCAGCCACGGGACAGCAATGGCGAAATTCTATTTAAAAGACCTGGTCAAGCACCACGTGATCAAATTCCTGCCAAAAAAGGTATGAGTTATTATTAGAATGTGTGCAATAGTGGTAGTTCACTTTGCCATAGCACTTGATGATAGTCAATACATTACAGGGGCAGTCCCTACCAGACCTTTGCAATCACTTCCCATGCTCTTTACTTTTCACACATCTGTGAGTGATTTTTTTATGTAGGTGACATATGCATGTGTGCTGTGTCATGGTTGTGTAAGCTACTACATTCTTAAAAGATCCCTTGGGATAAATAAAGCATCTATCTATATGTCTGTCTATCTATCTAAGAACAAATGAAAGCATCATATTTCCTATTACAGCAACAAGCAGCATTCCTGGACCGGTTTCATTTGACGTCCTAGGTATGCCTTTGCTTTGGTTGTGGTTGTGCAGTTTCTGTTATCGCTCTTTTACCTTGTAATCAGGCTCTCATAATGATTATTATATTCTCTGTGATAAGATACAAATTTCCAGGCCTACTCCGTCGACCCGAACCCTGGAACATCCCAGCAAAATGTCAGCTGGGGTGAGAGACAGGCTCTAAGCTCGGAGAGATGGAGCTCAATTAGGGAATCCTTAGTTCAGGCATTGATGTCCTCCGAGGTCTTAGAGCCTGCCTGCAAAATTTGTAATAACAGGGCAGTAATTCACTGCAAGGAATGCATGCCCAAGGAGTTCCTTTGTAGTGAGTGTGATGTGAAGGTTCATGCACTTCATGTACTGCATGACAGGAGTGCCATTTTTGAGGGGTTTCATCACCCCTTGTCACCCACTACAATTGTCCAGCCTGAGGGTGACGGATACAATCTGATGGAAACAGGTGTGTTCATCATTACACAAATGATGTAACGTTATTGTGACAAATTAGCCTATTTAGCTATATGTTAAATATATATTATATATATTTTCTTTAGTGCGATTTCTACCGGTCAGCCTGCCAAAACTATGTGGTTGCTGTCCAAGTGCTCTGTCAATGACAGCAGCCAGAGGAGTCATCCTGGTTGGGATGAATGGTAAGATGGATATGTTTTATGGATGTCATATCCCTATTCTTGCTTGAGTTAACACTGTACAAACAATTATTTCAGGGCGTTACAACCTGTCCATCCCCTCTGTAACTTGTGGCCTGTGCCAAGAGAGTTGGACAGCTGGGTTGGAGGACCTGGTCAAGTGTGGTTACTGGCCTGCCACGCTGAATCACCACACCTTGTACCAGGTCACAATGCTGAAATCTTTTCAAGAGTTGAAGTTGCTTGCCCCGGGCCTCTCACGTCAGGCATTCCTCGGAATGTTGGAGGAGAGGAGTAAAGCCTGTGGGAGGGTAAATATCTTTCCTTTCTCTTTTTCTTAATAATTCTCATCACATAATATATAATAATATCTTTCCATATTTATCATTACTATTTAGGCCAGCAACATCTGTGGAGATGCCTTCCAGAGGGCATTCATTGAATGGTCCCACGCAGAGCATGAGTTGGAGAGGGCCATGGGGATGGACCCATTCCTCTGCTCTGCGTGTACTCCACAGATGCACGCCATTGCCGTGGATGGTAATCGAAAGCATTACCGCTTTCAAAATGCCACAGGGTATTACATTTTCCTTTATAAACTGTTCTATGAAGAAATGTATAATGTATGAGCTGTAATTCATAGACTTTGTTTCTGTACATCATTTCTAAAGGTCTCATGTAGGTGTATTTGATGGAACATTCTTTGCAAAGGATGAAGAGGTGGCCAGCTTTGTGGAATGTATTCATAGCAACACAAAGCATGTAAGTTAGTTATCAAAGTTCTATTTGAGCAGAGTGCAATGTTGTTGTCATGAACTTGCTTCATTCTGAATGATTCTGCGTTTTATCAGACATCAGGCAGTGGCAGGTGTGGGACAAGCCAGTGGCAGGCAGCGAAAGAGACCAGTCGACCCTCCTCCTCAAAAATTGATGAGGAGGGTTTGGAAATAGCCGTCTGCAGGCACGGCGTTCTCCTGAAGGCCTTAAACATGTTTCGAGGGGAAATATTTGCATATCCCCTCTATTTACACAGGGAACTAATGCCGCTTAGGCCGACATTCCTGTGTATGGATGTGGCCTGCAAATATTTCCCCTACCTGAATAGGGTGGCCTCAGTGTTTCAGGAGTTGAAGGTAAGAAAGACTTTTTTTGATACATTATCACTGAACTGCCTTGAACACCCACCCTCTTGTCAATTGTATATTGTATCTTGCTTTTGCCTGTTGAGGTGCCCACAGCCATGGCAACCTGACATGACAATCCCCCCCAACACACACAAACATGCTGTGCATCATTCACCCCCTGCAGCTCTTACGCCTACCCCCCCCCCCCCCCCCCCACACAATAGGTGAGGGAACTGACAATTTCACTGCATTCTTTACATTAGTACATCATATGCATGTGACTTATAAACACATCCTTGAGTGTTACAGTTTGAGAGCAAATTGACGGAGTCAAACTCCTTGTTTCTTTACGCAAACCTGGCCAGTAAAGCTGATTCTGAATCTGAATCTGTATTATGAGTGTAATGCATCTTTGTGTCACAGGCACTCCAGGCAGTCCGACCCCTCCTTTCGGTCATGCACGCCAAAGCCCACTCATGGACATGCGAGGTTAGAGTCAAATTTCGTGCAGTAAATTCTTTAACCATTTGTGCATGTCTTGAAACTCTTGTTTGTGAATTGCAGCTGAAATGGGGAGGCCGCAACCAAGAAGGCGCAGGGAACACCATTGGAGAGGAGGTGGAGCAGGTGTGCTAAATGTGTTCAATTTTGTTAAAAAATGTTCTTTCATTGTGTTGTCTCCTGTGATAGTATAGTATTGACATTACATACTGATTGTTTACTACTTAGGTGAACAGTTTTTTGTCCAGGGCTGCCATGTCAACCAAGTACATGTCGAAAGGAGGTACAACAACAACAACACATATAAAATAATACAGTAATAACAATGATGATAAGAAAAATGAAACAGTGTGTTTGCTTTGGGGTATTTATTTCTGCCATGATTCGACAGCCATTACTTTTACTATATTACTACAGCAAGAAGAGACATGATTACCATGTTGGCAATTTTGTGGAACCATCGGAAGATGGCAAACCTCCACAAATATTTGGCCCAGAGGTATTCAAAGGTATGTCTTAAAAAACACTCTAAAATACCTGAAAAGCCATAAACTATTGTACTTTAATATACAGTATAAGGCGCATGGACAGTTACGAGTGCTGTTTCTGGATCTATTTTTTTTAAAGGCGCAGAGAAGGCTGGATGAGGAGGTTAAGAAGCTGCATGCCCTCTGTGCAGAGCTGAGTGTGGATGACACTCAGCTCCAAGGATGGATCTCCGAAGTCCAAGGCTGGCCATGTGGTAATATTTAACCTTCATAAACATGCATGTCTTCAAATTCAACTGCATGTCTTTTGGCATTTTATGGCATTCTATGGCATTCTTTGACCACAAATAATGACAATTTCATCACAGCCTCCACAGTCGTGGATGAGCATTCTCTGGAGCGCCAAATTGAGCACCTCTACCTCAGCATTCGCCAGCGGAAGCACATGCTGTACAGAGAGACTGGTGTGACTTGATTTCATAGATGCTTGAACATTTATTTTCAGTCAAGTCAAAATATCACTGCATATAGCAATATGCATGTTTTTCAGTCAGTTTACTCATGTCTTTAGACTCCAATAAAAGACGACACGCCATCCGTCGGAAGGTTGCAGAGGACAAAAATAAATTGGAGTCTGCAATCAACCGTCTGGGCGAGGCCTTCAAGTCAAAGCTACCATCGCTTGACCACATGCTGATCCAGGACAATTTCGTCTGGCCTTGGAGTCTGTCTTCGAGTATGTACGCAACATTTGGATTTAACCATAAGTAGAAATGTACAATGTAGATGAGTACATATTGTAATTATTTCGGAATGTTTAACGTTTATTTTGGTTCATATACTCTGTTGGAAGGTTGTTAATACATCAAGTTAACAACAACTGTCTTTGCGTTACAGGCAATGGGAATCTCTCTCTCAAAAAAAAAATGTTTGACATCGCCATGCTGGTGAGCAGATTTCATGAAGAATTAAATATTGTTGTGAGAGAGATGCACCAGCATATTGACTCCCTTGAGTTACAGCTCCAAAGGTCACAATCCCTGCTCCAGGATAACTGTAAGTAAATGTTCACAACCAGTAATTACCATGGTACAAATATAATTAAGTTGATAATACTGTTGCCTGACTGGCAGCCTTTTACAGTAGCTCTGTTAGTCGCACCAAGAGGAAATTAGAGAGAGTTGTCGCCAAAGCCACCAACATCACTGGTCGTGACCCTCCATCAGTCCACTCTTCCAACTTCTGCCCTCTGGAAGACGCTGTAGATCTTTGAAGACTGGAACGACGCACTTCAACAACAGCTTCTACCCTTCATCAATTAGGCTCCTGAACTCCTGAAGATTTGCAACTCTACTTATTTATTTTATTGTATCTCCTCCTGCTATTAACACCCTCCCCCCCCCCCCCCCCCCCCCCCCCCCCCCCCGACTGAGCTAAAAAAAAATACCACCAACATTGTTGTGTGGCTATTATAGTTTCTAAAGTTTCTATTCTTTAATGTGTTAAAGGTGTTCTACTTATGATGCGTCTTTGATAGTGAAATGTTTTCTTTTCAGGTAAACCAGAACTTCAAAATAGAGTAAGAAGAAAGATCTTCGAGCTGGAGGCCAATATTACTGAAGCTCTTCTGGTTTACAGTCCTGCTTTCGTGGGTGGCAGTGTGGCAGTGGAAGTACCTCTGCAGGACAGCGAGGTATCTGAAGACTCTTCAGATGATGAAGAAGAAGAGGGTTGCGATGAATGAATGAATGAATGAATGAATGAATGAATGAATAAATAAATAAGTAATTCAATAAATCATTATTTTATCTGATATATGTAAGTGTTCTGATATGAAATAAACCTGATTTGCATGTCATCACCCTGCTGGTCAGTTTTGACCTACGCGACAACCCTGCAAAGTATCATCCAGACAGCTATTCGGCTGAGTTTTCAGACAGTTTTGGATGCACACAAGTTCACGGATCAAACCAGACACATTGAAACATCCATACTGTACTTTTATCTGATATATGTAAGTGTTCTGATATGAAATAAACCTCATTTGTATGTCATCACCCTGCTGGTCAGTTTTGATCTACGCGACAACCCTGCAAAGTATCATCCAGACAGCTATTCGGCTGAGTTTTCAGACAGTTTTGGATGCACACAAGTTCACGGATCAAACCAGACACATTGAAACATCCATACTGTACTTTTATCTGATATATGTAAGTGTTCTGATATGAAATAAACCTCATTTGTATGTCATCACCCTGCTGGTCAGTTTTGATCTACGCGACAACCCTGCAAAGTATCATCCAGACAGCTATTCGGCTGAGTTTTCAGACAGTTTTAGATGCACACAAGTTCACGAGGCCATCCCAAACCCTCAAAAGCTTCCTCTCTACGCACTTTAAGCATGTTCCTCATGTTATATATAAAACTATTATGCATTTTTGACAATATAGCCATTTTTGTAAATTGACTACATTTCCCATGACGTGTACCGACGTGTACAGTTCATTTCAAAGGTGCTTACAACAATGGCGCTGTATTTGTAGTTCTATGAAGCGGTTTTGTTTAAAATATATACAAATTACGATTAGGGCTGTAAACACTGGCACAGGCGATTTTTAGTGTGTAAAATATGCACATAAATACTTCAAGCAAGTTGTGACATGAGTCACAACCTTAATATTGAATAAAAAGAATTATAATTCGTCGAAATATCGAAAAACGTGTAATTCTGACCCCGGTTGCTAGGCAACGCCCTGCACTAGCTTGGTTGAAGAGTAACGAATAGGCCGCGTTCATATTTGCCTTATAGTTTAATAGACCTATGCACTGAGACATGTCCCATATCTATCCATGCCTTGTCTGGGGGGACAGTACATAGAATGTACTTTCACTGTTTCAGTACGCATTCATTTTTCAAACATGCATTCCTAGGCTTAGGCATACAGAAAGCAATTTAAATATTGACATCACCCAAAGTAGCCTACTACATTAAGCATGGAGTCATTGTATGTGTAGTCCCGAATTATCAGTTTTGTTAAACCAAGCATCTCCTCTTTCTTTATTAATAAGTGTGGCTCTTGGGTGCTCCAGTGTACCTTAAATGGTAAAGCAGAGTTCAGAGTTCACTGTATTTTAGGCCTAACGGCTAGACAGAGAGTTTTTTACTTACTGTAACTTAAAAGTAAGCTCAGCAGGACGCCAGCTGTGACATCCCTTTAGACAATCCGGCACCACCTATTTGCAGAATCTCTCTTATTTGGAGGTAACTTGGGGAAATGTCATATGAGGAGTGGGCAAAGTCACGTATATTTCAGGGTACCTGTTGACTATAAAATGTGCATGCAGTCTGTGTGTAGTTAGATTTTGGAGTCCTGTCTCCTGTTGTCGTGTGTGTGGCATTAAACCAGCTCCAGCTCTCCTCAACCTTGACTCTCGACTCTTCTGATTATCGAACTCATATTTAATAAAAAGTAATGGTAATTCTCTACAATATATGATAGAAGGAAATTGTATTTGTTGTTACTCACTATGGATTATGAAGTTCAATAGTTTGTCTGCTATAAATCGAGTCATGACATTGTTATCACCCAACCAGGTCCAAGTAGCCTCTCTGTCTGCAAGGAGATTGTATTTATCGGCTTCTGGTACTCATGCATGAATTTTCAGACCGTCAGGGTCAACTTCAGACATATTGGAGGCACATCTGAAGCAGTGGGCAGCCGCCGTGCTGGTCAGTGAAAATGGGTTAATTTTCAGCACAACTCACATCTTTGTATCCAGGCCCATCTAGACATTTTAATCAGAGCGATTGAACAGCTGGTGTGCATTAAAAATCATATCATATATCTCTGCACAGCTTCATTCTTCACTACATACAGCACCCAATTTATTGTATGAAGTTTGCAGTCAATACCCAGGTGCTACTAAAAACAATGCACTTTAAAGAAACTACAATACAGTGAAGAAAAATCTTTATTAGACAATTTGTACATTGTATTTGTACATTTGCTTGAAATTGAAATTGATTTTAGCACAGAAATTGTTTCAGCCAAAGTGGAGCTCTTCGATGCCTTGTCTCTAGTAGTAGCAGTAAGGAGATAAATACTTTTCGTAAACGTGTGTTCTTGTGTTTTGTTCTTGTGGGGTGGGGGGGGGGTGATTGTTTCATCATCGTCATGAAATATGACCGCTCTGTCAGCGATATGGGATGGTTGGTGGTTGGCCTTGTCTGCTCCTGAAGCATTGAGTTGGCTTGTTCAATTCGGATTCGGCGTTGGATTAGGAGAGCATTTGATCCCACCCGCTCTGTGGCATTGACAACAGAGCATATTGAGCCATGCTTGAAGTACTCAAAACACAATTAGTAACCATGAAAACAAAATTTTGATGATCTTCGTGTCATAGTTTTTAAGAGTGTTATATAAGGATAGATCATCTTAATTAGCCTAAATCATAAGTTTTTGCAATGCTTGAGATGTGTAGAAGTGATTTAAGCTATAATAAGCTATTCCACCCAATTTCATTGTGGTCATTACAAACAGCAGTTACACGACACAATTATCACAAATATCACCTCAAAAACACACACAAGATATACAATTTATAGGAAGACATGTCATTTAATAAATTAACAATATATTATTACATACTCAAAATATGCACACAGCTAGTTGTTAGCCAGTTACTAGCCAGTTCAAGTTTTGTATAGATTTTCTAAAAATGAATAAAACCTCTACACTGGTAGAGATTTTCACAAACAAACAATAAATATCAGTTCAAGTTTTGTATAGATTTCTTAAAATGAACAATAAAACCTCTCCACTGGTAGAGATTTTCACAAACAAATAATAAATATCAGTTCAAGTTTTGAATAGATTTCTAAAAATGAACAATAACTGATTGGAAGAACTGATCATTCGAACTGATTGAAAGAACTGCTAATTAAACTGATTGACAGTGCTGGAGGGAGGATCGTAATCTGTAAAAGAACAGAAAAATTATATTTAGAGAAGAATTTAAATTTCTCCTGTATATATCTCCCACAAATGTGGAATTAAAAAGTATGTTTATATATATATATCCTACCATTCTTGTAGTTGTAGAGGTGGGCGGGGTGAGGGTGGTGGAGGTTGAGGTGAGCTGGTTGAGGTAAGGTAAGTAGGGTGTAGCGTGTAGGAAGGGGAATGCTGTATGGAAGTGGGTAGGGTGGGTGGGGTGGGAGTAGGGAGGGTAGGTAGGGTGGGTGTGGGGAGGGTAGGTAGGGTGGGTGTGGTGGGAGTGGGGAGGGTGGGTGGGGTGAGGGTAGGTAGGGTGGGAGTAGGGAGGGTAGGTAGGGTGGGTGGGGTGGGAGTGGCGAGGGTAGGTAGGGTGGGAGTGGGGAGGGTAGGTAGGGTGGGAGTGGGGAGGGTAGGTAGGGTGGGTGTGGTGGGAGTGGGGAGGGTGGGTGGGGTGAGGGTAGGTAGGGTGGGAGTAGGGAGGGTAGGTAGGGTGGGTGGGGTGGGAGTGGCGAGGGTAGGTAGGGTGGGAGTGGGGAGGGTGGGTGGGGTGAGGGTAGGTAGGGTGGGAGTGGGGAGGGTAGGTAGGGTGGGTGGGGTGGGAGTGGGGAAAGTGGGTGGGTTTGAAAGTAGGTAGGGTGGGAGTGGGGAGGGTAGGTAGTTTGGGTGGGGTGGGAGTGGGTAGGGTGGGGAGGGTAGGTAGGGTGGGAGTGGGTAGGTTAGGTAGGGTGGGTGGGGTGGGAGTGGGGAGGGTAGGTAGGGTGGGGGTGGGGAGGGTAGGTAGGGTCGTTGGGGTGGGAGTGGGGAGGGTAGGTAGGGTGGGGAGGGTAGGTAGGGTGGGAGTGGGGAGGGTGGTTAGGGTGGGAGTGGTGAGGGTAATGAGGGTGGGAGTGGAGATAGTAGGGAGGGTGGGGGCAGGTGCAATGCTGGTGGAGACTGGCTTTGGTACTGTGAAATAATCATAACATGTAATAAATACGTTATATCCATTACAAATTCCCAATCATATTATAATCAATGTTGTGTGTAATGCGGAGGAGCCTGTTAAATGTAAGGGTATAAGGCTATAAAATAAGCCCTTATGTATTTTTTGTTCACCTATATGCCCATAACATGTATCCAAGCTATGTTATTTAATATTGTTTCATAGGGCTTTAGTGGTAGTGTTGAAGCCTATAATATCCCAACGAGTAACAAGAAAACACTGCTGTTAGTAGTTCTCAAAGTGGGGTTCTCAATAATGTACTAAAGCATACTTACAATTCAGGAGTTTCTCAAAAACATCCTGGATGCTACTGAAGGCATCGTTCTTATGGCAATCAATGTCTCCATCCAGGTGTAGCAGCTGTGCCTTAAACACCCCCTTACACTTCTTTCCCACAAGCAGCAGGGGGTAGAACCCAACGGCTTTTAGCTTGTGCAACTGTAACAAAACAAGAACAAATCATTAGATAATCAGATTTGGGAGGACAGAATACACATTTTATACTCTGACAGTAGGAAAGGGGTCTCTGCAGCACAAAAAACATTTAGAAGGTTCACTTAGTACACCCTAGTTGCAATTGTTTTTCATGATACTGTCAAGCACTGATAGTTTGGGGGAATGGTGTGAAAATTGTTTGATGTTACTAATTGATTTATTGCAGATCATACCCAAAACCCAAGATTTATTAAGCAACTAGAATAATTAAGTAAGAATGCAAAAATGTAGACAGTCACCAAATACCATTCAGTGGTAGTGCAACAACGGAATGGATGGAGTGTTGTAATGAGGCTTAAACACAAAATATAAATGAAAACACCTTTTGTTATGTAGGAAATGTTTTCATGTAAGCAATGATAATTACAGCAGAATTACATAAATCGTATCTCTTTACTTTCAAGACACACAGGAGAATGGGCGTGGGGGAGTCAGATAAGATCAGTAGGTTATTGGGTGAAAGAACCAACCAACAGGTGATGTTATGGGAGTGTCTTAGGAACTTTCAAAAGTGAAGGCGCAAGTGAATCTCGTCAGATAGATTTGTCGCTGGATCTGTACCGGTAAACATCGCTTTACTGTGGCATAAAACTACAGTAAATCCCTTAGAACAATGTATTCTTTGTCTTGAGTCTTTGATTGAGGAAAATGGGTAACTTGCATTAGTGATGCATTTATTAGGATTCTACAGTTATTACATACTGCATGTGGTTCAGAATAATAGTGAGTGTGTGTGTGTGCTGCGTGTTAGCCTATGTTATGCCTGGGCAATAATTCAATAACTTCTCTTATCATAAAAAAATTAAACATGTTAAATATATAGTGCCAAATCTAGCACCTGGGTTTGTAAGACAGACGCAACCCCATACTTATTTACAGTATTTGTGTGTTTTTCATTGTTGTGTCGACATAGGGGTTGATAATTGAAGAACAGTTGAATGTTATATTAAGTGTTAAACAGAAATGTTTAATTTCGGCATGTTTGTTCTGTGACTATGATCAAGCAATATCATGATATACCACTGATTTATTATACGGCTCTTCACAATGCAAGTAGAGCGCTCCATTGACTTGAATGGGATTTCCCAAAGTTCTAGGTCATGATAGTGCGTTCGATTATCCATCCGTTTCGGAGGTCCGAGGTAAAACACAGGACGTTGCCTAGCGACACGCACGAACACGCCCCCTTTCCTCGGATGGCGGCCTTGCCTGTTCGGTTGAACCTAGAAGTGACCGAGCCAAGTTCACGAGACAGATTCCAAGATGGCTGTGCCTATTGTCACTTGTACTGTAAATACTGTACTGTTTTCATTTAGTTTGGACCGCTTTGGTGGTTTAAATGACAAATTCAATCACTCGTATTATTACAATACCTTACTGCGTCTGTATCACTGCCTATTGGAATGCAGGCATGAAAACGGGTAAGGGGTGAAAAAGGTGAGGAGGATATTACCCCTCTGGGGGGGTCCGGGGGCGTGCCCCCCCTGTAAGTAAAATTTAAATATTCCATATTTTAAAGCGTCAATCTGATGAAGTTTGAGATGCTTTTTTTCCAACCTGGGGAGAGCTGGAGAAACTTAGCTTCAGCCATGAGTCAAAAAATATTTTGGCCTCCTTACTTAGTATTATGCAAGCCATTTCATGCCAGCCTGTCACTGGGTCTATCATTTACAGTATATGAGGCAAAATGTGGTAAGGGCACCACAAATGGCTTAATGCATAGCCCCCACGAGAGATGCCGTAACTTAACTTGTCTACTCTTCCATCATGATTGACAGCCAATACAATGTTATGTAATTCAGATTTCAATACATTTTATTGGCGAGGCCCTTCGCGTTAATATTTCCATGCACTCGCATCATCCAGTTATTCAACATAATAAATCAGCGGCGAAAAAAACAATACAATCATATATTCTTTAGAAGTACTAAATGATGCAAAATGTAAGGATCTCTTTTCATTTATGGAATTCTTGTCAAGAAAATATGATTCTATTGTTTTTTTCGCCGCTGATTTACTATGTTGAATAACTGGATATATATATTTAAAAATATGTTAAGCTCCTATTAAAGTATCCATCTATCTACTTCCAGTGGCACTTGCTCTTGACTGCTTTGCCTCATAGCTTGGCGACTTGGCCTTTTTGAGCAGAGCATCACTGAAGCCTTCCATGTGACAAGAGTCCCCTTTTCAGCCATGCTCACCTTTCTTGTCACCAAAGTGCTTATCATGTCAGTGCTCAGGGTTGCACTGTATTGGGTCTTGTTTATGGTAACGAGACTGAAAATGGTCATCTGACGTCATGATTTGTTTTATACCTGCAAGGCTTGTAAGTTGACTGGCTGAAATAGTAGGAATTATTTGCTACGTTAACAGTCTGTAGTCAAACACCTTTGCAATGGTCACTTTGCCCCAACAGAGCGATTCAAAGTTAGAACAGGGAGTCTCCGTGGCGTTTGAGTTAATGTAGCTAAATTATCTTACTCCATCAGTTATTCACACCGTAGCCGTCTCGTAACCAGGCTAATCACATCATTGCTAACTTTTTCATACTTGTATCTGAAGGTTATGCCCCTTGAAATGAATCATCCCGTTAAGTTACCGAACACATGTTTTAACGTTTTATATGGTAACATTACGGTCACACAAAAAAAATGCGTCCAGCAGGGATTCCAAAATTGTCCGGGATTTTGCCTTGTCGGATATTATTGTTTCTCTGGGTCTTTCACAAATGAGTTATTACGTCTTTACACGTTTTGGAAAGGGTATCACTTACCTTCCACCTTCTTGCGCGAGCTCTGTCATTGGTCAAACTTTCCCAGTGTTGACAGATATAATTCATTATCCTCCAAATACGATCATTTTGAGCCTTTGATATGATACGCAATTTACAATCTGGCAACACTGAGGACCTTGCCGCCGCCAGCACTAGTTCAGTACAAATGTACATGTCATCTGAATATGAAAAATATGTCCAACCCCCCCCCCCCCCCCCCCCCCCACAAAAACAAAACTCATCGAATCTACACGATTCACGTAGGTCACCTATTTTGTTTTCAAAACGGCGAATTTCGCTGAAAGGTGAGTGATTCTCATGCCTGGGAATGGGAATAAGTACCTTCAAGGCGAAACAAGACCCCTCTGCTTCGCATCTGGGTCCGGTTAGCCCTGTCGGTACTTATTTTCCCGATAATGACCAGCGTTTTATGTATTTTCCCTTACATATCGCCCAGGCCTAGCTTCTGTTGTAGCATATTTGTGGAATATATATACAGGCAATATTAAAATAAATATACTTACACCAATAATGACACCATCTAACACCTTCCCTGCATTTTGGGTCGATGGGGGCTTTTCAATTATTTTTTTGATTTTTTCTTTTTTTTTTTGCTTATGTGGCTGCAAATTAGAGCAGGAAGGGCATTTTTTTTGTGCCACAGCTATCCTGGCCTGGCAGGCAACACAAATTTTATGCGATCCTGGCATCTTCATGTAGACAAAAATGGATGAGAAAGTTCAGAGATGAGAGTGAAACATTTGGCTGATTCACTCATGCTAGAAATATTACCAATTAAACCATAGATAAGTAGTTAATCTTGTTCACTAGAGGATTAATTACTGACTGCTAAATACATGCTAATACATGCTAATGATACATATCTTTAAACTTGTACAATCACTAGCTTAGCTAGCTTCGTTATAGCATGCTATCTTTTCTTTTCTTTTCTAACAAATTATAGATTATGAGGTGGCAGTTTAGCAACTGTAAACTTTCGGGCTGTACAGCAGGCATTTACAGTTACTATAGCATAGGTGGATGATATTTTCAACAAAAATAATAATAACTCCCATGTAAACTAAATACTTGCTTAAAAATCAATGGTAATTTGACAGCCGCAATGCTCTTTCCGCGCCTTCAGAAGAAAATCTCGTGAGAAACGATATTTTACATCGCCCTGATTGGCTAAAATAATGCAAAAGGCTTACATTTTCCATTGCTTGCCCTGATTGGCTGAAATAATGTAAGATGCTTACATTCTCGGACGTGATATTTTGTAGAGGGGTTACAATTCCACTAGGAGACCGGGTTGCGCTGAAGGCAGAGCTTTTTTTCTAATTAAAAATAAGTCAGTCGTGAACACAGCCTTAGCCTGTATGATCTATGCTAACGTGTACAGAAGTTAATTTGGATGTAATTTTGCTAAAAGGGCACTTTTGTTTTGCGGTGTGCTTTTATGCAGCTTGTGTATAGCAATCGCTAAGGATTTTTTTTTACAAAGACGGGAGACATACATGTTAAATGGGCATTACCCATTCATGAACTACGTGATTAGCAGCTAAGACTCACCTGTTACCAAACCCATTACCTATTCAATGTACGATTATTTCATAATGATTTATGAGAAAAATGTACGTAGAGCATGCATAGTATGCCAATGTTATTGTACCTACTCTTCTGTGTTGGGAAAATTATATTAGGTTGGTGGAATACAACATTTCTTCAAATGCTTTTAGTTCATGTTGTATGCATGGCAGTGCAAGGATAATGGTCAATGAGATGACATTTCATTTACAGTATGGAGTATTGAGTCCTTTTATTGCATTCAGGAAAAATCATGCATAACATTGCTTCTTTTGTTGTTAAGGAAGAACATCTAAACAGTGTCCAAGGCTACATCATGTGTCATACAGATCCTCCAAAGATGCATATCTGGAGCACCACGCAGGAGGGCACCCAGATTCTCTGTCCCAGAAAGCCCCAAAACCAGCTAACAAAGCTTCTGTACACAAAATACTTGTAACTTCTGAGCAAAAATTACATTGTATTTAGAGAATAAATGGTGACATACACATCTATTGAGTCGTCCTTTGGTAACAGTATGGCTACTGATGGCACAAAGTGTTTTTATTATAAGTGGTATTTCTGTTTGTATTACCCATGTACTAGCCAATACATTTAATAACTATGTTTAAAAAGTCTAAAGAAACAGTTTTGGTATGTAACATGTCAACAGTTGACACATTTGAGATGAGCAGTAAGCAAAGTAAGACCAAGGGAAGATTAAACGATCTTGCCCAGTTATGTTTGTATTGTAAAAAGAACTGATGACTCATGCATAAAAAACAACTTACTGCTATATTCCCCTTAGACATAAGGCCCATAGTCTGCTCTATAGATGTTGAATGCATTCTGTAGTGAAAACACATTCAAGCATTTACATTTCATCATTTAGCAGACGCTTTTATCCATAGCGCCTTACAAGGATGTGACACATTTTACATTTTTCACTGATGGCACACTGCACATCAGGAGCAATAAGGAGTTCACATGTCGTGCTCAAGGACGCTTCGAGAGGGAAGCACACAGGTAGAATGCCCGGATGGTTGGTTGCATAGTCTTCTTGTTACCTTGAATATTGAAAGTGTAAGTATCATTGAATATAAAACAGATGATGACTGCATAATTCACAAAGATGTCATGTCATTCACAAAGAATTCTACCTGTGGTGGCATGCAGCATACATTCTCAGGCTCTAGGCATTTGCTCACAATTGGCACAAATACACCTGTATAGATAAAGAGTTTTAAAAAGTGACAACATTATAGGTAAAGTGTATTTGAATGTTTAGTTACAGTTACAGACATAAGTCGACAAATACAACGAAAACAAGGTTTGAGCGCTAATAAACGGAGGTAAACACGTTACGTTATGTTCTACACCTGCTTTGTCCATTACTGTTGTCAGATAATATTTTACTTTACAGCTCGAGCTTTACCCGTGTTTTTTGCTTTGCACCACTTATGCTAAGATAGCTATCTATCCTGCAAGCCATCTGGTTGATTTAAATGCCTAGAAAAACAGCCTTTTCACAAACAGTAACTTACATAAAACACACTGTATTTATTTCATATTACTCATATGTACACACTATTTACTAGCAGTGCAATGCTCTCGTCACCGTCAACCTGACCAGATATGACCTTAGCCAAAGTTAAAACAAAAAAATAAATGTAGATTTGACAAAGTTTACTTACCATTCAGAAACGTTTTGTTGAGCCCTAACTTCTTGAATATGTTCGGGAGCCTCTTGTTCTGCTTCTGGGTCTGACTCTGGCTCAAACAGATACGGTTGTACGATTCTGTCTTCTGCAGTAGCCATCTTTCTATATTGTAGTTAGCTGTTCAAGCTATGCGAGCGCAACTCTTGGAGGAGGGGGAGGAGTGAGCTGGCTCATTAGCATTTAAAGGAACAGGCACTCAATACAGGTCAATCTGTAGGGAGCTGTTTTGACAGGGTGAAAAGGGTGCTGTATAAAATTATTCTTGTGGTATTTTGACCAAAATATGTTACTGGCATTTCATAAAGACCCCAAGGAACCATTTCAACTTGTGGTAAAATGGGCATACGATGGGTCCTTTAAAGAAAAACGAATATAAATTTCTCCCATTGACTTACATTGGGCCATTATGACATCATAATAGGGTCTTTAAACTGGCTTGCACCTGTGCTTTACTGACACCTGTGCCAAATCAAAGGAACCTCTTCTCTCTCTGTCCCTCTCAATTTAACTGTAACTAGGAACATTAAGACACCATCCATTCTCTATTTTTTTTTCACTCCTTCTCTCCATCTTTCTCTCTATCACTTTCAGTCTACTTTCTCTCACACTCAATCTCTCTTCTTCACTCCATTTTTATCTCCTTTTCTCAATATTTTCACTCTCTCTTTATCCAGGGCCACTCTTGTTCACTCTTCTTTCCTTCTTCCACTCTTCTTGCCTTTCTTCTTTCCTTCTTCCACTCTTCTTTCCTTCTTCCACTCTTCTTCCCTTCTTCACTCTTCTTTTTTCCTTCTTCCACTCTTTCCTTCTTCCATTCTTCTTTCCTTCTTTTACTCTTCGGTTCTTTCTTCTTTCCTTTTTTTTTTTTCCTTCTTCCACTCTTCTTTCCTTTCTTCTTTCCTTCTTCTTTCTTTTCTTTCTTAACTTTTGCATTTCATGCACTGGTATTTCCTTCAGGAAATGCATTTTCTAGTTTTCTATTTCTTATTTAACTTTCTATTTAAAGTGCCTTCTTATATTTTGCAAGCTTATCACAATACATTTTTAATTGAACTAACTGGTTTTGGTACCATACATGTTGTGTTATTTTGTGTACTTACTGTCTAGAGTAGTTACTGATGGAGATCATTTTGAAACACTGTTAAGGACTTAAGAATATATTAATCAAGTACCTTGAATTAATAAGTACCTTGTATGAATCACATGTTTACAGTGGGGAAAATAAGTATTTGAACCCCTGCCGATTTTGCAAGTTTGGCCACTCGCAAAGAAATGTGTGATCTAGAATTGTAATGGTAGGTGTATTTTAACAGTGAGAAACAGAAAAACAAAATTATCCAGAAAACTGCATTTTATAACATTTATGACTTTATTTGCATTTGATGCGAAAAATAAGTATTTGAACCCCTAGCAAAACATGACTTAGTACTTGGTAGAATAACCCTTGTTGGCAAGCACAGACATCAGACATTCACTCCTCTTTGCAGATCCTCTCCAAATACTTAAGGTTGCGTTTCAATGGGAGAGAATGAGGTTCAAGCCCAATATTCCACGTTACATGGCCCCATCCATAGTGTCCTCGATGCGGTCCTGTAACCTTGGCAGCCCAAAGTTTCCACCACCATGCTTGGCGGTGGGGATGGTGTCATATTCAGCATTCTTCCCCCTCCAAACGCGGCAAGTCTAGTTGATGCCAAAGAGCTTGATTTTGGTCTCATCTGAACACATCCTGTCTCCCAATCCTCCCTAGAATCATTCAAGTGTTCATTGGCAAACTTCAGATGGTCCTGTACATGTGTTTCCTTGAGCAGGGGGACCTTGCGAATGCTGCAGTACTTGAAGAATTACGGCGTAGTGTGTTGCCAATGGTTTTCTTGGTGACTGTGGTCCCAGCTGCCTTGAGATCATTCACAAGCTCCCCCTGTGTAGTTCTGGGGTTATTCTGCACCTTTCGGATGATCACCGATACCGCATGAGGGGATATCTTGCATGGACCCCCAGACCTAGAGCGGGTGACAGTTGTTTGGTGTTGCTTCCATTTATGAATAATCGCACCAATAGTTATCTGCTTCTCACCAAGCTGCTTGCCAATGGTTTTGTAGCCCATTCCAGCCTTGTGCAGGTCTACAATCTTATCTCTGACGTCCTCGGACAACTCTTTGGTCTTGCCCATGGTGGTGAGGTTGAAGGTGTGAAGTATGATTCTTTGGACAGGTTTCTTTTATACAGGTCACCAGTTGAGATCAGGTATACCTTGTTAGACCTAATGAGGACTAATCTGTCACATAACTGGCCATTGGGAGCCAGAATTCTTGCTGTTTGCTTGGGGGTTCAAATACTTATTTTTTGCATCAAATGCAAAATAAAGTCATAAATCTTATAAAATGCAGTTTTCTGGATTTTTTTGTTGATATTCTGTTTCTCACTGTTAAAATACACCTACCATTACAATTCTAGATCACACATTTCTTTGCAAGTGGCCAAACTTGCGAAATCGGCAGGGGTTCAAATACTTATTTTCCCCATGTAAGCAGGAAAATGGCTTTCTGTGTTTTTGTCTGTGTTTAACTTAGATTATTATGTGCCACTTAGTCTGCATATATATATGCAAGAGCATGTTTGGGTCAGAGGTGATAAGAAGGGTTCAAACTGTGCTTCTTTTGACCTTGTGTAAAACTGACATCCTTGCATGGCAGGAAGCATAGTAAGATGCCCACGGACGTCAGTCCCACCACATGGTTATCCCTGCTGACAAAGTGTTTTGGAGTCAGAGAACACTAACTTCTATCTATATAAACCTTGTGTAATGTTTTTAATATTGCTTCTCTCATCTGCTGCAGTCTGGGAGTGAGCCTGTGCCTCTCTCTTGCCTGGCAGGATGTGGGTGAGCCCGACAAGCTTGTTGTTGTTTAATAAATATACTTATATGCAACTCCGGAGTCCTCAGGTAACTTGAGTGAATTTTCACCTAACAGTGACTTATTTATTTATTTAGTAGTTGCATCACAGACATTCATTTTCATTTTATAGTGCAGCCTGGTACAAGTTACAGCAAGTCACGCCCCTCTGATACACACAAATAGCTCCAAGAAAACAAAGTGAGCAACTAGGTTAAATGTTCTGCACTCGTGTTACAGGAATGGAAATCCAATGATTATGCAGATACTAATGGATGAAAGTATAGCAGGTTAGCAGTGGCATTACAAATGCCATGATGGGACAAATTTAAATCCATATCAATACACAACAGAGGATGTCTTGAGTAATCAGAAATTGGTGGGAGTTAAAAAAGAAAAAACGTTGACACATTTTTATTTCCCAATGGTGATTATTAACAGAGGGATGTTTTTCTAGTGAAGATAGATCATATTGTACAAGAAGAATCCAAAGAAGGTACGTCTGTGCATGTTGAAAGTGTCCAAAGAAGGTGTGTCTGAGTGTTGAAAGTCTCACTGTTGCTAAGATGGTTGCTATAAGGTCACGATTGCTAGAGAATCCACAGATGATCAAAGTGTCATTTACCTCAGAGGAGCTTCAAAGACTTCCTAGGATTGGCTGCCATCGCCGCAAATGTGACAATGGCGAGGTATTTGTTAAATTGGAGTGTCGACTGCGCTAGTCACCCTAGGCCTAAAATAGACTGAGTTTGCGTTAGGTCTAACAAGGCAAGCACAAGTTCGTTACACTCTTAGGCCAGAGACATGGGTTCCAGAAAAATATAATTTATTCACAGGAATGAGGTAGAGGGAAATGCCAGCACAGGCTGTTGCCTCTAACACAAACAACCAACAGTTATCTCCAGTACATATAGACATACAATAAACACACACTGCAGAGACACATACAATGTTGGCCAGTGGGCTTTGACTAGGAGCAGGGCAGTGGCTTACCGCAGCGAGCAGGACCTGTAGAACCTGATAATGTAATAATTTCCTGATAACGTAATAACCCTGATAATGTAATAAAACCCCGATAATGTAATAAAGTGCAGGTTAGCCTCAATTTTGCAAAACCTGATAATGTAATAATTACCTGATATTGTAATAACTTTGGTTGGTGCTGTAGCATCAGGTCTCCAGTTTCAGAGGTCCAAACAGTGAAGCTGTCCAGAGACCTGCTGCTTCACTATTAGCAGATACAGTATATATTTTATATGATTGCGAATGCACAATTTTTACAATGGTGAAAGGGATATTCAGTGGTAATCAACTAATAGAGAAATAATGAGAACATTTTGGTATGTTATAGACCGGCAGCTAATGGGCACATAGAACATTGAGTTTCTAAGTCCTCATTGATCATCAATAGCTGACATTTCGCTATTTGATTTATATCAAATTCTCTTTTGATTTTGTGTGGCAATGTCCCTTAAAAATTACACTGTACCAGGCCAATCAAATCGTCTTTTGTCATTCGTCAGTCGCTCGGATTGGTTGTAGCGCCATTCCTATTGTGTGGCATTGCGTGCAGAGGCAACTTAACAGACAACCATTAATCCCGCCCACACTGAAAATCGTGTTGTGCCAGACCCTTGTACAGCTTCTTGCTGTACAGGTTTGGCTTGCGAGGCTAAAGGCCTAGACCATTGGGATCAAAATATGAGCAAAACAATAGTGGGTGGTTGTCTACACAGCATCACTACTTGGTCTGAATAACTGGTGTCCCAACATTTCAGCACTGACCAAAGTTTTTACAATATCAGGAATTTATTACATTATCAGGTTCTGCAAAATTGAGGCTAACCTGATAATGTAATAACTTCCAATTAATGTAACATTTTATTACATTATTGGTATGGCGATTGTTACATTATTGGGAAATGCACTTTATTACATTATTGGGATATTATTACATTATCAGGTTTTATTACATCTTTTAGGGACTTATGAGGGATTTTTTTATTACATTATCAGGGTTATTACGTTATCAGGAAATTATTACATTATCAGGTTCTACAGGACCTTCCGAGAGGTGGACAGGAGAGGCCCAGAAAACACACCACACGTGCATAAAACAATCAAGCACTGCACTCCAAAATAGGGCAACTTATACACACAGCAAGGAAAAGTGAGGGGGGGGGTGCTCCACCACCTGGGGGTCGGCCTGTCGCTGGAGTGAAACCCACTGCACCTGTCCAGGGAGAGAGATAGAGGAACTGGGGTAAGCCTCTAAGGAGAGTATTTAATAGTGTGACTATGCTACTGAGGCTACTTAGCTAGTGTGCACGTGTAACCTAGTGGTATACTAAGGTCTTGGCTCTGTATTACGACTACGCCACCTGGTGACTTGCACACCAAGATATTAGGTTGGGTATGATGTGTACCTGTTGTTAGAGACAAGTGCATTCCCACTTAAGTTCACTAAAGTAAGGCACAGAGACAAGGTATTGAAATTATAACAATGACAATATTTATTTATACAATTGCTAGGGTTGGAAGATGGCGGGAGAGTTGATAATGGCTGGAGAGTTGATAATGGCTGGAGAGTTGATACTGGCTGCCACCAGGATGGTAGGGGGGCATAGGGAGCAGCTGTTGCGAGGGGTTACCTGTTTGAAAAAAGGGAGTGAGACCGACACACCACTCGTGCTGTGGATTCGTATTCCTACTCACACACAAACTCTGCACACAACACACATAGGAACACGCACTGCAAACAGGTATTAGCAAATCGTGAGGTGCGTGTTACCACTCAATTGACATGCAGTGCCCGAAGAAAAGGACTCAGACCCGGCGACCTGCCCAGCAGACAGCTGCAATATTCTGGTAAGGAAGGGGGAGAGGAGTTGTGGTTAAACCTAATGTGCTGAAACTAGGCAGAGTTTCAGCATCAGAACAGGTGTTGTATATTAGGGTGGAAGCCAGTAACGGAGCAGGCGTAGTGTAGAACAATCCTCTTCTTCATCAATCCAACTCACGTACATTACCTCAGGTATCATTAATATCCATCGTAGCGCCCCTAGTGGAATGTAAGATATACCACATATTCCCTCTTTCTTATGGAACCTTTGCCGGTAGCCCATTGCACAACTAGCCTACCTATTAAGAACTTCATTAGGCAGAACAATCACAACTTCAGTATTGACCTATACTGCATGTCTTTTCTTTACCTTAAGAGACTGTACTTCAACATATAAGATTTAACATGTTCAGTATTTAACCTTGAGCATAATGAAGCATAACGTATGCAGAATATTAACAATCACAAATGATAAATCAGATCAATATCTTTCAGTGCGCACAGCTATAGAACTGAATGTAACACATTTTTTAAATGAATATCTCTTCCCTCTTTCTTTTGGAAAAGTGTCTATGTTACATAGTCCTTGTGCCATTCTGGAACACGAACAGAAGTAGAAGTCAATGCAGTAGCAGGCGGTGTGGCCTGCAGCAACTCATGTGTCTCATCAGGAGGATGTGGAGTGGGAGGCACAGGCATGTTGACTGGCAAGGCAGGGGCAAGATGACTTGCGTTCCAGGTTTTGCCATCAGAGAGGCGAAAGGTTGCAGGTCCTCTCTGTTCAATGATTTGCAGTGGCTTTGTAAACTTGTGAGCACCTTTCTTTACCAGCGCAGGCTTTTTAATGCGCACAAAACCACCAACCTGAAATGTCGGGATCTGTGCACTGCGGCATTTGTCAGTGTACTCTTTAGATTTAAGTTGTTTCTTTTTGACAGTGTCTCTCAGTTCTGCATTGTCCAACTGCAAAGGACGTGTAGGCAAGCCCCTAATGTTCAATTTGGTGTTCATCAGGCGACCATGCAGCACTTCAGCAGGGGAGACTTGTGTGATTGCATGGGGAGTAGCACGATAAGAAAACAAAAAAATCAGTAGTAAACTGCTTCCAAGGTTTACCTTCAATGTCTGCTGTCTGGAGGCAGTCTTTGAGGCATCTGTTCCATCTTTCAACTTTGCCATTGCATCGTGGATAATAGATGGAACTACGGCAATGTTTAATGTCTCGGCTGGCAAGGAATGCTTCAAATTCAGCAGAGACAAAAGCTGACCCGTTGTCTGTCACCAGCTCAATCGGGTTTCCTTCACGGCTGAAGACAGTAGAGAGAAACGTAATGGCTTCAGCTGAAGTCACCTCAGAGGTGAATGCCACCTCTGGCCACTTGCTGTAGTAATCCACAAGAGTAATAGCATAACGGCAATCCGGAGGTGCATGGAGGTAAGGACCAACAAAGTCCACTGCAAGCTTTTCCCATGCTGCAATGGGAAGACTGACCGGATTCAGTGGGGAGGCTCTGACGATGGCAGTCTTGTCATGTTGAGTGCATGTGACGCAGGACTTGATGGCGGTCTCTACAGCTGCATCCATACCTGGCCACCAATAGAGCTCCCTAAGTCTTTGCTTTGTACGTACAATTCCCTGATGTGTATCATGGGCAATCTTGATCAGTTTGGGCTGAATTTCTCTTGGAACTACAACACGGTGAGTGCCACGGATAACACATTCATCATGTTCTGCAAGCTCAGTGTTAATTCTGAAGTATGGTGTGAGAGCGGGGTCAAGGCCTTTGGCAGTGCACGGCCAACCTGCCCTGATGTACGCCTTCACCTGTTGTAGAATAGGACAGTCTTTACATGCAGCAGTCAGCTCTTCCATAGTAATGGCGGCAAAATCATTTGACACTAATGCAATCATCTCCATGTCAGGTTCCACATTAAAGTCAGTGTTAGGCAGTGGTAGACGTGAAAGACAGTCAGCAATGACATTGTCACATCCACGTTTGTACTCAATTTTGTAATTGAATGATGAATCTGCTCTCTCGATGATGCCTTCCTTTTCCAACCGCAGCAGCTCTGCAGTGCCTTCATCACGGATGGAGAATGGTAAGCGGCGTAGCTTTTGTTGGACAGGAGTGATCTCTGGACGCACCTTAACCTTGTGTACAAAGTTGACGACCTCTCCCAACTCTGCAACAGCAGTAGTGTGCTGCACTGGAATTGTGGGGGGTGTAGAGCTATGCATACAGTCACTTAAAATGTCCAATCTCAAAGCAGTAAAAAGATCCATGCCTAAAATTGGTGTCCCCCTGGAACAACATAAAGTTTTGCATTGGCGGATTTGGTATTGCAAGTCACATTCACAGCTAGACAGCCAAGCACAGGTATTTGGGTCTTCGTGTATGTCATCAGACGCACAGTAGGGCTTGTAAGCGAAAAGTCTTTGAAGTTTTCTTCGTAAAAGCACTGAGGTATAATGGAAACAGCAGATCCTGTGTCAATTGGTAATTTTGTATTTACACTAGTGCCACATGCTGTCTTGTGGCATTTGTTACAGGTAACTGACTTGGCAGGGCATGAAGAACTGTTTGCCAAGTGACTGGATGATCCACAACGGTAGCACTTCTTTCCTGCGGAAGGATTTGTAGTTTCATGTTGTTTTGGCTCGAAACGGGAGTCGTTGCGATGATGCTGCGAGGTCTTTCGTTGTCCTCCGCCGCAAAAAGAAGTGCCATGGAAGGCCCCAACAACTCCATCATCATTCTTAGCCATCGCTTTTGCATCGGCAAGCACAGTTTCTATTTGGCTAGCAAGCGTGACAGCCTTTTGTAAAGTCAGTCCAGATTCTAATAGCAAACGTTCTCGTATTCTGGAACTGTTGGTTTCCTCGACTAGTTGGTCTCTAATCATGTCATCTGTCACATATCCAAACTCGCAGGTAGAGGCTTGCTCGCGCAGGGCAGCAATATATTGTACAACAGACTCACCAACGTTTTGGCTGCGTCGACGGAACTTGTTCCTTTCAGCCACAACGTTAACTTTGGGCATGAAGAAGGCCTTCAAGGCTTTAGTAGCATCTTCGTATGATGTCCCCATTTCGAGATGGTAGAAAATTCGTTGTGCTTCCACACCAATGCAGTGAATCAAGAGCGCGCACTTTCTTTTGTCTGCCAATTCCTTCTCGGACAGTGCAATCAAGTACGTCTCAAAACTTCTCAGCCAGGTATCAAAAGTAATTGTAGGTTCACCTGGTGATTGTAGGAACGGTAGAGGTTGTGTAAGGCTGAGTAGTGCCATATCCTCGTCGCCAATATGTTGTTTATTAGGGTGGAAGCCAGTAACGGAGCAGACGTAGTGTAGAACAATCCTTTACTTATCTTCATCAATCCAACTCACGTACATTACCTCAGGTATCATTAATATCCATCGTAGCGACCCTAGTGGAATGTAAGATATACCACAACAGGCTTATTTAATAGGGACCAAACTGGGGCAGCCAATACAACAGTGATCGCTCTAGCACGGCGGGGAGGAGAGGGGATGAATAATGAACGAAAATAGAAAAGTAGTGCGCTAAACCTAGCTCACACCTAGGTCAAACCAAACACAAAAGCAAACAAACCAAAAACTACAAAGAGCAAAAACTGACACTAAATTTATGGCAAAACAAAGCAGCAGTGGCAAATCTCCTTCAGCAATGACAAACCACAAACACGTTGTAGCCCAGAGATCGCTACCATCTACCTGGCAAGCCTGTTATATACTGGTGGCATTTTGTGCTTATGAATGCCAGCCACTGCATGCTACCTGGGGGCGTGGCAGAGCAAGACAGAATCTACAGTGGCTGCTGAGGAACAGGACCGTAGTTCTGCCGGTTACATTCGCACCAAATATGGCACAAGTTTGGTGTGTATATAATCTAATAGAATTCCCCTTCTTCATAAAGTAGCATAAATATATAATTTCTGTACATGAAAATATATATGTTTAATTCCCCTAGATTAAATGTAATATTGGCAGTTAGTCAGCAGTTAACAACATTTCTGCTCTAAAGGAATAACTTTTTATTGCTTCTGTTAAGTGGTTGTTTCATATTGTCTTTTGAAACACAATGAGCCAAGTAGACCATTTCAGATCAATTAAGATGCAAGACAATTAACAGGAACAGCTGGTGTAAAGGTATAATAATGTATGTTGTGTTGCTTCTGTTTTCTGGTTGTTTCATGTTTTCCGTTTAAAATCAATGAGTAGAAAAGTAGAAAATATGTTTAGAGCAAATCAAGTGATATGATACGGTATGGTATAATGGGGACACATGTTTCATTAATGAATTGAAATTCTGCACTTTCCATTTTAAGCAGGATGCAATAAACACTGTACTATTCTCTCAAATGATCTAATATTTTAACAATGTGAGTGGGCTCTATGGGTCACAGTGCAAGAGTTCTTACAGTGGTAAATACAATCAGTCTGCTTCAGTGAATCCACACCTAATCCAGCGGTCATTTAGACTGGGCTAAAGATCTGATACAAACAATGAAACTTTGATGTATGATAAGGAAATCAACTACATGGGCTACTTCAAGTATGAAAATTAAGTAAGCAAGTTGTGTTATACATTCTGTTCTTTCACCAGTAGAGGGCATGTTCTTTCACCAGTAGAAGTTATTCTCTTTATATGTTCACATTATGGGGTCTTGAAACAGAGGCCAGATTTATTCTCATTTTCCTCTTTATATAGATTCATTCATTTATATATATATATATATATATGTATAATATCATGTGCAAATATGAACGAATTCCTCATGTCTAATGGGTATGGTTTTCTGAATCAATCTGACACACATCATACCTGTTGTGAGAATACTGACAATGCCTCCTTCACATCAATGCAGAAGCATGCAACAAACTGATCTGGGACCTGATGAGGAACAGATAGCTCCCAGCACTAGATTAAATCTGGAAATAAGCGCAGTGTGAAGAACTCTGTGCTCTTTCATTCTCCTTTAGCCATTTTGTCCTTGCTCCCATAGTATGACATTAAAGCTCTTCACTTGGTTGAAAAGGATTGACCAAAGTCATATGTGACCTACCACCTGTTGTAGATGGTCTTTTCTATGTCAACATATAATCATATCAACCTGCTCACTCATTTGGTCATCTTGTCTACAACAGTCACAAATACAACTTGTTAAGAACTGTGCCCAGAGGCATTCGGCTTCACAATTGACATTGATTGAGCTATGATTGTTAATGATTCCAAGCTGAGTATCTTCAACATTTTGTTTTAATCAAAAGTAAGAGTGCTCAAACAAAACACTAAAATGCCATCTCATCTCCAGCAAGACGGAGCGCTTCAGTTTATGTCTTAGTAACTTGGTTACATCAAATTAGAATCATGTGAACCTGGAATTTGTGACAGGACGTTCTTTGTTTGAGTCTGTGCATGTGAGAGAGAGAATTTTTGGGTGTGTGCATGGTGGCACATGCTTTGTATGTCTCTCTCTCTCTCTATCTCTCTGTGCTATTCCTAGCCAGCAGTAAGGTAGTATCTAATTGGCTGCTTCAAGAGGGTGAAACAATCGGTGGAGCTATGGACAAGATTGCTTCCATTTCTGTCATCATGCTGAGATGTTCACAATTATGAATGACTGCTAACTGCCATCATGGAAGAATGGGTGAAGCTATGTTTCTGATTTCAACACATTTCTATAGGGTAAGAACCTGGATTATTCCCTAAATACAGTTGTAATGATAATTTTTGTATAAAGTTCATTCAAGAGTAAAGTGGTAGCTATATTTGTTTTAAAAGGGGCCAACTTATGTACTTTAAGAATCTGATCTGGGATCATCTATCTGCCTGATGTTACAGTATGTGTAGAGTGTGGGTATGTGGGGAAACTGACTAAGCATAATATAGATAATATAATGTTATCTCTCTCTCTCGGTATCTATCTATCTAGCTATCTATCTCATATACATAAACACAAACACTCATACAGGAACTGCATTTTCAATTTAATATGCTCAGACTTCATGAGGTTGCTATTCTGAGTCGGACCATTGAGTGGAGACAACACTCGTACAATTTAACCATCAGCCCATTATGACATTAGGTGAGTTTACTCTTCACATTTGAAGATTCTAATGTTCATACAGGGACTGCATTTCCGATTTAATATTCTCAGTCTTCATGTGTATCTGTCTTTCAGGACTAGTCATTGTACTCATCCTCTTGGGGGAACTGAATGCAGAGTTGGGCACCACACCCAACTTGAAGCACATTGTCATTGGACGGTGCTACAATTACATTGCTTTAATCAGTCCCAGTTCCAGGTAGGATACGTAAGGATAATGTGAAAAGATCATGGCCTTTCTTTAAAAAGAGGAAGAATATGTATTTATACTTCATACGCTTACCCCAAATAGCAGACACTACTCCAAAATAAATCATTAACAAAAAGCATGGTCACTAGCACCAAATAACCCACTGACCATCACACTTCTTCACAGTGATTGACAGATGGTGTCCAGATCCCCTCCAGCATATTTTCTTCTTCGCCTCACAAAGTCTCTCTGTGATTTAAGCACCTACCTCTTAGATTTGTCTGTCCATAACATTCTGTCAACCATCTTACCCCCAGTATCTGATTTCGTTTAGTCTTTTCATGTCATTGACCAGACACAGATATGGCTTTTTCTTTGAAATTGTGCCCAGAAGGCCAGCATTCTCCCTTTGCCATTGAAGATAAGACTTTGGGTTTGTGGGTACTATTTAATAGCTGTCAGCTAAGGACCTGTGGCAAATATGTTTCTGGAGGTCCTCATTTTTATTTTCCTGTAGTTGTCCACTGTGGCCCCCCACTGCTGTTTGGTTAGATCCAGTCATGAAGATATTACGTTTAAAATCAACTGAAGTATTCATTACAACATTTTCTGAGTGATTCCAAATTTTGATCTGTAGTGTGTATAAAATATCTATATCTATCACTCTCAAAATACATCAATAATAACAGAACTCAAGCTGAGATATTATCTGAATGGTAGTCATGACTGACATCCAATATTTATACTGTGCCCTCTGCAGATGGAAATAGAAACCAACAGATAATTAATAGAGGCTCTCTGGTGTCTGTGACTATGTCTGTAAAGATCCTGGGTTTAGATAACTTTGCTTTTCCCTGTACTTTTCTGATGGCACTAAAAACATAGAAACTGATTTTCATATTGACCACATGTATCCCATAGCCTGTCTACATTGTTTGGTCTGACATTTGTTCTTAGATATGACTGTGAGGGAATCTGGAGAGAGTTTGAGGAGGCAGTGGTGAGAAGAACGCCCTGTAGTGTACGTGTAAAAGACTACAAACGCATGTTTCAAGCAACTCCACAAACGCTGCCTTGTGACAAGGTAACTGTCTCTCACCATAGGAGTGTCAACCTACAGACTAATACAAGGTAAATATGTGGTTAGCAGGGGGCACTGTGTCGCAAGCAGTAGCCCAAACCACATTCGGGCTTGACGCCCATGGAGGACATGGGTTCGAATCCGGCCTGATGTCATTTCTCCTGCCCACTCACCACCTCTTCTCCCGCTCATTTCCTGTCCCACTGCACTATTGAATAAAGGCAACAACAACTAAAAAGCCCAAAATAAGTCTTTTTAAAGTGTGGTTAGCACATGAAATTGTTATGATGTCATGTGCACGATGCAATTATGAGCAGAATTCACTCCATCAGTACAAGTTGTTTTAATGTTGAGTTTGTTTTATTATTTTCTATTCTTCATTTTCTATTCTTCATTTTTTCCACATCTTTTTTGAAGTTGTATGAATGTGACATTCACGTGTTGAGTCTAGTGGATATTCCAGCACATTCTCTTGTTTGTGGGTGTCTCCAGCTGCTGTTCTGGAGTAAGACGCACGATCTGGTACACAGCTACTCGGCTGCAACCCGTCGTTTCTGGACCTTAGAGGACACTCTGGTGGGTTACATGTTCAATGACCTCATCTGGTGTGGGATGGAGACGAGAGATAGAGGTACATTCCACACCTCCCTGTGGGCATAAAAACATCTTTTCATTTATCTGGGTGCGGCCCGGTTTAATCCCTGGGTACATTTTTAGTTGTGTTCAGGCATGCCTTGGTTATTCAACTCTGTGCCGGAAAAACATCTTCTTTTTGTTGTTGTTTTTCAGGATTCAATTTCAGTGCCTGTCCTGAATGGTCTGAATGTGTGAACCATCCAGTTTATTCTCTATGGAAAAAGGCATCACAAAATGTGAGATTTTAAGCATTATTTAGTGCCATTTAAAAATATATCCAACTAAGGAAGTCTGTTTTTTGTTAAACAGTTTGCAGAAGCTGCTTGTGGAAACATCACTGTCATACTCAATGGATCCCTCAAAGGTGCATTCAACAGGAAAAGGTAATTCCGGATAGGTTATGTAGCGCCCTCTTGGGTACAGTCGACTACGCCACCCCTCATTATATCGGAGCAAGGGGAACTCAATAACACTATTGCCACAGTTGTCTGATGAAAGTATAAAAAGAGTCTTTATTAAGAAATTGTACACCAGAGTGGAGTTGGTAGGTCACCAGATACAAAAATACATAGACACAATATGGAAGACCTGGGAAAAGTGCGGCCCCAGGGCCATTTAGGGCCCCTTGGCTGTCCCTGACCAGCCTTCGGAGGTCAATGGTAAATTAGGAATCAAACTTAAATACCTGTACATATTCACTGCTGCAAAAAATGTATGACTGCTGTCATTGGCAACAGGTTTTGTGCTTCTGGGTTATCTCCCAGGCCTTTCTGTGTGGAAAATGCATGTTCTCCCCGTGTTCACAAGGGGTTTTCTCCACTCAGAACCCCAACAGAAAAAACCTGCTGGGGTCCTGGAGGAAGGACAGTCTGGGATGGGATAAATGCAGTAGCTAAATTCACAAAACGACCTCAGGCCTGCGTGTGTGCGTGTGTGTGTGTCCTGTGTCGCCTCCATGTATTCACGTGTGTAGTGTGTCGCAGTCTGACAATTATTATTATTATTATCTTTAATATCATTCCGCAAGAAGTCCGTTCATTGAAGGTAACTGAAAGTCATTGAAACTTGAAGTCAGAAGGTGGGCAGAATTGAATTCAGCCTACTGGTCCGCCCCTCCACAACAGTCCCGCTATCTCATGTGGCCCTTGGGGAAATGAATTGCCCACCCCTGCAATATGGGGACTGGGGAACCTCGGCAGTGGGCCACTAGGAGAACTGATGTCAGGCCAGGTCTCTATAACACAAGTGGTCTTGTGCACAATAAATAACACATGTTTAAATTCAGGGATAATGCACTACAATATCCAAGACACTCAGCTGAAATGTGACCAGGCAATTAAGAGTTCAAACTTCATGCACACTCCAATCTCTGTAGGCTACTAGAGTGAGAAAACTACAGAAACCGGCTATCCAGGGTAAATTCCTAATGGGCCTTATCAGCACCGAGGCTGTTGTGGAGGGGGGAGGGAGACACATGGACTGGAAGTAAAGTAAAAAGAAACAAAATAAATCCACTTCAGCCTACGGCTCACATTAAATAAATTACACTTATACGTCAATGTCAATAGGCTAGAGGAACATAAACAAACACAATAAAGAAAACCATCCATGATTGGCACCAATGCATCAAAACACATCTAAAAAAAGAGAATAGCAACTAGCACCCCTGTGTTGCTGCGAGGGTCTAACACTGTTGAAGTGGGCTACGACCACTATGGCTGCTCGCTTCTTGAGAACAAATCCTCACTGCTACGGTAACATTGCAAAGCAGTTGTTACGCACAACAACAACACGGCATCACTGTAACTGTGCAACTGGAGAGGGAGAAGGCACCAAATTAAAATAACTGGCCCACGGCTACAGTTAGTTGGTGTTATTCTTTCCATATTGTGTAGACTTTAACATATGAGCTTATAACATATAATCTTTCCTCTTGTATAGACTTAACAAACGTATGAGATTATAACATATAATCTTTCCTCTTGTGTAGACTTTACAAACGTATGAGTTTATAACATATAATCTTTCCTCTTGTGTGACTTAACAAACTTATGAGCTTAATACATATAATCTTTCCTCTTGTGTAGACTCTACAAACATGTGAACTTATAACATAAATCTTCCCTCTTGTGTAGACTTCACAAACGTATGAGCTTATAACATTTAATCTTTCCTCTTGCCTCTCAGCATGTTTGGGGGTGTGGAACTCGACAGTCTAAACCCCAGAATGGTGACTCATGTGAACATCAAGGTGGTGACCAACCTGGAGGGACCATGCATGTAAGACTATGGGGTGCAGGGACTCAGGGATACGAAATCATACATGTCAGACTCTGGGGTGCAGGGACTGAGGGATAGGGGACTATACATGTCAGACTCTGGGGTGCAGGGACTCAGGGATACGGGACCATACATGTAAGACACTGTGGTGAAGGGACTCAGGGAAACGTAATTTAGTGACGCTGTGTTACTGACAACACCAAGCAAACAGTGGCATGGAACTGGACTATTTTAAGTCCTTATCAATGAACAGGGGAAATAGGTTGATTGGCATGTTCTGTAGCTTTTCACATCCATTGGACTTGTTATGTGTCTGGGGCAATTTTTTATCTTCTATGAATGGTGAAGGTTTTGGGCAGCACTGATTAATTAAGCAGACTAATGGTTTTTCTTTTCCACCAGAGAGTCTTGTACACAGGGATCCATTGTGGATCTGATCAAAATCCTCCACACCAGAGGCTTCCATTGGACCTGTACAGACAATGAACTGTTAGTTTATGGTTTTCTTAAACATGGAATGAGGTGGTTTGCCTCTTAGTATTGTGGTGGAGAGAAATAGCCAGATCACTGATCCAAATCTGTTTATTCACTTTCCAGGACTCTAACGATTCTCCAATGTATGAAGAACCCCAAACAATACTCCTGCCTCACCTGTTCAGCCTGCCTCTTGAACAGGAAGAGGCCAGTTCTGTAATATTCATGAGCAATGAAAATAATAACAAATACATGTCATAGCTGCACATAAGTAGGGTATAATTAATGATACATAAATGAATTGATCGATTGAGGATATTTGTTTATAGATTCCTTGACTCAGAAGACCTGCATTAACTTGACTTGTATTGAAACATTGAAAAAATATTAGGCTTGAATCACGTATTGAGAATGCAAGGGAAAGCACTGGTTTAGGATATGTTTATGCTGTGTGGATATCAGTTTAAAAGTCCGTCTTAGGCATTGACAGATATATCTGGGGTGCTTCGCCTGTAATTGTAGAGATTGTGTCTATGTTTTTATGCATAGTGCACAAACAGAAATGCACACATAAACACACAGTTAATTTACTTGCATTAGGTCAATTTGCATGTGTTGTTGTGATTATTTTTTAAACAAACAAGCCTTTAATGAAACATCACATTGATTATGAATTGGCAAGCTGTTGAAACTAGGTTATTAAATAAAGAAATATGCTGTTGTAAATTGTTTTCATTGCATGCCTTATAACACTGGGGGAAATTCTAAGCAATAAAAATATATGCACCATCTCTAAATAATAAATAATCTAAAATATAATAGTTCTACTGTCATTTTGGTTAACTGATCTATAAGCCAGTTATCTTCTGACCAAAACCGACCTTGTTTCAGCAGATAACACACTGTACTTAGACAGCTTGTACTCCAGGGTCACAATTCTCTCGTTAATATCAAATCCAACAAGAGGCCAACCTTTGTCCCTTCTCGAGTAATCTCTTATATTTGTTATCAGGGGAAGAGGGAAGAGAATTTTCAGAAACGGTCTGCTTGTTTCTTAATACAGGATTCCATAATGGTTTCCAAGACCATCAAGATCGTCACCGGGGTAATAGCCATAGGTGCAGTTATTCTAGCTGTTGCCCTTGGGACTTATTTTGGTATTAAAGGCAATCTAAAGTTAACAATCATGAACAGATGCGAAACGCATTTGAAAGAGATAAGCCTTACCAGGTAATAATGACCATTTAAACTGCCCTTTGATCTTAGACTTACAACATTTTACATACTAATGCAATGGTTTACAAGTAACATGTAAGCTAGAAAAACATTTGTGGCAAGGTGGTGTAGGTTCCCCTTTGTGGAGCACAAGCAATTTGGATTTATTTGGTTTAGATTTTGAAGAGTGCCACTACAGATCCTATGTGACTTTGACATTGCACTGACTTGCGCTAGATATTCTGAATAGATTTACAGATTGTCATTACAATAGAAGATTTTATTGCATGCGTGCTTGCAATTGGTGACTGTAAACACCAGTAACAACTTCAAGTACAACAATGATTGTGATGAGGATTATGTGGTGATTATGATGATATTATTATTAGTAGTAGTATTCATAGTTGTAGCAGTAGTATTGTATTATTATTATTATTTTTGTTGTTGTTGTTGTTGTTATTGTTGTTGTTGTTAGTAGTAGTAGTAGTAGTAGTGGTAGTAGTATGAGGAATTGTTGGGTTTGATGTGGTGTTAAGGCCTAGGGTGCCAAAACAATAAGGGAGATAGAGGCAAGCGGGTTTTGTTGTAGAACGGCGGTATTTATTCAACAAAACGGACAGCGGTACAGTCATTCGGATCGTTCTTAACTCCCAACTGCAGATCACGGTATCCGCGCTCATAAAGGCCACCTCTCCCCTCTGCGCCGGTGTAGCTCCTCAGCGGATCCCCGCAGCCCCGCCCACCTGCACACCTGAATACCAGCGCTGCAGGAGCAAGCAATAAGCATTCACACAGAAAAGGCCCAGTGGCCGTCACATCCCCCCCCATAAGAAAAATCCCCTTTAAAAATTAAAACGTTCATAATAAAACAGAAAATAAAAATGATTTACAAGCAAAACTAGCCAAGTTTACCGCTTCTCTTTTTGTACAACGCATCAAACTGCAGGTCTTTAAAAACTTAAATGGATGGATGAATGGATGCTGCGGTTCCTGGCCTGGCTATCTGATGGTTGCCTAGCCACCTCAGCAAAGCCCATATTCAACTTACATGAGTGGTGGGGAAAGAAACTAAACAAAAAAAACTAAAAAAGATGTATGCAGTGGATAAAAGTTGTTACATTGTTAAATGTTAAAAGGATGATCAATGACACACTGTAAAAAAAAAAATCGTAAAAAAACGTTTTTTTTTTTTTTCTGGCAGCTGGGGTGCCAGAAAAATACTGTGAAATAACAGAAAATTACTGTACCGTAAAAATACAGTTATTTCCCGTAATTAAAATACAGTTTTTAGTTGTAATTTTACCAAGATTTTCCCTTATTTTCAGGTTTTTTAACATTAAATAACATTTTCACATTTTAAAACAATTACATGACCTAGAAAAATGGTAAATAAACGTTGTATTACGAACATTATTCGTAATACAACATTTATTTTCCATTTTTCTAGGTCATTTAATTGTTTTAAAATGTGAAATTGTTGTAATTTAATGTTATTTTACGGTATTTTTCTGGCGCCCCAGCTGCCAGAAAATTACCGTTTATTATAATTTTTAGTGTATAGTCACTTACCTGATCTTTCAGCCTTTGAGAATATGCCTCTCTCTATCACTTGTTCACACACTAAATCCATTTATTGGTCTCATAATTACAGAAATGTGCTGTTAAATTAAATTACCCATGAAGATGGTAGATTAACATTGTTATACGAGTAATAATGCGTACATTTACAGAAATGTGCTGTTATTAGTTGGTTTTAATGGCATTATTTGTTTAAAAATCCTGTATATAATTTTTTATGAGATGTAATATAATAGTATACAACAATAATTTGATTAATCTTTAAAAACAAGTTAAAAAAAATGAATATTTAAAGCACTTTCAACTTAATAAAAAAACTATACTCACCTAATAACACCATAATTATTTTAATTTTAAATGGTTTAAACCAGTTTTTGGCCAGTCGGAAAAGGGGCCTAAATGAATTGTGTTTGAACAAGACTAAGCTGAACAAGAACAACTACAATTTCCCATTACCTGTATTTTTATTCTGTATATATAAAAAAAATAACTAACAGGATACAGCAACTGGTTCTGAAACAAACAAAAACAAATTTAACTGAATTGGAAATGAAAGAAAAAAAGTTAAAAAAAACTAAACAAAAATCCACAGACTCTTGATATCTTCTAATATCATTTCCAACTCGACTGCAAATGTAAATGTTTTTTTCAATAAGGCCCAATACATCAGCCCTTCATCTCCAAGTGGCATAGCAATCTTGTCACTTCTTGCGACGATCAGATACTGCTGGGCAGCTCCGCTTGGGTGTCCAATGCACACAATGCTAGGCTGGTGGCCTCTCGATGAATCAGGATTCTCAAGCAATGATGAAATGCTCGTTCTAGGCTGTAACACAAAACGTTTGAATTACTACATTATTAAACCAGCATGGGGAGGAGACCACAACACAACATCAGGAGGTTCAGTGATGCAACCAATAAGTCATAAGACACAAACATACTTGCACAAAGTCCATGAGGTAGGAAATGGCTGATTTAACACTGCAGCGACTCCATCCAGCCCCTCGTCCTGATGGCATTGGTGGAAGAAGGTGTGTGAGCATCTGAAGTGCTTTGAAGCAAAGCATGTCTACATGAAAATATTAGAATCCAAATTAGATATCTACCATTACACAAGGTTAAAGTGCATATGACACCTAAAAAAAAAAGGTAAACGGCATATAATTATCAAGACTATACATAAAACATAGTACTTTGAAGTCATGTGTAAACCCGATGATTGAAAAATTAAGTTTGTACAAGATTTCAAAGTGTGGTTTTCGCAACGCTCTTCGGCAAGCAGTGCCGGCTTACCTGAAACCTGAAGTCTGTGGCAGAAAATTGCTCAAAATTGCTGAATTCTTCACCCTCCATCGATAGCTGTGTGGTGTGGGAACGAATGAAGTCTACCGCCACTGACATCACAGGGTCACCTGGCGGTAGACTTCATTCGTTCCCACGCCACACAACTAGCGATGGAGGGTGGAGGGTGAAGAATTCAGCAATTTTGAGCAATTTTCTGCAACAGACTCAAGCAGAGATGAGATTGAGGAAGACTTCGATCCGGATCAGTTTGTAAAGGTGATTGTGAGCATTGAGCCGTATCTGAAAGACGAGCCAGCAGAAGAGCCGAGTTCTGACAGTGATGACATAGTAGCTAGCTAGCCTCGCTGCTAATAAGTATAACGCCCCCCTCATTGAGGCAGATGTACTGTTTGCCTCCAGTCTCTTAGCTCTTTCACAGCTGTTGTTTGTTAGGTCAGCCATTCTAAATAGATTCTACACATACGTGAAATACATTCCCTATTTAATGGATTGAGAGCAATGCTCCCAGCATTACTTCACAGCAAATTACTTTAGTTGTCATTTCAAGCTTGCTGGAGAAGGCACTCTTGTGCGACACACATTCTGCACCCACTTCTCGCGTACTTCCTCGTCTTTTGGAAATTTGAAAAGGCTAAAAGAATGGGAACTGACGTTCGAGCAATATGCTGCAACACACCGTGAAGGCATATTTACAACTGATCCTTAAGAAATAGCCGGTGGCTCCCTGAGAAAATGTGTTTTCTGTCAGGAAAAATGGCGACCAAGTGCAACAGAGTACCTCCGTTTATGTAATTTAAGTTTTTTAACGCAGGGTGGAAGTGAGTCGCTTGGGAAGTCGGTAGCTCAGTGGCGCTGCATTCAAATGATGATTTTAAGTCAAATATGTATATTTTTCCTCAACATATATATATCGATTGTGAAATACCAACTTCGTTGTATTTATTAAAAAAAATAGTATTGAGGTGTCATATGCACTTTAAGTCATCTTGAACAATTAAACTGGCTTCAGTTATTATCCATTGCATAAAAGTTATAAGTGCATTTTCCCCCCTATCTTTCTGAATGCGAACCAACATACCATCACTGTTGTTCCTGGTGGTTGAAGGATTTTCCAGATCCTCAGACAACTCCAACGCAGCAACCTTCATTAGCTTAGGGATGATGTTCATCTGCCATTTGCGAAGGAAAAGATCAGCTTTCCCCTCAAACTGGCTATCGAAGTCAAACGAAGATGTACAAAGATAAATATTCAATCCAATTTATTCATTTGAATTTACAGGCTATATTTACTGAGATATTGGGGGGGGTGGGGGGGGGGGCTTCAAAGGACAGATTCACTGTAGCTAAAAATGAATGAATCCGCTGTGTGAGGCTGGATCAAAGTAGTGTTCCTTTTCATGGGTTGAAGGTAGAGAGTGGACATGAGGCATCAGCAGGGACGGACTGGCCATCGGGCATACCGGGCGTTTGCCCGCTGGGCCGGGGTGCAATATGGGCCGATGGTCACGAATTTTAATTTTTAATTTTTTTCCCCACATTTGGACCTGCCTACATAATGCATTAGGACGGTAAACAGCGTGGCCCATGGCCTTGACATGCTTGACACGCGCACGCTAGTCTGCGGCCCATTGGCCGTCTTCTTGAGTGACTAGGGTCTCGTCCAATCATATCAGCAAACACCTTCTCCCTTTAGCTAAACTTTGCCATCAGCTCCCGTGGATGACAGTGCTGGTGGCTACAGCCAGGGAGATACGATACAACGACCTACGGTAAGCTTACTGATCATGAATTAAAACGTCTCTAAAATATGTTTGACTTAGAACCTATGTTCTATGGCCAAGTTCGTTTGCATAGCTAAATACAAGACAAGTCTGTAGCTGTTGCTAGCCCTCAGCCTACTGTACTCTGAAACAGCCAGCCGTTAGCCTACACTCTATGTTGTGTGTTTGAGTGGTGCGCGGTGCCATGTCAATTGTTCCGAAAGCCCAGTATTCCCAAACCCTGGTATTCCGAAAATATGCCAATTTGTCCAGATACCGAATTATGATAGCCCGTTATACGCTCCAGTTTTCCCGTCCCCCCCGAAGTTCAGGGGCGTAGTTCAAACGTTAATGCCACCTCATCAAGCGCGTTTCCTACAGGAGGAAATAGACTCCCTTCTAGAAAAGGGAGCAATACAGCCTGTCCTCTCGGAGACGAGAACAGGGGGTTCTTCAGTCGCTATTTTCATGGAAAATATCGACCGATCTTATACCTCCGTATTCTGAACAAAGCTTTAAAGTGTATGGTGTATTGCATTTAGATTAATTAAGACCACCACCTTAACACACAAACTCTTGTTGAACTCATACAGTAGTAGGTTCAGTGACGTGCGGTGAGACAGCTGTCTTCTGGAGCTTCTGCGACCCCGTGAATCAATGTTTCGTTGGAATCATGATGTAACGTTGTTGTAGCGGGAATACAGCAATGCTATTTGTATTTTCTAATTGGCAGGTCATATGTATGATTCTAGACTTCGCTAAGCACTGAAGCGACTGAAACGGTGAATTTTGATCACATTCAGCGAAGTTAACAGGTAAAACGGGAGAAAAATAGGGCGTATTTAGGCCGTCCTGCCTAAAAGTAGGGCGTCCCGTTTCTTCTTATTTTTTAGTAGACTATAGGGCAGACGCCCTGCTAGCTATAAGCCTGGTTGGTGTAGACATTCGAGATTAAAAAGGTGTGTTATCGAATTTAGTGGGCCGGTCTGGTTCAAAATGCCCGGCCCGATTTTTTGTCCCAGTCCGCCCCTGGGCATCAGTCAATAATACCAACAATGGCCCTTATTTCTGAAACAATAAACATTTGGTACATCAGTAAAATGTGGGGTGGGAAGGTAAACATTTTTAAACATTTTTTCACTTACATATCCCTCATTGTGTTCCTGGATTTTGACACTCAATTTAGGAAACGTGGTGACAACATTCTTGTCAAGACGCACCTTGTCATCACTGGATGGGTAACTGAAAATAACAGACAGCATCAACCAAACCATTTCTAAACACACATTGAAGAGTTCAGAAGTCCACCTGACCTTTTTTGTGGTAAATTGGAAAAACACAGCTGGCATGATTATCGTATAGTAGGCACTGAGAATATTTCCCTTTATATCATACCTACATTTTCACAGAAGTGGTTTTTGCACCTGAACTCTTCAATTAGAAACATGTATTGCCAACAGTTATACTTACACTTCACATGTATTGACTAAAATATTAATTTTAAGTATGAGATATATAAGAACAAATTTCACTCCACTGTCAATACTTTTGAATCTCACACTTTGACAGTGTCGTCAACTAACAATCCTCATCTCTCCTCAAGATTGCTGACAGCAACCCTCACAAGTAGCACCCTGTTTTTTGTGCATATGGTACCAGATTTCTCATATTCTGTGAGTATGTTTGGAGCTTTTGATTGAATTAGTACTTTGAGTGCCTCCAATCCACTGTCGTCCAGCCTGTCATGGGAAGGTAGAAAATGTGTCTGTCTTGGCAGGGGAGGAGGCTGGAGAAAAACACAAACCAAAGCAAAAATGTATGAGCCATTGGTGCAGTTTAAAATCCCTAAACAAACATTTAAAACACATATTTTCAACAGGACTGCACAATTAGTTAAAAAATTAGCAACAACTATTCAACCAAAGTTTTCTTATCTTACAGCCTTACCGGACATATCAGTTGAATTTCTGCATCCGCTAGCTCAGAACCCGACCAGAAAAAAAAACTGAAATGAATATGTCGTATTTTTATCTTCTTTATTACTGTACTGTTGAATAATGTGTATGGCTGGTACTGGAACATGGACATCTCAACAAATAGAGATAGCTCTTTATAACTTATGAAGAGGCTGCCAGAGGCAGAAAAGGCCCCTTTTCAGAGACATCCTATGGCAGACAGGCATTTTCTTATAAACCCAAGTGAGCAGATAGCATTTCTGAGAAATCATGAGGCAGACAGGCCTGTTATTATAACCCCAATTGCAAAGACACCTTTTATGATAAATCACGTGGCAAACATGCCTCCTCTGCATAGACTACCTAGATGCTTCAGGGACAAAGGGGGGTCAGGGCAAGGTGACAGACGCCTCTGCAAAAGCCACAAGGCAGACAATGTGAAGAACTGTGTCTGAAAGCCCCGAGATACCTGGTATCACAGGAAGCTGTACACCATGTATCTCAAGGTGGTTAATTCTGTTGACAGAGACAAAGAAAACTGGTTGATAGGCAACATTGTTAAGATAGTTGGACCGATTGTTCTCCATCTAGGTGCGGTCAGGTCCAATGACGCAAGTAAGGTACCTGTTGTTTTCCATCTCTAGGTGCGGTCGAGTCCAATGACGCAAATAAGACGCAAATGCAACCAGAGCAAAGGGTGATTTGATCAATATAAAAGTGGGCACGGGGACTTGTTGGTTAGATTATCTACTTGATCGCTTTAGCTTATGACTAGAGTTTGTGAGATGCTCCATGGACCAGCTCAGCAGTAGTTATCTCCTCTGAATAAACCGTTCAGTATACTCATACCTATTTGCCTTGAGAAGTTTCTTGAGAACTCTTAGAATAAGACATGACATAATTTGCTGACGCCTACGTGATCGAAAAGGACGTTTTTAGTGTCATCTCGTCCCCGGGGACGGAACTGAACTGGTGGGACAATTGAGGCGCCATTTAAAAAGGTGAGCAACTTGTTTTTGCTTATAGCAATTGTCACTTTAGTCCTGTTAAAACCTGGGGTAAGAGATATTTGCATAAAACTGTCCTCCGAAAAAGAACTAAGTTATAAGGCATAAGAAATGGGAGGTGATTATACTGAACTGTCAGAGAAGTAGATTGTTAAAAGTGTTTTGTTTTAAGGATTTCTTCTGAAGTGAAGAAGAATATTGTATTGTGAGACTTTGTTTGCGTCCATTTTTCTGAGGGAGAAAAATAGGCAACGGGCCGAGAGACGTAACAAGGCATAAAGTGTTTTTGTTTTAAGGATTTCTTCTGAAGTGAAGAAGAATATTGTATTGTGAGACTTTGTTTGCGTCCATTTTTCTGAGGGAGAAAAATAGGCAACGGGCCGAGAGACGTAACAAGGCATAAAGTGTTTTTGTTTTAAGGATTTCTTCTGAAGTGAAGAAGAATATTGTATTGTGAGACTTTGTTTGCGTCCATTTTTCTGAGGGAGAAAAATAGGCAACGGGCCGAGAGACGTAACAAGGCATAAAGTGTTTTTGTTTTAAGGATTTCTTCTGAAGTGAAGAAGAATATTGTATTGTGAGACTTTGTTTGCGTCCATTTTTCTGAGGGAGAAAAAAAGGCAACGGGCCGAGAGACGTAACAAGGCATAAAGTGTTTTTGTTTTAAGGATTTCTTCTGAAGTGAAGAAGAATATTGTATTGTGAGACTTTGTTTGCGTCCATTTTTCTGAGGGAGAAAAATAGGCTACGGGCCGAGAGACGTAACAGGGCATAAAGTGTTTTTTTGTACAAATACCTCTTTTGGAGTGGAGGCAGTGTTTTATTGTAACGTGTGCGCATTTTCCTGAAGGAGAATATTTTATTGTATTAAAAAGATTATTGTGGTGTGCTAAAATTGTATGTAGATGTATATAGAATAGTTTGTGTGAATATCTCCAAAAAAGAAAAAGAGAGAGAGAGAGAGACTGATGCGTGTGTGTGTGTGTGTGTGTAAAAGTGAGGTGAGAGTGATTGCGCAATATGAAATGAATGATGGGTACGAGTGTATATGTGAGATCATTTGTTCAGGATAGCGAGCAATTGTGAAATTTGTATTGCAATATATACATGTATCAAGGTGGGAATAGTATCATTACTGAAGAAATGGTTAAGAGGTGATTGTGTTGATTGCTGATGTCTAGAACAGGCATATTTGTATGTAAGAGTCAATCTGGTGTGCAGCCACTGGCGTGCGGCCAACGCTCTGTGGTTACAAACAGGAAGTGCAGTGCAACCTAGGTAAGCATGGTAAAACAGACTGTGTGCAGGCAGCGCCACGTGTCAACAGATCGTCTCAATGGGGACAGTCCCTAGAGAAAAGAGGTTGTTGAGTAAGGCACTTGCTGAGACATATTCGGTATAAATATAATATAAGGATAAATATTCTCATAATAAGAAGTGTTATCAGAACACTTGTGCTAATTTGCTGGTAGATATATTGCCACTTTAAAAAGTGTTAAGAAAGTTATTCTACTGATTTGTCAGTGTAAACATTAGGCTATTAGTATCAGGGTGATAGATGAGTTTTGTTGCTGACTGTTGGTTTTGAAATAGATGCAGTTTCATAAAGGAAGTATTTAAACAGATGGTACATGGTGAGTGAGTAATTTAGTCACATGTTTACTGAGCAGGCAGAGGCAGACTCAACAGTAGCCCATCACAGAATCATATTCGCGTACGTTAGACGTCAAGGGGAAAGCTGTGACATGAACATAAGAATTTTGGAAATTGAAAGAGACTTTGTCATTTATTTGGTACGACACTCGCTGCGAGGTTGTTTATTCTACAGGCATTACAATTGTACCTCGGGCTCATAAGAAACAGAGAGCCTGAAAGTGAAAACTGATGAGACGAGCAAGTGAGACTTTTATTTTCATTGGCACACCACACTCGGTGTGATGGTTTTTCTTTTAAGAACGTTGTAAGTATATCCTAGGGTGGGAGACATTGAAACTGCAAGCGGCACTCGTGAAAAAGTGACACCCAGCATGAGTCGCCGTTACACTTACACTGATATTCTCGAATGTCACGAGCTGCTATATCCATTCACATTGTGTAATTAATGATTGTTGTGTCTGTTACAGGAAAAGAATAAAACAACCGCCGCTGGCTTAGCTGTCGCCGCTTCACTACTGAGGCCTGGCTCACCCATCTATTAAGGGGGTGAACACTCATGAAAGCAATACTTTTTGTATGAACAGATGATATGATCAACACATGGCATAAAGTTAACATAGTACTTCACAAAGTTAACATTGTCCTCTTCATTCTGTTTTGGGCACTTTGCATGATAGCGGGAGTTTACTTGTGGAAGCGGCACAGAGGGGGGAACTTATGTGAATGGCATTGAGTACACTGCTTTCTGGTTTTACTGAACTAAGCCTGAGACACGGAGCCCCTAGAATCCTTAAACAAGAGATTGAAACACAGGAATTATACTTCATAACGCAGGGACATTAAACACATTATGGGACTAAAGGCACATGGGTAGGAACGTTGACACAGTCAAAACAGAGTGTCCTCACTTTAAGTGGCAAAGGCTGATGCTAGACTGGTGGGAAGTCAGTCAAAGGGTGGAGGACATAGTGGAGAGAGTTCAGGAAGGAGGAGGACATTTAAACTTCTCATTGGAATTAGATAAAGCAGTTCAAAGAGAACTAGTACAGTATAAGAGCACAAACCTATGCACAAAGGAGACCAGGGAGAGGGCAGTTGGATTTGGGATTAGTGGGAAAGAAGTACACAACCCCAGAAATCAGGTAGTTGTAGAAACTAGAAGTGTGCAGAGGTGTAAGAAAACTCCAGAGCCAGAAGAGAACGTAAGGTGCAGATCAGGAGTAACACTGAAGATAGCTCACTTACAATTCGAAAGAGTAACCAGTGGGGTAGATTACCCCAGTCGTGAGGAGGCAGTAGAAATGATAAAGGTAGTAGAAAGCCAGCTCTCTAACGCTGGACAGAAGGAGGACAGATTGAGAAAAAGAGGTCAAGGCTAGAAGGCTAGCGAAGAGAACAGAGAGTAATTAAAACTGATATTAGACACAAGGGCATTAAAGGGATGAGGCCCACACGGACCAGTGACAGTCGTACTCAGTGGGGACCCAGCTGAGGGGAATGAGAACTGGAGCTCAGACGAGGAGAGACAACCTAAGACCATGCAGTCTAGTCAAAAAAAGCAGCAAGTAACATTATGCCTCTGATAGCAAAGGGGACAGTACAGCAGTATCAACCATGGGGACACACTGCCATGCAGGGCCTGATCTCTCGTCTACCAGTCTTGCATGATGGCGCAGGTTGCTGTTAGGATCCAGCTGGAAAAAGACTGGCGCCTTGGGTCAATGACCAGACATATGTTCAGAGAAGCTGTGACTCACCACATGGGCCTGAACCAGAAGGACTCTAACCCAGAAAAAGCTCCAAAAAAGACTATACAAGCACCAGTGGTAGCCAGCCAGGCTCCCCAGTTGAGAAACCAACGCCAGCCCCAGCACAAGCTAAACCCATCACCCAAGTACGAACAACCATTTCCACCGGGCTACAGGGGCCCACAGCCCTGGCCAAGTCCATGGCCAGGCAGAGAGGAACAGTCTCAGGCCAGAGGGAAAAGAGGTAGAGATGGTTTCAGGAAACAGCAGGCCGCACAGCTACCAGTTTGCTGGATATGCGGACTGCCTGGCCACATTTCCAGGGTGTGCAAACAGAACTTATACAACACCTAACAGGTTCCCGGCGACCGGAGTGTGGGGCAGTGGGGAGGGGGTGATGGTCCTAGCGGTCCAGGGTCCCCATACAGGGCGCACACTATTGATGAGGCCTAGAGAATCAAAGGGGGGAGGTTTCCGATACTATCGAATGGAGCTGATAATAAGCCAATGCTGCAGGTTCAAATTGGGGGTAGGGAAATTTCATTAATTGTAGACACTGGAGCTATTACATATGTATAAACCCAAAAGACGCCCAACACCTTCCTGTGTCGTGCTCTAGAAAAGCTAAGACCGTAGGATTTTCAGGATAAGTGCAGCTAATACCATTTTCTGCTTCAGTGTTGATCTAGGCAGGCACGAAAAGTGTTTTCATGCTTGTTTTAATCCCGGAACACAACCCATACATTTGTTGGGTAGAGATGCATTATGCAAGCTGGGTATTCAAATTAAGTGTACCCCTCGGGGACTGTCATTGATCTGTGTGGCCAGTCAAATGCCCCGCCAAACAATAGTCAGCACACACCCACCTCAGCCAGTTACCCACATCTCACAAGTTTTTTGTTTAGGCATGTTTGGAGTGGAAGGACAAGTTGGCGAAAACTTGGGGCCCACTCATACACACTATCAATGTTAATTTAAGATTTCCCAGATGCCCCACAGACTGCACCATCAAGTTTGACGAGGAAGCAGACGAGGGGGGAGAGAGAAAAGATGTGAGGAGGTCGGAAAGCAAGCTAAGTATCCTCTGAAAGTACAGTGTAGTAGTGTAGTAGAGAGGAAAGAGCAGGGGTGAGAGTGACATTTCTGGAAGACACAAAATGAGGGGATCAGTATGACATAACAGGAGCAGCACCACACATCACACTCAGAGTAGGGAAAGCACACAGAGCAAGAGATGTAGGGTTAATGATGGCCTTAGCGCTGTTGTGCACATGGAAAGACTGGGATGGTGTAGACAGGTGGTCAAGATCTCCAAGGAAGTAGACCAGGGGCAGGTAAAGGAAAAACCAGATGGCATACAGTACGTCAAGAACTGCCCGTTTCACAACCCCTACTGTGTATATGGTTTGTTTGCAGGGGCAGGTCATCCGTACCTGTACCTGGGTATGTCCAACCAAGGTGCAGAATGATGTTGTTGGCCTGACGGTGAAAATGACATAAGTCAACCAGCCCCCTGGTGTTTATCCTAAAGCCAGCCGGAAGGGCATACAAGGCACCATCGAGGGGTTACTGCAGACAGGCATTATTAAACCTGTGCGGCAAGCACGCTGCAATACACCAATGTTCCCTGTGCTCAAGGCTGGCAGGGTCAGGTGGTGGTTGGTGCAGGTGGAGGCCAGTGAATGTGATGTAGAAACGTGCGAAAGAGTCACGGTCAAAGTGTTGTAGGTGCTTGCCGAAGGGGGGAGAAGTGTCAAGAAAAAATGTTTTGAATAAACCAAGTACAAACACGGTGATTCAATTTCGGAATGGAAATCATTCCAAGGTGTGGAATCCCTGAAATAATATCATCTGACAAGGAAAAGCATTCACAGAGAAAACGTGGGATGAGATCCTTCGAACTCTGAGGGTGAAAAGAAGATTGGGATGTGTCTACCAACCCCAAAGTCAGGGGATGGTGGAGAGAGCCAATGGCACGCTCAAATTGCTAAGATCTCTGCTTGCTCTAAACCTAAACTGGCTTGATGCTTTGCCCATTGCTTTAATGCAAGTGCGCTTGCAAGCAGAACCACAGCGCATACCTCCCCCCTCACGAGATTCTTGCAGGACGACCAATGCCAATGCCAGTCCCACGGATCACGGAACCAGGCATGGGACCACCCCTGGAGTAATTCCAAAGGAATTTCATCATTATGTGCAAAAATTAACTCTGATTCGCAAAGTTATTTACAAAACAGGCAAAGCAGCAGGAACAACCACCAACCCTGGAGGCGGAGGTCGTAAGAGCCGTGCAACCGGGAGACTGGGTGTACCTGAAGGTGTTAAAAAGGTATTGCCTCCAGCCAAGTTCCGAAGGACCATACAAGGTGACGAAAGCCACTCCAACTGCGGTAAGAGTACAGGGATCGGAATTGTGGCACCACCTTAATTATTGTTTCAGAGCCACAAAGCCACAGGACGATGGAGAGACGGTTGCCAGGCCAGAGCGTGAGCTGCACGGCAAAGATGAGGGGGTTCTGAATAATCAAGTTCCAGAGAAGGAGAAAACAGGACCAGAATGGGCTCCAGAAGCTCCTGGCGGTGGTGGGTATGTCGCTCTTTGCGGCACTCTTCCTTTCGTGTCTTCTCCATCTCTACCAACAGGAGAGGAACCAGGAGAGGCATGCCAAGCCACCACCATCCCGGGCCAGACCTCCATCTAACTCAACCCAACAGGGGAGGCGTGCCAAGCCACCCTGCAACCAAGGCGAGGCTTCGCCCAACCCGACTCAACAGGAGAGGAACGTCCAGGCACCCTGCATCCGTGGCAGGGCTTCGCCCACCTCAACCCAACAGGGGAGGCGTGCCAAGCCACCCTGCAACCGAGGCAGGGCTTCGCTCAACTCGACTCAACGTCCAGGCACCCCGCACCCGTGGCAGGGCTTCGCCCAACTCGACTCAACAGGAGAGCACCACCCACACACCCTGCACACGTGGCAAGACTTCGTCACCCCCAACCCATCAGAGCTTTATAAGCGACCCGCCAGGGCCATCCCGTACCAATACAACATCTACGACATCCCCAAGCTCCATCACCTCGACCTTGCTGGAAGAAGGAATGAGCGGGAGATTGAAATAAATAAATAAATAAATAAATAATGAATAAATAATAATAAAAAACACGCCAGAATCAATGTGCTAGCCTGTTTTACCACCAGGGCGGCCGTGTGGGAAACCACAGACGCAACCTCTTGACCCTCCGGCAGGCTCATGGAAGGGTGATGATTGTTGCTATTTTGTTTTTGGCATTTTTGACATGTCACATTTCATACCCACATTACATACATCCACCACCTGGAATGACACACACACCTGAAATGACACATACTTCACAATGTTACTATCCCAATATCACAATATAACCGCTTTGTTTAGTGAAACTTAAGTTCTTGAGATTAAGCCTCAAATGCATGAATACTGTACCCTAGAAGATGAATGGTTAACTAACTATTTTAGATTGAATGCTTGCTTTTAAGATGTTACACGGTTTGTGATTCATGTACAATCCATCTGGGTCCACCCCAGTGGACTTATTTTGATTTTACGATTCTGTACGATCCATCTGGGAACGCCCCAGTGGACTTGTTTTGCCTAACTGACATATGTTTGAGATGTAACTGTATCACAGCTTTTGATGCTACATAGGACATAGATAATCACACTGAACAGGAGTGTTAACATAATACTAATGGTTTGCTACGCTGCATAGTGAGGTGTGGACATCTCAAAGGGGGGAAATGTCGTATTTTTATCTTCTTTATTACTGTACTGTTGAATAATGTGTATGGCTGGTACTGGAACATGGACATCTCAACAAATAGAGATAGCTCTTTATAACTTATGAAGAGGCTGCCAGAGGCAGAAAAGGCCCCTTTTCAGAGACATCCTATGGCAGACAGGCCTTTTCTTATAAACCCAAGTGAGCAGATAGCATTTCTGAGAAATCATGAGGCAGACAGGCCTGTTATTATAACCCCAATTGCAAAGACACCTTTTATGATAAATCACGTGGCAAACATGCCTCCTCTGCATAGACTACCTAGATGCTTCAGGGACAAAGGGGGGTCAGGGCAAGGTGACAGACGCCTCTGCAAAAGCCACAAGGCAGACAATGTGAAGAACTGTGTCTGAAAGCCCCGAGATACCTGGTATCACAGGAAGCTGTACACCATGTATCTCAAGGTGGTTAATTCTGTTGACAGAGACAAAGAAAACTGGTTGATAGGCAACATTGTTAAGATAGTTGGACCGATTGTTCTCCATCTCGGTGCGGTCAGGTCCAATGACGCAAGTAAGGTACCTGTTGTTTTCCATCTCTAGGTGCGGTCGAGTCCAATGACGCAAATAAGACGCAAATGAAACCAGAGCAAAGGGTGATTTGATCAATATAAAAGTGGGCACGGGGACTTGTTGGTTAGATTATCTACTTGATCGCTTTAGCTTATGACTAGAGTTTTTGAGATGCTCCATGGACCAGCTCAGCAGTAGTTATCTCCTCTGAATAAACCGTTCAGTATACTCATACCTATTTGCCTTGAGAAGTTTCTTGAGAACTCTTAGAATAAGACACGACAGTATCAAGTTCGTTGATGTCTGTGTTACGATCTGTATCAATAAACTCATTGAAGTCGGCATTATACATGAGAAATCAATCTATATATACACTTCAGAAGGTAGGCCATCTTGAGATTTTCATTCATCAAGTAATTCCTTCGCATTTCTTAGGTGGTAAACTCTGCCATCTAGGTAGATAGATGCCAGTATTTTTTATTTTTTTTTAAAGCTAGCCTCCATTTGCTGATAAAAAGAAGAAAAACAAGGTTTTAGTCATTATTCACTACAGTAAAAAAAAAATAAAAAAAATAGACAGCCACTTCTACCATTGCCATTGTTTTGCTAGCTAATCAAACCATGTAGCAAAATTAGATTGATAGATAGTGCCGTATTTGAGTAATGAAATCTTACCGAACTGTGTTTTATTTGAACCTGTTACTCGCCAGGTTTTTACTTTCTCTCACTCTGCATGTTTTCAATTGCAAATACAAAATGCCAACCAATTTTACAGATTAAATTATCCAGGTTGGCTAGCTAGCTAACTTGAACTGTTAATGTTACCTTAGCTAGCTACTATGGCTTACATTACCTAACGACTACGAACTGAAGGTTGTCAGTGCAAGCTAGCTAGTCAAAGTTAGCCAGAGCCTCATATGGTTTTGGCTACACTCACATTACGGCCCCCATTCAGCACACCAGCATGACAGCACGACAACCTATACACAATGAGCCTTTCATCGTCAAATACAATTCCAGGGTATTAAGCTTTTTATTTTTGAGAACTCAATTAAAGTACAAAGACATTTACCTTTAGTCTTCTGCTGTCGTGTGTGTGTGTCAAGTGTTGAAACTCCGTGGTAACCAGTGCAAGAATGTTCTATTTGGGCGCGCGCAGACCCTACATCGGCCTCAATGCGGGAGGCGTATGAGAGCATAGACATAATACATGTATATGTCTATGTATGAGAGCATAATCTGTATGCTAACGGTATACTTTTAGCAGAGAGGCTAGCTAGCTTAAGCTACTATGTGTCTTAATGGAGCTTTGGTCTATGCGAAATCAGCAACCTAAAATAATATTTGAGAGCTTCAGTTAAGACCACCAATACTCTGCACCATCCGTGTAGCACATAAACAACTACCCGAGTCAATGTAGACGTATAAAAAGTCGTGTAGATAGCTTAATTCACATAAAATATTTCCCACTAACAGGCTACACGCCGCCATCTTTGTTCAGTTTCGATATTTTTGAGTGACTCACTCTCAACCAATCAGAATGCTTGATTTCATCTACCCGTGTTACAACAGTAAATATACGTATTTCTAATGGGTTTTTTCTGTGTAAAACAACAGAAATATTGTGTGTTTTCACAGTTACAGTGATTTCATGCTATTTTACATTTGTCATGTAAAATCACAGTCTCTTTTTGTAAATTGAATGGTATTTTAAAAATACTGAAAAAATCTGTAAAATAAACAGTGAAATTCTGTTTTATTACATTTTTTTTTCACAGTGCAGGGTAGGGTTACAGGCCCATGATTTACAGCAGTCACAGGAAAGGTTATGCAACATCATGTCTGGTCTTATCTTTTCATCTTCCCTGAACTCTGTCCTCCACTCCTCTTTTCAGAGCTGCTTTGAAGACTCTCAAAAAATGTGGGATCTTAACTTTTTTTTTCTAAAACAAAGGACAACTAGAACATTGAGCGCTTTTTTTTTCTAAAACAAAGGACAACTAGAACATTGAGCGCTGTCCTCGGCCGATGCTGCCACCATTGGGCTGGGGACAGGGCGCAATGCAGTGTAACCCTCCGCAGCAGACCCTCCCCCCTTACCAGCTACACGTCCAAGGTCAAAGTAGGGCTTAAGGAGATTCGCATGACAAAGTTGCGTCTTACTTTTTTATCCGGGGTAGCTACCACATAATTATCATTCCCCTCTTGGCACTTTGTAGGGTCCTGCAAATTTAGCTTGGAACGGCGAGTGCACCACGGGCAAAATTACCATCACCTGATCACCAGGGTTAAAATCACGGCACAACGCCTTCCGGTCATACCCACGTTTCATTTTTATTTGGGCACCCCGCAGGTTCTCTCGAGCCAATCTCCCAGGCACATACAGCCGTCGCCTGAAGCCATTGAAGTAGTCCGTTAAAGACAGCGGCGGCTTACTGGTTTCAAAATCAAACAAAGACGCCACTTGCCCACGCACTGTATGGCCAAACACGAGCGCGTTCGGGCTAAACCCGGTGCTGTCTTGCGTCACCTCCCAGGCCGCCAACAGCAACCAGGGGAGGCCGTCTTCCCAGTCCCTGCCTAGCTCCACACAGTATGCCCTCAGCATCGATTTAAGCGTCTGATGGAAACGCTCTAAGACGCCTTGGCTTTGGGGATGGTACGCCGAAGCTTTGTTATGCCGGATCTTTAATAGGCGCAATACTTGTGAGAAAGTCCTAGAAGTAAAGTTCGTGCCCCGGTCAGATTGAATTATCGTAGGCAATCCGAATATGGAGATGAATTGGGAAAGCGCTTTAACCACGGACTTGGCAGTAATCGAACGGAGGAGATATGCTGCGGGGTAACGGGTTGTCTGACAAATAACTGTCAGCAAATAAAGGCAACCTGTTTTCGAACGAGGCAGTGGACCAACACAGTCAATAACAATGTGACAGATGGGGGGGGGTTTGGTTGTTTTGGTTGCAAAGGAGATGGTGGCCAACGGATAAAAAAAAGGGTCAGTAAATTGGGGATGGAAAAGGTGGGAAATAGAATTGGAGGCAAAAGGAAGATAAAAAGGTCAGTGATATAATGTACGGGACTGAGGTAAGTCAGAGGGCGATACACCTAGGGGTTAAGGTTAGGGTGGGGGTGAGGTTTAGGTTATGGGGCCTGGACTGGGATCCATGATAAGTGCTAAAGTTGAGGTAAGTGCTTTTATAAAGTAAGTGCTCGGGAAGAAATTAGAAAATTGGAATATGCCAAGCAAAAAAAGTGAGTGGGTGACAAACGGAAGGTAAGGAAAACAAAGCAGAAAAGTGCATTGGGTGGAACCAGTCCAGAGCTAGATGGAGGTTTAGGAAGAGGGGCCAGGATGAGAATCTGTGGAAAAGATGATGTGGATTGGAGGAAAAGGATGAAGAGTTCAAATGGTGAAAACATGTAAAATAAGTCGATAATAAAGATTAGAGATGTGGTTAATTATGTGTATCATTTATAAGTAATAATAAATATTAAATATTAGAATAAATTAAAAGAGAATGTAAAGGTTCATCAAGACAAACAAATAGAGGACCAATCTGAAAAGGAAAAACTAAGAGGGATATAAGTGATGAAAAAGAAGGGGGAATGGAGGAGAGGGGCCAAAGAGAAAGTTTAAAGGTTAGGGAGGGGGGACAAAGATAATTAAGATAAATGAAGCAAAATTTTAAGGATCATCAAATTGGCTGTCTGTAGAATCACATTAGAAAAACAAGGAGGGACAGAAGAGAATGATACCAAATCTTTTTATTAAGTGTATGGGAGTCTGTGGAAAAAAATTGAATGTTAGAAATCATTAAGTCCAAACGGGAATTTGGTGTTGAGTTTATTGACCCAGATCCTTTCTGCTCTCTTTCTCTGGGCTGGAGTCCAGCCAGGGTTGTTTTCCAGACCACAAATGTTAAGGTGTAGTGTATCGTGAATCTGAAAGTGACTGACTAGGTGAGTTGTGAGGGTATTCTTGGAAATGGTGTAAAGGTGTAGCTTCAGTCTAGTGCGGATGGAATTGCCTGTTTCTCCTATTGCAGATGGCAGAGGTGACAGGTGATGATATAAACCGCATTGGTGGTGTCCAGTGAAAGAGGAGAGTTGGGTGCTGATCTATGTGAGTGGCGGTTAGTGATGAATTTCTGCGGGTGAAAGTAAGTGTTGTGTGGCGGAGGTGTGGGTGGGGGTAGTCTAGAGAAGTGAGATTTGATAAGTAAATCCTTGAGATTTTTATTTCTACGTAGAGCTGAAATGGTTCTGTAGGATCTAAAGGGGGAACAATCTGATTGAAGTTGTGTAAAATGTTGTTTGAGGGTGCTGCGTAAGTGGCTTGTGGTGTGAGAATAGGTGGTGATGAGTGGTATGAGTGAGAGGGTGTTGGGGTCGGTGACGATGTTGAGGTTAGGGTCAGGGTTGGGTGTAGGACTAGTGTGTTGAGAGTGAGAGGGAGCAAGAAGAGCCTGAGTGTCCGTTTTGATTTTCCTTAGGAACCTCTTTGAGTAACCACGGGGGCGAAGGGCAGTGAAGAGGGTGGTTATCGCTTCCTGGATATCTGTAGGAAAGGTGCATATTCTATGAAAACGGATGATTTGAGATTTGATTATGCCTCTGTATGTATGTTTGGGGTGATAGCTGTGTTTATGTAGCAGTGCATGAGTGTCAGTGGGTTTGAAGAAGATCTTAGTGCTGAGGGTTTTCTGAGTATTGGATGAAGGTGTCAGGAATGTGGTGGTATCTAGGAAATTGACTGATGAAGGGTGAATTGTAGCTTTAAATTTAATAGTTGGATGGTGTGTGTTGAGTGTATGTACAAAGTCAGTGAATTGTTCTAGTGTATGGGTCCAGGCGCCAATTATGTCGTCCAGGAAGCGATAATAAAACAGAGGTTTGAGGGGACACTTTGCTAGGGCTTCTTGCTCCCACTCACTCATGTATATGTTGGCGTATGCTGGTGCAAATCTCTGACCCATGGCAGTTCCATGAATTTGCAGGTAGTTATTATTATCAAACAAAAAATCGTTATGTGTGAGGCAAATGTGGATGAGCTGTAAAAGGATGTCGTCAGGGCGGTTGGGATCTGGGAATTTTGTGAATGTGTTACGGATTGCCTGAAGGCCAGCTGTGGTGTCGATGTTTGTGTATAAGCTATCTACATCTATGGTGAAGAGGTGGGTATGATGGGGAACTGCCATGGGTCGGATTTTGTTGATGTAATTGTATGTGTCTTCGAGATAACTGGGATGTCTGGTGGAGAGGGGGTTGATGAATTGGTCAATGAAGAAAGATATGTTGTAAGTAGCTGAGCTGCAGTCTGAAATGATTGGTCTGCCAGGGGGAACCTCGAAGGGAATAGTCCAGGATTCTGGTGGTTTGTGAATTTTGGGTAGGAGGTAGAAGTAGCGAGGTCTGGGTTGATCTGGGCCAATCAGAAAATTGGATTGTTTTTTGGAGATGAAATGCTTTAAATATAGGGACTGGACTAATCTACGGATCTTCACTTGTGTCAGGAGCTGGATGGACTGGGGGATGGGCCGGTAATGAAGTGGGTTGGAAAGTTGCCTGTTGGCTTCTGTAAGGTACTGGTGTGTGTCTAGAATGACAATTTTGGATCCTTTATCTGGTGGTTTAATTATGATATGGGGATAGTGGTGTCTGAGTTGGTGTAGGGCCTGTTTTTCAGAAGGGGATATGTTTGAGTGGCTAAGATCCAATGGATGGGTGAAGAACTGTGAGAGGGAGCGGAGGTCCTGTTTTATAAGGGTCTGGAGATTTGTGTCAATATGGAGGCTGTCTGGTTCCCAGGTGGAAGGAAAGGTGAATGGTGTGGAAGTGTGGTTATTGTTATCCCTAAAGTGGTGAATGAGTTTGAGGCGTCTATGGTAATGGTGAATGTCCCTTCGAAGCTCCTCCTGGCTCAAGGTGTTGGGTTGGGGGATGAATGTGAGGCCTTTTTCAAGGAGTGATTGTTGTGCTGGTGTAGGTTGGAAGGTAAGGGAGAGGTTCAGGATAAGGGAATTTGAATGGAGTGTGTGTGCGGGGGTTGTGTTTGAGGGGGTGTCCTGGGCTAAGGCTGGTGACAAATTAAATGTAGTTGTGTGCACCAGGAATGGAAAATGTGGCGGGCAGTAGTGGGTGTCCAATGTATATGGTCAGGGGTTGTCCGAAAGGTAAGTGCTGGGAGTGGTTGAAGGTGTGGAAAATGTTTGACAATGTATAGATTGATGTCTTTGAGATTTGTTTGTTCTGAAGGGGTGAGGTGTTGTGAAAAGTTCAAGATGGGGAAATACAGATCGGCGTTTGGGAATATTTTGGTGGCTAAGGTAAAAAGGATAGATAGCTGTTTGTTTGTGGTGGCCTTGGCTTTGTGTCCAGCGTTGCAAAATAAATACCAACTGACATGACCACTGTTCTCACTAGTGGGTGTGGAGCTGTTTTCTCTAGGAGGTGGCGGAGGTGGTGTGTTGTAGCTCCTGGAAAACTGTCAATTTGAATAGTGGGAAAGGAGTGTGGGGGGATGCGTGAGAGGTTGGAGTCTCCAAAAATGAGTATGGGTTTGGTGGGGTTGAGGTTCCATTCTTGGATTCTGTTGGTGCGCCATTCGTGGTATGTGGGTGCATAGGAAGTGGGGTTAGGTTTTGGGATATGTTGGGGTGCTATGGGGTGTTGTTTGTGTGTGGCGATGGAAGTGTTGGTGTTGCGGGAGGGGGCTCTCCCACTGGACAAGGTCTCAATACTGAGGGTAGAGGGTTCAGACAGGGGAATTGTCAGCTGTTTAGCTTGAGTCGGTTCCCTAGTCATCATCAACCTCAGTTGTTTGGACTGTCCAGGGTGTGACCCCCTCACCATGGTTGTGTCTGTGGAGGAAGGCAGAGGAGTGAGTATGTGTTCTGAATGGTCAATTAAATGTTTGGCTGGTGTGTTTGTGTGGTTCAATGTGTCAGTGTTATGTGGTGTGTTATGATCTGGTTGGCTATTGGCAGAGTGATGGAATTGAGCTTGTATTGACAATGCTCTCGGTAGAGTGGTGGTGGGGGGAGGGGGGACTAATTGAGAGGGAGAGGAAATATGTGTAGGCTCTATGTCAATAGTGTGAGGGGGGGCTGATTGAGAGGGAGAGGATATGTGTGTAGGCTCTATGTCCATAGTGTGAGGGGAGGCTGATTGAGAGGGAGAGGAAATGTGTGTAGGCTCTATGTCAGTAGTGTGAGAGATTTCTGTGGTGACCGTGTGTTTGTGGGGAATGGGCAAGGGAGAAGGGGGATGTAGGGTTGGTGTGGGTGCCGGGGTCCCCCTCAAGAGTTGGTTCAGAGGGGAAGAGGGGCATAAGGGGAGTGTTGTGGCTGATAGGACTAAGGAAGGGAATTGTTTAGGGCAGGTTAAATTAGGAGGAGGGGTGGCAGCTGGTGAAAGTCTATGTGTGTTGTGTAGGTCTAATTCAGATTTTCGTGGTGAGATGTGTTGGGAGGTGAGTGAACGCTGGACCGTATGAAGGGCATTGGGGGAGAGTCTGCTATGGTACCTCTTCCTGGCCCAACCACTAGCAATTTGGTAGGCCAGTGTATTGAAGGGGGAGACAGGTGTTAAATGTGTTAGCTGTGAGGTGTAGTGTTGCAAGAGTATATGCATGTTGTTGTGCATCCAGTCAGTACTGTTGTTTTGTATGTGTGTACGTATGTCTTGAGTGGGTAGGGCTGGTTTGATAAAAGGTAGGGCTCTCTTTTATATGGCAAGGGGGCAGGCTGAGTTGACTTGTGCCACATGGATAAGGTCTAAGAATTACCCAAAAATAATGATAAATACACAACATTCAAAACCTAAACCTACCAGTTTAATGACTTATGACTGTTTTCGTAGCTAAACATTTACTTTACCATTTTTGTAGCATTTTTGCTTCTGTAGAAGTCAAGCATTTCAACTCCTCCATCATGAACAGCTTGACAGTCTTGTTTGTGACCAAAGAAGGAGACACGTAAGTTCTTCATGTATTTTTTCCTCATTTGGTGTCTGTATCTGTCCCTTTGCTTCAGCATTTCAGGCAGTGTTTGAGTGCTGTGTGGATAACTTGTGTGGGAGTTTGTACTTTGATATTCTCCCTGTAGAGTGTCTTAAGCTTTATCTAACAGAAAGTTAAACCCAAGTTCCTTCATTCCAGAGGAATTTATGGAAGGCATGTTGTACCGGACCTATATGTATTTTGACAAAACGATATCTATCTGAATGTTTCTGTGATTGTAACTTTTTCTGTTACTTTATTACCAGGAGAACTTGTGTGAATGATGTATCACTGAACGTCATGCAAAATCAGCTGAACATCTGTGGAATTAAATATCATTGCAACGTTGTTCCACAGTGAGTTCTAATATTTGTTTTATTTGCATGTGTGTATGATTTATTTTATTATTTTATTGTTTTATCTATCACTCTCTGTCTTTATCTCTCTCTCCTCTCTCGGAATACTCCAGGTCACCAGTGGTGGAAGAAGTACTGAAGTTTAGTAAGTTAAACTTAAGTAAAAGTACAAGTACCCAGGAAAATGAAAGTAAAAGTAAAAGTAAAAGTACTACATCGAAAATCCTACTTAAGTAAAAAGTACTCACTTTTAAATTTACTTTAAAAGTAAAAGTAAAAGTACTCACGCAATGAGTTGTCTCTCAATTTCTAGGCTGTGCCATTTTGATAAAGAAATAGCGACTGGTAATAAATGCCTCTATATGGGCCATTCTACCGAATTGGTGCAAAGTCAGGTCGGAAATATTTTAATTTTTTTTATGTTTTATTCCCAAAACTTTGTCCGTATGTATATTGTACCATATCTAAAGTACACATATCTAGTAAAAGAACAGTCAATTTTTATATTGTATTTTCAGAATGTGTTGGAATGTTTTTCCTCTTCCAAAAATTGTCACTACCAAAACATCGCATTTACTATAGTAAAAAAGTATTATTATTGACCTGTTCAGATTGTGTTTCCTTCCCTTCTCTGAAGAGTATTTTTACAAATATTTCTTGAAGGTTTTCACAATGAAATCCATAAAAATGATTTTTTTACCAAATTTTCAAGTTCAATTTATACAATTCATCAAAATCTAAGTGCAATATTTCTTTGTAAAATGCAAAATACTGATCATATTGATTCCAGAGTTGTTGATTGATGAAATTGAACATACATTAATCCAATTCGTATCATAACATTTCAGTTGATTACTCAATATACTTAATTTTTTACAAAACATCCTGTGTTTCGGTAGTGCTGCACTGTTTCGGTAGTGACATCCAGTGTTTCGGTAGTGACTGCACTGTTGGATTGATGTTCATTTCTCTCCCAAAATCTTCCAAAAGGTGCTCTGGGCCGCCCTTTAGTCCACACAACACATTTATTTAAAAATTATGGGATTTAACTACTTACCATTTCATTTTGTCACTACCGAAATCATCAGGTCACTACCGTATGTTTCGGAAGTGATTGTTTCGGTAGGGACAATTCTAGCTAACTTTAAGCATAAATAAAGAATTCTAGCAAGCACACGGCTTGTAAACAAATATTTGAAGAGGTGTACACACATACAAACATAAGATTTTGCATGAAACCCCAAAAGGTTTACTTAATTGAAGAAAACATGGGTTTCGGTAGTGACAATTCTTAAGGTTACACGTCGATTTTCAGACTTTGGAACACATTTATTTAAAAACTATGGGATTTAGCTACTTACCATTCAACCATGAGGGACAGGGATGCAGTGTCACTGCATGGTCAAAAATGCAGGGTTGTGGCTAAAACACAGGCTCAGCCAATGGACTAAAACTCGTGTGTTTCGGTAGTGACATGAAAACTAGGGACATGATTGAGTATAGTTAATTGATTTAAAAATTAAACCCACAATAAATCTAAATATTCCATGTTCTGTTTTAACCCAATCATAAAGATCTTTGAAATTAAATCATTGAAAAAAATCTAAAAAAATTGAAAGGTGTTATTTAAAGGCACTGAAATTTAGATGTCAGGGTTGGGGACAGCTACTTCCCAATAGAAAGTACCTTATAAATGATGATTTTGTATATATTTAGCTTATCACTATCTCATGTAATGCATTGGATTTATATAGACCATAACATTTTCTAATTAAATATCTATGCCTAAATATCTAATTGTTTTGTAAATAGTTTTTATTGTTGAGGGACTGCATATTGCACGAATTCGGTAGAATGGCCCATATATGTCACTACTAGTAATAATTATAAGCAACAACATTAATTGGAAAGGTTGGTGTACTTATTGGGCCTATTGTCTGTAATACTGTTCACACTCTATCTTACAATTCTGCGGATGACAATTTATCTACCAGGGATTATTTGCAAAGTTAATACCATTAAGCCAAACCAATAAAGACACAATTTGATATCTTTTAATCTTTTATTTAATTGTAAACGTGTAAAAAATGGAAATATGAAACATGAAAAACAAATGGAGTTGTTAAACTGGTCAATGCAGAGTTTTATGCTCTATTGATTGCAGAAAAGGAAAAAAAACATATTGAGTAACTACTGCTGTCAGTTTAACGTGTTATTAACGGCGTTAACGCGAACCCATTTTAACGCTGTACATTTTTTTATCACGTGATTAACGCTAAAAATTGTTTTAGATTAACGTTCTTTTTGCCCTCCCAAACTGTGTAGTAGGCTAACGTCACGTTTGAGTGAATGATGAGCGCGACACGGCGAAATAGATGATAAAAAGCTTCTGAATAGAAAGTTTACCTTTAAAAGTTGTGTTGTGCAAAAGAAGCGAGCTTCACGGTTGTCTGAAAATGTCAACAGGCAGCTGGTTGAAAGCACAGAAGTAGTTGGCTTACCTTTTATTGGTAACCTAACTGTTACGGTTTATTGTTTTTGAAATAAGAGGCCTGACTTCTATGTTCACAGCAAATTTGAAAAAAACTAATATTAAGCCATGGTTTAACTGCACTATAGGCTGAGTCCTTGTTTATCTTAAATGTGCACTTTATAATTTTATTTTGTACCGCCCTGTTTGGCAATGTTGTTTTTCAATAAATTAAAACATTGCTTAAAGCAAGCCAATCCACTTTTCCATGTTGATAAGAGCATTAAAATAAAATAAAAATGATGGAAAAAAATAATTGAAGGGACATTTAGAATACCGTAAATCCTCAAATAAAGGCCGGGCAAATACGGACAAATGAAGGCCGGGACCCGAATACAAGCCGGGGGTAAAATAAAGTAGCCTACCGGTATATTACTGTAGCCTACCAGCATCAGTCTCAAAGTAGGCATTGTAAGGAGGAAATGGCTCTTTGAAGTGGAAAATCACAGATGGCATTATTCCTCTGTTAATTAATTCATTTGGTGGGGCTGGGTGTTGTTTTATGGTGCCCTGTTGTGCTGGTGTTGTGTTGATCTTCCCAGCCCCCTGCAGAGACTCTTATCTCAGATCTCTGTTCCTGTTTGTCTCGGTGTAATTTTCCGTGCTGAGGACAAACTAGGAACAGGACAATGAGGATGAGAGGGTCAAACTCAATGTGATATTAGAAAGTGATTTCTGCATGATGTTTGGACTCATTTTAATGGTCTCAATGTGAGTGGGAAAATGGTCTCAGTTCTACATCTGTATATTAAGTAAAACATAGCAGAGACTTGATCATTTTGGCCTCTGTGAGTGGTCAGAAGTGTCTCTGGGTAGAGGGGCTTCACCCCCACTGGGGGGGAGAACTTTTTCCATTTGGTTGTCAATGTGTGACTCATCTTGAGAAACTTTCTGTTTAGGGGGGTATTCATTAGGCAGAAGCAGGACGAAAATGGGTACTTAAGGGTAAGACAGACAAAGAACTTGGGGTCTTCTGTCTTCAGATCTCCCTCACATCCGTGTGAGTTAGTCATTTCGCAGCAGCCAGGTATGTTCATGTTCTGTAAGTGTTTTTATGTTTCATGTAGACTTAACATCCTTCAATTTAGATATGTTCCTTGGTAGTAAGACTGGTTTATTCACTTAGGATAGTTTTATAACTATTAATGGTAACTTGCTTCTTGTTAAAATAAACTTGGTAAATTCTGACCTACTCTGCCTTCTTCTGAAATCATTAACTGATGTTATGATATAGTGTCCCGCTAATACTGACTAGGGTTTGGTTGCAGACACCAGCAAGAAGTGTAAGTCTGGGGGTTCCTGGCTATAATCACCTGAGCTAAGACATGCCATAGTGAACTGTTAATTTATAATATAGAGATAGGTAGGTGATCAGCCTCTGTACGGCGTGCGCGTGTTTTTAAACTAGGAACGGGCAGCAGTCTGGCGTTCTGTCCCTGAATCACGTGACGCCATCAAGCTGAAAATATACCTTTAGCAGCATTATGAGACCTCTGTGGTTAGCTCAGACTAGATGCATATTATGACGGTGGACTTGTCCAAAAGGGAATCGGCCGGCCGAGGCGAGTCCTTTAATGACGCTATTACTGTGTGGAACACGGTTATTAGAAAATAAGAGAAGAAATTCAAATACAGATGATAGGTGCATTGGGTTGGAGACCAAGCCTACAACTCGGGTATAAATATACAGGTGAAGTGAGGAGCTTATGGGTTCCCAAAAAGTAGAGTCAGATCTCAGAGATAATGGAGTCAGATTAAATACGAGCATTAAATACATGGTTTAATGAATATTACTTTTCCAGCAAAACACAGACAGCACCGTCCACTCAAAGCCTTCCAGACTAATACACGCATTTCAGACAGCCCGGTCCCTTTTTTGGTCCAGGAATTCCCGTTTCACAGCATCACAATTTAATTGAATGCATTTCACAAATACATGTTCTCCTCATGTTTAATATTATATTAGATAATATTGTTGGCTAATCCCATGGGCTGTTTGCAATGAAAAAAGAAATTTCCTCACGTAGGACTACGTAGGACTACCACGTATCGTATAGCCTACTGTTGTTTATCTGTAACGTTTTAGTTGGCTAGGTTACTTTTCCAGAAGGGATCATAAAGCAGTAGTAGACTTACGTAACTTTGATATTAAATTCAAAGAGATGGTGTATGCTGATTGCTGAAGAACATTCGGGAGAAAAAGCAGCAAAGAAGTTTGACATTGACCCGAGACGAATGCGATAGGCTATGACTAGCAGGTGGAGGTAGAAAGAAAGAAAGGCTGAATATCAGACCAGCTCGTTGAATATATGTTTTCAGTCCGCGATAAGCATAATAGAGTGTCTAGAAAAATTATTAAATTCAAGGCTTTGGAAATATTTTCCTCCGTGACTAACAGTGGAGACCATAACTCCGATGTTTATTTTTTACGTTGACACGCCCCGACCTAAAGCGCTACGCGTTGTGCAGGAAGTGTTGAACGCATATGCAATGAATTATATTCGCCTACTGCAATTATGCCCATTACTTAAATAATACAATTCTATAACAGAAGATAAGTAAGAAATAAAGGCCTGCCCCTAATACAAGCCTGCCCCAAATAAAGGCCGGTGCGCTGTGCAGCCTAAGTAAATACAAGCCCCGGCCACTATTTGAGGATTTACGGTAGATACAAATTTGCGATCGTGATTAATTTTGATTAATTTAATCGCGATTAATTTTGAGTTAACTATGACAAAAATGCAATTAATCGCGATTAAATATTTTAATAGTTTGACAGCACTATGAGTAACCCAGGACTAGGTATTAAGTTTGCATGCCAGGCAATAACCAGTCAATAAAAAAGGCAAATCTTCACGTTAGCTTGACATTGCTAAACTACCAGCTTTATCTTACCACTACGTTAAATAAATAATCAAGGTACAATTGTGTTATTTTGATGCTATTGCTGTATGTCAACATGTATTTTGCTAGATAACAGTATAAAAACATGTCAGTAACCGCATACGATATGCAAAAGTCATAGACATTTACTTAGCATTGCAAGAACTCCGCATAACTCAACAGGTTCTCCAAATTTGAAGACGAATTTTGAAGGCTAGCAACTCCTTTTTTGAGGTAGACGGGGAACGCACTGAAACCTCCACAAGTTATTCTTGGGGCCTCTGAACTTGAACATGTCCTCAGATGACGCTGACTGAATCCATGCTGAAAAGTTGTTTGTTAGTCAGGCTGTTTGTCGAATGTTTAAGCAAATCAGGCAAGGCTACCGTATTGCTGCTGCCAAATACACACTCTGCTGTCATTGGAGCTGATAAAGCCACCTGATTGGTTGAAACGTCCTAAAGCAACGCAATCCATATTTTTGTGTAGGCAACAGTTTGGCAAAACTGTGTTCATAAAATGTAACGAATAACGACACATATTGTAGAAATGTAGCGGAGTAAAAGTATAGATAAGAGCTGCAAAATGTAACGAAGTAAAAGTAAAAAGTATGCACTATAATTTTTACTTCAGTAAAGTACAGATACCTAAAAATGTAACGAAGTACAGTAACGAAGTAAAAATACTTTGTAACATTCCACCACTGCAGGTCACACATTGAGTCCTGCATTGCTGATTGCTGGTGACTTCAGTTCAGTCAACATGCGGTTTATGCAGAAGCCTATCCATTGCCTATCCAAAAGCCTGCTGTGTTTATTTCCTGATATCCTCTAAAACTGCTTTGACATAGCAGTGAAGAACCCCAATGATAAAAGTGTGCTGCTCTGACAGCAGTGAAGAACCCCAATGAGATATGTTTTCATAGTTTTAGTTTGTAAAAGAGAGACAGAGGTACAAAAGAACTGGACAGTGATACCTTTATTAATCATTTTTACGAGGGATGAGCTACTTTACATCAAGGACTCAACACCATCAGACTTATGTCCCAACTTTGTAGCCTCTTCTATGGATTTGCTGGACTTACAAATCAAAGGCCCTGGCCACGCAACGAGACTGAGACGTAGAGGTAAAAGAGCTGGAGCCCTGGTGCGCTTTCGGAAGAGAGGAGTCCAGCCGCCTCCTGGCGCGTCTCCCGGTGCGCCACAGAGAGCGACCCTTCCTGCAGTGCCTGCAGTGCACCCTCCACTCAACAGATCACCTCCCAGCAGCTGCTGCCTCATCGCTCTCAACATCGCTCTCAACATCCGGAAGAGGAGTGCAGTCATGTGCCCTCCACCGCACATTGCCGGCCTCTGCCCGTCTTCGAGCTGGAGATCACCTCCACCCGGCCCGTTGTGCATGCTGCACATCAACAGCAACTGCCAGCAACACAGCGGGAGTCTGCCCTGGTCTCTGAGACATTGGAAGACTTCGATGGAGCAGCGGAGAAGGCCACATCATCACCATGGGCCTACGTGAGTTATTTTTACTTTTTATGTCATAATTATTGTTTTTTTTTTTTTTTTTTTTAAGTTTCTTTGACTGTGTTTCAATTTAAATTCTATTACTGTTTGTTTCTGTAAAGGTTGTCATGGTGATGGCGCCTGGTATGGCTGCCTCAGTGTGATGGCCCGCACTTCTGTAAATGTTTTTATTCTTAATCAGTCATTAATTCAGTTAATTACGAATCAACTCGGTTTATTTTGATATACTGTTAGTAACTGTGTTTGTTTTTATGTTATTAGGCCTACTGTTTGTTTCTGTAAAGCACATTGAATTGCATAATGTACGAAATGTGCTATATAAATAAATTTGCCTTGCCTTGCCTAATGTTATTCATCATGTGTGGTGTCAGAGGAAGACTGGACACTAAATATCACTTCAACTAGACTTGAGGACCAGAATGATACTTCACAATAAGACTTAGGAAGCGTGAATTCTGTTGACTATTCTATTGAAGTCAAGATTACTATAAAAGGATGATTTGCATGAAATTTCACCAGTATAAATGTATCTTTATTTATTTATACAATAACGCTTAGCAGCCACGATGGACTGTTAGTGACAGCCACTAATTTGTACCTCAGAAATAATTGAAACTGAATCAGTCCTTGCATAACCAGTAACTCAGTTTAAAGCACCTTGTACAAATAACTATTTGAGTTGTCTTTCTTGTTCTGTTCTGATTATAGCTGTACATTACTGAGTACCTCTCCAATATCTGTCACTCAGATGAGTTTGTATTGTTGTTTTAGATTCATCTTCTTCTCATACCTTTAAATCCAGTATGAAACACGACTGCTAAGTGTCATCTCCTTATTTTATGTCATAGATTTTCAATCATGTGAATTGTTAGTTATGAAATAAAAACTACCTTAGAAAAATATACGTAGTAAAGTACTTATGAACTGTCAATTCGAATGACATATAAACACCTAGATTATTACATTAAGAAGACATGACGTGTCCATGAGATATACAGTAAAAGCCACCTGACATTATAATGGGTTTAGGTCAAAATTAAGTTTTCATAAGGGTGTCTTTATTGTGCACTTTACTAAATAAGTTCAACATAGTTTTAAAATGGAGCTATATGTAATAAGACATAATGCAATAAGGACCTGAATTGTTGGTAGAACAATTGCATTTACTACTCTTCTTTTCTGTTAGGATTTGATTGCACTACATGTTTTTGTTCTACTTCTTAAAAGATTATGCACTGCACTGTACTGTTTGGAGAAGGGAAACTAATGTAATTGTGAGTATTATTGTTTGTCTTTCTTCTTATTCTACTAAATTAATGAAATTGTTAAATTAATTAATTAATAATACATTAATAAATACATTATTATAACATTGTTTAAGCAAGACAAGACTTTTTTTGTGAGATATTGGATCATTTGAACATGTATTGAAAGATACAATGCAAGATGATGGTTTTAGATGGTAAAAACACAATTTGGTCAAGCTGTTAACAACATCTGAAATGAGACACTGCTTTTTGTAAGACGTCAGAAGCCAAAAAGGTTGGTTAATCCTTAACAGTGTGTCGTTTTTTAAAGGCTTGTTCTATTATCCACCAGTAAACCAACCAAAAAAGAACATCAGCGGCAAGGGAACATCAATACAGGAATATGAATGGAACAACGGTAGATAGCAGTCAAAACAAGGGTTAGGAGAATATTGGTCAACTGAAGAAACTGCTGCATGTGTCATTAAGAATGTCCATATCAGAGTCCTTGAAAGCTATCCAGGGGATACATTTTTTTTCTAATAAATCCACAGACAAATGCAGCAATGTTCACAAATGGCAAGCGGTTTGTAAATGCATGTTCATCCGTAAATTAATGCAACAGTGTAACATTTATTTTTGAAACTCAAAATATATATATGTAAATCGTGAGACAATATTTGTGAATCTGATTCCAAAGTTTGGTACTGTTGTTCCTTAAAGTTACACTGATTTTCAGACTTTTCCTTAAAAATGCAATAAAATTTCACTCATATAGCACCCAAAAAATGTAATTGTCTGAAGGTGCTTTGCAGAGGCCAACCCTGGATCAAGTACAATGGCGACAGGGGCAAGACAAAAATAGGAAGAAACCTTGAGCAGGACCTCGGCTCACAAGTAAAGGCCCCTCTGATTGGACTGGCCTGGTGGAGAGGAAGAGATAGAAAAAGAAGAATACATATAAACAAAACATGGTATACATGTCACAAATTTGATAGTAGATAAGGTGGGGGGAGAGTATTCAAGTATTGTAGAATAGCTTAGTGGGTATACAGTGTGACCGTAAAGTTACTACTACAAGGGAAAGTAGAGCAATGAAACAGAAAACGTCTCGGTTACTTACGTAACCTCGGTTCCTTAAGTACGGAACAAGATATAACAACGGGCTTTGACCTTGTGTCATGGACCAAATCGAAGAACTTATTCATTCACGGCGATAGGCAGGGAGACGTTTGTCGCGCTCTGGCTCTGGCCCCGCCCCCACCGGAGCCCATAAATACCGCAGTGCACGTCTCCATCTTCCTTGGATCAAAATCTGAGTGTCGAAACACCCACCAAAAGAAGAAAACACTGTGTCACACAACTATTGTTATATCTTGCTTCGTACTTAAGGAACCGAGGTTACGTAAGTAACCGAGACGTTCCTTATCGCAGGGAACTGCGATATAACAACAGGACAGTATCTATTACGGGACAGCTTACTATTCTTCATTGATTGATAGTAATAAAAACAACCCAAAGTTCCTATTTAACACTATTTCAAGGCTAACAAAAAACCACAACACAATCGAACATTCGGTTCCCATAATCTTTAGTGGTAATGATTTCATGACCTTTTTCAATAATAAAATCCTTAAAATAAGAGAACAAATTCATAGTTTCCTCCCCCTCTGTGACCCTACACCCCTTACAAAATGCGCAAAGGCAACACCCCCTCAACCGGGTGCTCTCCTTGAATTCTTCACACCCACCGACCTCCCTGAACTAAACTCCTTGATCCTCTCATCTAAATCATCGAAGTGCTTACTAGACCCTATCCCCACAAAATGACCTTACAATGCACTTCCCTTATTAAGAGAGACATTACTCAATGTAATGAATAATTCACTCATTTCAGGATACGTCCCACAATCATTCAAAATAGCAGTGATAAAACCATCTCTTAAAAAATCTCACTAACTACAGTATAGACCCATATCTAACCTCCCTTTCTTGTTAAAAATACTTGAAAAACTAGTAGCTAAGCTACTTACTTCCTTTCTACAGCAAAACAAAATTGAAGAAACCTTCCAATCTTAAAATCTTGGATGGCTAAAAACTTCCTGCTCCTCAACTCTGATAAAACTGAGGTTATGCTTGTAGGCCCCGATCAACTGAGAACTACACTATCTACCCATCTACCCACACTCAATGGCTTCCCAACACCCAACACTAACATCAAAAACCTTGGTGTTACTATCAACCAAGACCTCCTACTTGACTCACACATAAAACAGATCTCATTTACGCAATATTGCCAAAATTAGAGAGGTCTTATCCCTCCAAGATGCAGAAAAACTAATCCACGCATTTATTACTTCCCACCTTGATTACTGTAATGCTCTCCTGTCCGGATGCAGCATCAACACAATAAAGAGCCTCCAATTTATACAGAACGCTGCTGCTCGTACACTCACCAGAACAAAAAAATATGACGTAACACAGGCTCTTTATCGCCCCCGGTCACTTTTTAGCATGACAGTAGCACATGCTTTGTACTGTATGTCTCTCTCTCTCTCTCTCTGCTATTCCTAGCCAGCTAGAACGTAGCTTGCTGCTTCAAGAGAGTTTGATGTCCACACACACACACACAAACACAGTAAGGTCGTACGTGGTTTGCTGCTACAAGAGGGTCTGATGTCCACAACTCCATCAGATGAAACAATCGGTGGAGCTATGGACAAGACTGCTTCCATTTCTGTCATCATGCTGAGGTGTTTACCATCATAAATGACTGCTAACTGTCATCATGGAAGAGTGGGTGAAGTTTTGTTTCTGATTTCAACACATTTCTATAGGGTAAATAACTGGATTGTTCCCTATATATTGTTTTAATGATTCTTTTTTATGAAGTAAGAGTAAAGTGGTAGCTATATTTGTTTTGCAAGGGGCCAACCTATGTACTTTAAGAATCTGATCTGAGATCATCTATCTGCCTGAACTGTAGGCTATGTGTAGAGTGTGAGTATGTGGGGTAATCGACAAAGCATATTATAAAGCAGTTCCACTTTCAGAGTCAACTACTGTAGTGTGCATTCCTGTTTCTGACTCATTAAACAGTATTTCCTGATTTGTTTTGGTTGTTGATAGCAGGAAGGAGGATATCTGGAGGAAAGGGTTCAGAGGCTACTGGTTCAGGTCTAAGTGACATAGACAGAGTACACATCCAGGGGATACATTTCACACAACCCTGAAGGTATGAACAATCTTTACACTTATCTGGGTTTATTTCTTCTTTGAATGGCATAGGTTTTGGACAGCACTAATTCTCCAACCAGTGGTGTAACGGAGTTACAATGTAAATAGATAAAATGTAAATAGAGTGTGAGTTTCGCCATAAATACGCGTGTTTTATTACTGTTGGTGTTTGAAGCCACCTTTGGGGATGTGACGTACTGCAGGTCTGCAAGATATATTCATGTGCCGTTGTCATAATCAGACAGAAGAGATATGCCTGTCAGCGGTAGGTCCATAATGAAAAATGAGCATCACAATTTGTACATTTTAAGATAGCTAGATGCAATGAATGTCGAGAACTTCGACATGTAATGTGTATTTTCTATAATAAGTATGTAATGTGCTGGTTTGTAAAGTACGTTTGTTAATGGGCAGAAAGTTTGATTGTATTATTTTTCTTGAACACGAGGTTCATTGTACACACAGTGATTAGCTAGCTAGTTCACTGGGAACTTCCCTCTACTCATGTTCCGTTAGCTAGCTAAATATTAATAGTATAGTATACTAATAATAATAGAATATAAATAATAATAAAAGAATATGAATAGCCATACTGAACCTGACGTGTTTTGTATTTTGTTTTACTTGTGCAGATCCGTATGTCAACCGTTGTTTGTTTATACAACAGGTATGTTGCTCCAATGCCAACATGTGTGTGCTATGCGTGCATTGTTGTTTTAACTGTTCGTGCACTGGTTTGCTTTTGTGTGATAATGTGTTGTTGTATATACCCAGGCAGAAGAGATATGCCTGTCAGCGATCCATATGTCAACCGTTGTTTGTTTATACAACAGAATAAAGTTGGAAGGTTGCAAATCCGTCTCCGTCCCTGACTGCAATAGAACCGTTACAGAGGCATCCGTTGGACCTCTACAGACCTGTTAGTTTATAGTTTTCTCAAGCATGGACTGAGATGTTTTGCCTCTTAGTACTGTGGTGGAGATAAATAGCCAGATCATTAATCAGAATCTGTGTCTTCACTTTCCAAGACTCTAATGATTCTCCAATGTATGAAGAACCCCAAACAATACTCTTGCCTCACCTGTTCAGCCAGCCTCTTGAACAGGAATATGTGAATATGTTTTTCAATCAGAAAGACGCACGTAAACACACTTTTTATTTTCTTACTTGAAATGCATTACATCAATTTTCATGTGTGTTTTAATAAACAAGCCTTAATGAATAATATCATACAGATCATTATTTGGCAGGCTCTGATCAAACCGGGTTATTGAAAAAAGAAATATGCCATTGGAAATGGTTTTCATAGCATACCTTACAACACTGGGAGAAATGCTCAGCAATGAAAATATATGTGCCGTCCAAATGAAGCCTAAATACACTCTGAATAATCCAAAATATAATAGTTCTACTGTCTGTATGGTTAAGTGATATATAAGCCAGTTGTCTTCTGACAAAAACTGACCTGGGACCAACAGATAACATTACACATACTCAGACAGCCTGTATTCCATGGTCACAGTCAGCTCGTAAATATAACATAAACTGGCTTGTATCACTTCAAAGCAACCAATAGCCACATAAAACACACTTTGTTCAAAATCTAAAGACCTCGAGGTGGCACGACAGCTATAGGAAATCAGGTTTAATGACATGTGTACACTATTTTTTACTGGGTACTTTTCGGAGACATAGTTTCGAGAAAAAGATATAGACCCTAAGCGCACTTGGTAAAAATAGACAGTGTCCAAATACGCCTCACGTGTCTCGGCCAACTTTTGTCGCTTCTCAAGTTATCTCTTATGTATGTTAACAAGTTATCTATGTAGGTTATTTATGTAGGGTAAAACACTGTCATTTGACCGTTTCCGTTGCTGACAAACCCTCTGGAGCCGCTTGGAAGAGCTTGCTGCGTGATACAGAATTCCATAATGGTTTACAGGGAAATCGACCGAGTCTCAAGTCCAAAACGGAGAAATATCCGGATTATTTGTCTAAGTTTGGTTTTAATAGCCACAGTTATTCTAGCTGTTACACTTGGGCTTACTATTCGTACTACTTCGTCCGGCAGTCTAAAGGAAACAATCATTAATAGATGCAACACGTATTTGAAAGACAACGGCGCAACGAGGTAATAATGAACATTTTAACTGCCATTTGATCACAGATTTACAGCATTTGACATACTAATGCCATGGTTTACTACTAACATGTAAGCTAGCAAAACATTTATGGCAAGGTAGTGTAGGCTCCCCTTTGTGTCCGGAAGTGGAACATGAGCAATTTGGATTTATTAGGTTAAGATTTTGAAGAGCGCCACTACAGATCCTATGGAGTAGATGTGACTTTGACATTGCACTAACTTGTGCTAGATGATTAGATTTAAAGATTCTCATAATGTCATTACAATAAAACATTTTATTTACAGCATGGTATGTTTTACAAATGGTAACTGTAAACACCAGTAACAACTTCAAGTACAACAATGATTGTGATGATGATTATGTGGTGATGATGGTGATATTATTAGCATTATTATTATAATTCGTAGTAGTAGTATTGTATTATTGTTGTTGTTATTGGTGTTATAAGTGGTAGTCTAGTAGTAGTAGTAGTAGTAGTAGTAGTAGTAGTAGTAGTAGTAGTAGTAGTAGTAGTAGTAGTAGTAGTAGTAGCACATGATTGTTTTTACACGCATGTTCATTCAGATATTTAAGTTGCTCAAATGTGGACCATTTTCACACCAATGTGCAGCCATAGTGAAGTAATTGTCAAGCCAGATATTGGTCGTGGGGGGAATGGTTAGTCTACTCTACTGTAGCCTGTTTGATGAAATAATTGAAACTGTAGTGAAACAGTGGGCATCCTTCATGTTTTCAGTCAAAATGACTGTGAGAAGATTTGGGCTTCATTCACACAAGCATTTGTGGGAAAGGATCCGTGTGGTGTCCCTCCAGATGCTTATGATTCCCTAATACACACAGTGTCCCAAGAGCCAGCATGTAACAGGGTAAAGACAGACCATTTTGGTTTTGCATCATAGTTTTTTATTTCATTACTTTTACTTTTGCAAATTAATATTATTATTATGAATTATGTGCTACATTCCTCTTATTAGATGTTATTCTGGAGCAAAACTAAAGAAATAGTCCATACTTTCACGGAGAAAAGGAGTTGTTATGTAACTCTAGAGGACACTCTACTTGGCTTCCTCCTGGATGGACTCACTTGGTGTGGCAAAAATGAGAGCCAGGGTACATTCACATGTTTGTTATTATTTATTATATTTATTAAAAATTGTTGAACAAAAACAGCACAGGTTGTAAAACAGGTTTTACTGCTTGGTGTGTGTGTGTGTGTGTGTGTGTGTGTGTGTGTGTTTGTGTGTGCGGCTATCTTTTTTGCTTGCTTTTTTCAGAAATCTTTACCACAGGATGCCCAAGCTGGTCCAATTGTGTGAACAATCCTGTGCGCTCATTCTGGATCCAAGCTTCAGCAGCAGTGAGTGTTTTTGGCCTGTAGTCTGACAGGGTCTTTGTTCCTGTTCTCCAGTGTGGGTGAAAGTGTCCTCTCCACACCTTACATCACAGCTGAGCAAACAAGGCACTGAATCATTCAATAGCTACATACTGTAAATATCATCTGACTAGAATCATTGTATTAAAGTAAACCCCCTCTGGTAGTCTTCTCTAGGCCCTTTCTGGAAAGGCTTTTCTATCTAGCAATAGAACTTTGTTAGAAAATGCATTTTTATAGAAAGTATGCTTTTCTAAAAAAGAAAGACCTTACAGACCTTTTTTTTAAAGGTTACATGGTCTTTAAGGCAGAATAGTTAAGGAAAGCGCAATAAATCTTGCTCCTGGGCGCGTATATTCTTTGGTATAAACAGCATTTTTTATGACATCCAGTCAAAGGACCCTCTTACAATGTAATGTGTCCAAGAACTACAGTATATGGCTTTTGCCACCATTAAATGCTGTTATTTCATGCCAATATATACTATGGAATTGTTCAGTACTGAAAAAAACCTCATGCTTGTTCTCCACAGTTTGCAGAATCTGCATGTGGTGATGTCTCTGTCATGCTGAATGGAGCCATAGATATGCCTTTTAATCCCACAAGGTATAAAGTATGAATGGTCCATTACTATCTGTTATGATCTGTCTATTGCTGTTGATAATATGGATTCTACAGGACTGTCATTGCAAATGTGATATTCAAGTAGGATACTGTTGGATTAAAAATGCTAAAATGATATTCGACTTTAAATAGGCAATAAGAAAGCTAGCTAACAGCCTACAGACTTGCCTTATGAACACCAATAATGGCGCCCCTGACATTACAGAATTACAAAGTCAATAGCGTGGGCAGCTTGAGGAAGCACAGGTTATCGCTCCTTCACACATACTAGCAAATGTAGTATGTGCTACTCACTGACAAAACATACCTCAAAATGGTGGGGAAAAAACACTGAATGCTTTGAAGATACAGTGTGTAGGGTTTAATGGCATCTAGTGGTAAGATTGCTGAATTGCAACCAACTGAATACCCCTTCATTTAAAGTAACACTATGCAACAATTTGACACTTTTTGTGATATGGTTTTACAGGCAACTAGTTTTGGTACCCTCCTCAAATTCATTTTGATTCATTTTGATAGCATATAGTTTAGCATATTAGACATGTGTCTTCCCCACTAGCCATCCAGGATATGACCTATGTAGTTCTGTGTAACAGGCTGGTACACCATGCAAAAATGGAAGAAAAGCTTTCACACGCATGACATTCCCAGCTAAACTGCCAAAAGGCACCAGTTAGTGTGATGGCAATCAGTGTCATCTGGGCTGTTGGTGGTGTTTGCAAGGTTTTTGCATGCCTTTTAGGTAGTGAGCGTACTAGTTTTGGAACAGAACTCTGTATTGCTGCTTTAACCAGCATGTACGGGAACCTATGGTGGCAGGTAAATGCCACAAAATGGCAAAATAAGTTCTTATTGCCTGAATCTTCCAAGGTAGGGCTCTCTTTTAAATGGACAAGGGGGCAGGGTGAATAGACATGTCCAACATGTATAAGGTCCTAGAATGACCCGAAAATAATGATGAATACACAACAATCAAAACTGCAAAAACCTTCAAGTTTGAAGGACTTATGACTGTTTTCGTAGCTAAACATTTACTTCACTCTTTTTGTAGCATTTTTGCTTCTGTAGAAGTCAAGCATTTCAACTCCTCCATCATGAGCAGCTTGACAGTCTTGCTTGTTACCAAAGAAGGAGACACGTAAGTTCTTCTTGTATTTTTCCTCATCTGGTGTCTGTATCTGTCCCTTTGCTTCAGCATTTCAGGCAGTGTTTGAGTGCTGTGTGGATAACTTGTGCGGGAGTTTGATCTGTTATATTCTCCCTGTAGAGTGTCTTAAGCTATATCATACAGAAAGTTAAACCTGAGTTCATTCATTCCAGAGCAAGATGAAAAGCATATTGTACTGGACCTATATGTATTTTGACAACATTATATCTATCTGAATGATCCTGTAATTCTAACTAAGTTTTCGGTCACTTTATCACCAGGAAAACCTGTGAGAGTGATGCATCACTGAAAGATCTGCAAAACCAGCTGGACCCTAAATTGAAATATCAGTGTAAAATTGTTCCACAGTGAGTTCAAATATTTTGTTTTATTTGCATGATTGTTTTATTGTTTTGTTTTTTTGTTAACTCTCTCTCTCTCCCTCTCTCCCTCTCTCTCTCTCCAGGTCCACAATTCAGACCTGCATCTCGCAACCACAGATCCCTTGTGATGATTGCTGGTGACTTCACTTCAGTCAACACACCGTTTATGCAGAAGCCTATCCATCTCCTAATAGCCTCCAAATATATGCCCGGGAGAAAAGTGTGCTGCTTTGATATAGCAGTAAAGAACCCCAATGAGAAAAGTGTGCTGCTTTGGCAGAAGTGAAGAACCCCAATGAGATATGTTTCCATAGTTTTAGTTTGTAAAAGAGAGACAGGGAGAGATAGAGATACAAAGAACAGTACAGTGATACCTTTATTATTGTGATTCTTCATTTGGGGGCACAGGGATTAATGTATGGTGTCAGAAGAAGACTGGACACAAAATAACACTTCAACTAGATTTTGGGAACAGAATTATAGATAAGACTTTGGAAATGTGAAAGAGAGTGGCATTTCTAATTTGCCTAAATGCTTAATAATCTACAGGGGGCATAGGTACTATACACCAGTTTCTTTTTGTGTTTTTGTCAAACCATGGGCTAAGAAATTTTTGCGAAAGAAATTACACGCAATAAATACAGAGGGGATAAGACTACCTTTCGACCATTTCACATTGTTCAGATCATATCAAAATTAGTGTGTTGGCATTTTTAAAAATGTGTTTACGTTTGATATTGACGCTAGCTTGCAAGCCTAGGAGACACTTAAAATGAGTAAAGATGGATCAAGTAATGATTTCAATGGTTCAAACATATTCAGATTCCATGATGGCAAATGTTCTAGTCTTGGGCCAATACGTCGATCGAAAGGTTTTTAACCACAATGTTCTAGTCTTGGGCCTATATGTTGATCGGAAGGTTCTTCACTATGGAGGACCAAACCTGCCATATTTACAAATTAATGAATAAATAAATAAATGTCCACATTCATGCATTCAGACAGAAATAAATTGGTACATGTATTAATTAATGCACAATTGTCAATCAATAGTTAATTATAATTTACATTTATGTATGTATTTATTTATTCATTAATATATTTATTCATGCATGCATTCATTCATTCATTCATTCATTCGTTGTTCCCAATATGATAATGAGAGGAGGCCAATAGGCGAGGAAACTGACGTTGAAACTGACGTTCAGACATTTTGCAATCAATCCAGAGCCTTGATGATACTGATTAAATGCTATGGCTTTGTATCAGATCGCCAGGTTATTGCACTCAGGAGTAGGCTTCCCATTCACAAAATGCTACACAGATTTAAATATAAAAAGTTCATAATGGCCTTTGGGACATTTTGTTCAACATTGATGCTGTGTGTTAAGCTCCTAGCAACTAGCTGGCGTTTGCTATCGCTAGTAGCTAGGATAGCTCAGAGTGCAATTTTTCAAATAGTAACATTAGCATTTTGACGGTAACATGAACATTTTGATTTTAACATTAACACATTTGTTGGAGAGACTAGTTATGTTCTTCTGATGGTAATAATACTAGTTGCCATGAACCATAACTGTTAGGTGATGTTCTCTCAACTAGATAGTTAGTCATCATAACTAGCGATATATAGCTAGCTAACTGCAAGCAGCTTAATTTGTTTTGGAGCAGACATATGTGTATTTGGCGATATATTGAGTTGGGAGTGGGGTCTCCCACACTGTTTAATCCACAGCTTGCAACTTTCCTCCTATGTTTTGGGCTTTGGAAATGCGAACAAAAACGACGTGTCCCTCTAATCTCTCAGGGTACCTTGTGTCAGATCTACAAGTCCTGTAGGCACACTGGGGACGGCCCAGTGTTCCCAAAGGCCAATATTCCGAAATCTCAATATTGCGAGAGAAAAAAGTCCCCTTGGCATACTTTACAACTAGTTTAAGTAGCACAAAACACACACACCGCTTTTAATTTGCGCAGCGGAGACGCTCATAGGGCTATCACGCATATCACTTTTCCTAGGCAATATTTGTTAACTTAGCCTACTGTGGTTTTGAATATTGGGTACCATTCGTGCGAAGGAAATCACCGTTATTGTAAACAATGCACCTAGAGGGGCCGGCAAAGTGCTCAGTATCGTGCCAAATGCTCAAAATGATCGTATTTGGTGGATCATTATTGTGCATCTGGCAACACTGGGAGGGCGGTCGACCTCTCTAGTCAGAGCTCGCGCAAAGTCAAAGTGTGTTTATTATTGCATGTACCAAATTGCTTCAGCACAGCAAAATTCTTACGACTTGGCAAGCATCATTCATCTACGCAGTAGACGTCATACATATAACATATACCAAAAAATAACATAAAACTCTATAACACTATGACAATAGAACATATAAAATGTAACATTAACATACAACAATTTAAAGAACAACATACAGTACTGTGCAAAAGTTTTAGGCAGGTGTGAAAAAATGCTATGAACTAAGAATGCTTTGAAAAATGTAAACAATAAATGTTTATTTTTTATCCATTTACATGGTAAGACTGAGCACAGCAACAAGACACAACGTAGTTATACTGCATCAGCAGGGTCTCTCCCAGACAAAGATTTCAAAGCAGACAGGGTATTCAAAATGTGCAGTTCCAGCTCTTTTGAAGAAGACGTTGAGGATCGTAGACGCAGTGTTCAGCCAAGGAAACTTAATGCAGCTGATGAAAAACACATCAAGCTTATTTACCTTCGAAATCGGAAGATTTCAAGCAGTGGCATCAGCTCAGAACTGGCAGAAACCAGTGGTACCCAGGTACAGACATTTACTGTCCGGGGAAGTCTGGCCAGAAGTGGTCTTCATGGAAGAGTTGCAGCCAAAAAGCTCTACCCCGACAAGGAAACAAGGCCAAGTGACTGAAGGCACGTAAACATAGAAACTAGGGTGCAGAAACATGGCAGAAGGTGCTCTGGACTGATGAGTCAAAATTAGAAATATTTGGCTGTAGAAGAAGGCAGTTTGTTCGCTGGAGGCTGGAGAGAGGTACAATAATGAGAGTCTGCAGGCAACAGTGAAGCATGGTAGAGGTACCTTTCCAGTTTGGGGCTGCATTTCTGCAAGTGGAGTTGGAGATTTGGTCAGGATGAATGGTGTCCTCAATGCTGAGAAATACAGGCAGATACTAATCCATCATGCAATACCATCAGGGAGGCGTATGATTGGCACCAAATGTATTCTGCAGCAGGAACATAACCCCAAACATACAGCCAATGTCATTAACAACTATCTTCAGCTTAAAGAAGAACAGAAAGTCCTGCAAGTGATGGTATGACCCCCACCGAGCCCTAATCTCTACATCATCGAGTCTGTCTGGGTTTACATGAAGAGACAGAAGAATTTTAGGAAGCCTACATCCACAGAAGATCTGTGGTTAGTTCTCTAAGATGTTTGGAACAATTTACCAGCCGTGTTCCTTCAAAAACTGCGCAAGTGTATCTGGAAGAATTGATGCTATTTTGAAGGCAAAGGGTGGTCACACCAAATATTGATTTAATTTAGAATTTTCTTCTGTTCCTTCACTGCATTTTGTTAATTTATGAAGAATTGATGAAAATAAACTGTTAACACTTCCATTTTTGAAAGCATTCTTAGTTTACAGCATTTTTTCACACCTGCCTAAAACTTTTGCACAGTACTGTATATCTCTGTAACACTATGACATTATAACAATATAACATATAACATATAACATTAACATTCAACAATTAGAGTACAGTAGAAGGGCTAGCAGCAGTTTAAGTGTGAATTGAGAATAAGTTAAAAAGAGATGTTAAGAATAAGTTAAAAGTTTTTAAAATTGTGCAAATATATCTATATCAAAGTGAATTGTATGAGTGGGGGAGCAGGGAGTAGGTGGAGGTGGCAACTGTTCAGTGGGTCAGTGTTTCTGATTCAGAAGCCTTACAGCCAGGGGGAAAAAGCTATTTGTGAGTCTGGTAGTCCGTGTTCGGATGCTCCGGTAGCGTCTACCAGACGGCAGCAATGAGAACAGTCCATAGCCTGGGTGGCTGTTGTCCTTCAAAATCTTTTTTGCTTTCCTCAGGCATCTACTGTTGTAGATGCCTTGCACGGAGGGGAGATGGCTGCCGGTCATACGCTCCGCTGTCTTCACCACCCTCTGCAGGGCCTTGCGGTCGGCAGCGGAACAGCTACCATACCAGGCAGTGATGCAGCCTGAGAGGATGCTCTCAATGGTGCATCTGTAAAAGTTTGTAAATGTTTTTGAAGACATGCCAAACTTCTTGAGTCTCCTCAAGAAGTATAGCCGCTTCTGTGCAGTTTTGACTGCTGAGCCTGCCTGCATGGACCAGGTTAGGTCATCCTTGATGTACACACCGAGGAATTTGAAGTTGGAGACTCTCTCCACTTCAGCTCCCTCGATGTGTATGGGGTCCTGACCCCCCCTCTGCAGCTTCCTGAAATCCACGATCATCTCCTTGGTTTTGCAGACGTTGAGAGACAGGTTGTTGTCTTGGCACCATTCTGCCAAGACCCTTACCTCATCTCTATAGGCGGTCTCATCGTTGTTAGAGATGAGACCCAGGATGGTAGTGTCGTCTGCAAACTTCAGGATGATGTTGGAACTGTGTGTTGCCACACAGTCATGCGTGTACAGGGAGTACAGGAGGGGGCTGAGTACACAGCCCTGGGGGGCCCCGGTACTCAGGGTCAGTGAGGAGGAGGTGTGGTAGCCCATTCTCACCACCTGGGGTCTGCTCGTCAGGAAGTCCAGGATCCAGTTGCACAGGGGTGTTTTAAGACCCAGGCCCCTGAGCTTCGGGACAAGCTTGGCAGGCACAATTAGGGATGGGAACCGAGAAACGGGTCTTGTTTAGAACCGGTTCCCAATGAGCCGAATCTTTGGAATCGTTAGCCAAATTCATAACCGGGTCTGTTAACGGGTCTCTGTGCCGTTTGCGCATGCGCAAACTCTTATAATAAAGTCAGAACGCAGCAGAAATGGCAACTCGACAGAAGCGATCTAAAGTGTGGCTTTATTTCACCCGAACGGATGCGAACACGGTCACTTGAAACCTCTGTAAAAAATGTATTTCCTCAAAGGGAGGAAGTACATCTACCATGAATAAGCACTTGAGCACACATGGTATAAAATTACAAGAATGTCATGTTTTCGATGCCAGCAGCAGCTCAACTAACGTCGGCGCTTCATCTCTTACTTGCCAAGGTAAACTCCTCAAAATGTTTTATCATAAGTCATAACGGTGTTACTCGTGTGTTATCAGCAAACGTTTGCGTTTTCGTGTTAACCATAACTAAACTTAGCATTGAATTGCTTAACAGAATGGGCGATGTTGGACATTGTCATATATTATATATAACTTACATAACTAGGCTAGCATAACTGTATAATCTTCTATTTTCAACCGTTGGCTAGAGGCAGGGGCAGTGCTTGCCTCCCCTCTGTTGGTCCTAGGGTAGGGTTATGCTGTACAAAAGACTCCGTTAATAAGCAAGCAACGCGTGCAGCTCCCTCAGTTTGACAGTTCGATATGGATAAGTTTCTCGTAGCCAATTCAGTGGCAGCAATAGCTAAGTGTTAAATATACTGAGTGCCTAGTTTGTACATGATACAAGTAATTATGTTTCAGTACGTTATTGTGTTTGTAGTGGACTCTACATTGCTATTAGAAGTGTTTAGCATAATAGTTCGCTATTAGCAATACAACCAAGCAACCTACAAGAAAATATACAGTCCTTTACCTCAATAACAAGGGCTGTATGTCAGATCAGAAAATTCAGCGATTTTGTTAGTGCCATTTTTTTCATTGCGCAAACCAGCGTTCGCTCTATAAATAATCTCCATTTCCATCCAATTAAGCTGATGATGACGGTCTAAATCAGACGGGCTCAGAGGCTGCTAGTCTGTCATCGTTACAGGCTGCAGTAAGTACGTCGGAAGGCGCATTGTTATTTGTATGAACGTTTATATTAAACAGAACACATTTTATTTAAGTTATGTAAGTTTTATTTAAATGTGTATGTAAACATTCTGGAAATTTATATAAAAGAACATTAATGTAAAAAACCTGTTTGTGCTCTTTTTTCGCCCCTTACCAAATTATAAGAATCGTTAAGAGAATCGATAAGGAATCGGTTCGATAAGCAGGAATCGATAAGGAACCGGAATCGTTAAAATCTTATCGGTTCTCATCCCTAGGCACAATAGTGTTGAATGCTGAGCTGTAGTCCACAAACAGCATCCTCACATATGTGTTGCTCTTTTCCAGGTGGGAGAGGGTTGTGTGTGTAGCTAGGGCAATGGCATCGTCTGTTGATCGGTTTGGACGGTAATGCAAACTGAAAGGGGTCGAGGGTGTTGGGAAGGGTAGAGCAGATGTGGGTTCTGACCAGCCGCTCAAAGCACTTCATAATTGTGGAGGTCAGTGCTACAGGGCGGTAGTCATTCAAGCAGGTTACTGATGTTTTCTTTGGTATGGGGATGATGGTGGCCTGCTTGAAGCAGGTGGGGACTTCAGACAGATGCAGTGATAAGTTGAATATGGAGGTGAATACCTCCGCAAGCTGGTCAGCACACCCCCTGAGGACACGGCCTGGGACTCCATCGGGCCCCGATGACTTCCGGGGGTTCACCCTTTGGAGCTCTCGCCTCACGTCAGCCACGGTCAGAGACAGAGTGTAGTCGTCCTGGTCCTCGGCCAGTCTTGCTGAAGGAAGGGGGTTGGTTGCCTCAAACCTTCCGTAAAAGGTGTTGAGGTCGTCAGGGAGAGAGGCGGCAGGCTGATCATCACTGCTATTTCTCCCTTTATAGCCAGTGATGTGTCGCAGGCCACCCCACAGGCGTCGGGGGTCAGAGCTGAGGTAGGTGGACCCCAGCTTGTCCCTATATTCTCTCTTTGCATCTCTGATGGCCGTCCGCAGGTCACATCTGGACTTCCCCAAAGCCTCCTGGTCACCAGAGTTAAAGGCAGAGGACCGTGCTTTGAGCTTAGCACGGACATTACCATTTACCCAGGGCTTTTGGTTTGGGAAGGTCTTAACACTGACCCTAGGTACGACATCATCAATGCATTTGGAGATGTATGAGGAGACAGAGTCTTTGTATTCATTGATGTCCCCATCAGCTGCAACAAAGAACATCTGCCAGTCTGTTGTGTCAAAGCAGTCCTGCAGAGTGCTAATGGCTTCAGCACTCCAGCGTTGAACTGCCCCAAGAGGGTGGAACATAAGGGAGATACCCTTTCCAAAACTTGTCAGGGCGTAAAAACTAGTTTGTGAAAGGCCCAGAAACACAAATATCCGATCACGCAAAATCCAGGACAATTTTGGAATCCCAACATTTTTTACGCATTTTTTGGGTCTCGGAATGTCCGGGTAAAAGAGGACGTCTGGTCACCCTACAAAGCACAACCTGAGAGCAATAACCTGTCGATCTGATATGAAGCCATATCATTACATCAGTATCATGAAGGCTCTGGATTGATTGCAAAATGTCGGGCCGTCAGTTTCCACGTCAGTTTCCACGCCTACTGGCCTCCTCTCATTATCATATTGGGAACAACGAATGAATGAATAAATAAATAAATGAATGAATGAATGAATGAATGAATGAATGAATACATTAATAGATGAATGAATGAATACATAAATGAATAAATAAATGAATACATTAATAGATGAATGAATGAATACATAAATGAATGAATAAATAAATGAATGAATAAATAAACACATACATAAATGTAAATTATAAGTAACTATTGATTGACAATTGTGCATTAATTAATACATTTATCAATTTATTTCTGTCTAAATGCATGGATGTGGACATTTATTTATTTATTCATTCATTTGTAAATATGGCAGGTTTGTATGGAGGACTGAAAGTGCCAAAATTCAATAAATAAATACACCATCAATAATTATTTAAATGTGTCATTAATTAATTTAAATTGGAATTAAATAAATAAATGTTTCAATAAATGTGTCATTAATTAATTCAAATTGGAATTAAATACATAAATGTTTCAATAAATGTGTCATTAATTTATTAAATACCAATTCATTTTATGTAAAAATTATTTTTATAATTATTTCACTATTTAATTAATTATGTCATGGTCCTGTGTTGCAGCGCATCAATAATTTATTTTATCTGTCAAACTCACCCAAGTCAGTGGGCGGGGCTAACGCTGATTTAGTCTGATCCATTGCTTTAGTCTGAAGTGCCTGGAGAGAGACATATTTCCACCGGTTCAAGCACCAAAACTTAACGTTATGGAATCTTGTGACATGTTACTTTGGTTAAAATTGTGAGTTATTCACGAGTGGTCTTCTTCCAGCGAGAACGCAAATTCAATTCGATAAAACTTAAATTTTGTTTAACTTTTTAATACCATGTAGTACCATACGACCTAAAGTTAAAGTTCTGTTTACTTGATCACTTTAGACTAGAGTTTTTGAGATGCTCCATGGACCAGCTCAGCAGTAGTTAATTCCTCTGAAATAAACCTTTCAGCATATTCACACCTATTTGCCTTGAGAAGTTTCTTGAGAACTCTTAGAATTTTCCACGACATATAAAAGTTCTGTTTACTTGGCCATGGCTTTCTATATTTTCTCACGTAGATCAGACGAGTGGCAATGCAGTTCATGACGGGAGTTGACTAGCTACTTAACAACTGTAGCAGTAACCTACAGCAGCTAGTGCTAGTTACTACACGAACGTGCTTAGTCAAGAGCTTCTTTTTTTTTCAAGTGGCAAGTCTTCTACAGTACACACAATACAAAACCAGCACTACATCACGGTCTCAGTTAATGATGCAACTACGGGTTTTCTACGAGCAGGCAATGCAGCTCATGATGGGAGTTGACCAGCAGTAGTAACTCACGACAGCTAGCAGCTAGCTGCTACAAGAACTTGCTTAGTCAACTGTTAATATCAAGTGTAATATCACACAAAAACAACAAGCCAGATTGAAAGAGATAATGTATACAAAGCAGACAAACCAACACATTTTGATGGATGAAAGCCCTCTTTATTATTTGTAATGTGTTTGTTATTAGGTCTGTTGTCCTTTTGAACCCTGCTATCCAACTCTCGTATTTCCCCATACATTTTAGCTTTCCTTACTGACTTTTCAATTTTGTTTTGCATTTCTGTTGATGGCTAAATTGCTTTAGAGGTATTTAATCCATGGTCCACTACTGGATCGATTTTCCGTTTTCTTCATCTCGCACGCTCTGGATTTTTAGCGTTTAAGAAAAAGTTTTGTTTGACACAGTGTTTAGGAATGAGGCCTGCGTCAATCCAAATATCTTGAATCGGTAAGCCTTGACTTGATGTGCAGGGTAACCAATCAGGTTTTAGGAATCCGCCCACTGACTTTGATGGGTGAGTTTGACAGATAAAATAAATTATTGATGCGCTGCAACACAGGACCATGACATAATTAATTAAATAGTGAAATAATTAAATGTGTTTTTTGACATAAAATGAATTTGTATTTAATTAATTAATGACACATTTAATGAAACATTTATGTATTTATTTCCAATTTGAATTAATTAATGACACATTTAATAAAACATTTATGTATTTAATTCCCATTTTAATTAATTAATGACACATTTAAATAATTATTGATGGTGTATTTATTTATTGAATTTTGGCACTTTCAGTCCTCCATAGGTTTGGTCCTCCATACTTCACCACAATGTAACTAAAAATCTTCAAAGATGAATACTGAAACATCAAAAGGAAGATCTCAAGTCCGGCAGAGTTTGATGCAAAAATGGTTTATTGGCCAGTAAAACACCAACAGAAAATGGTGTATTTTGTGAGTGGCAGCACAAAAGCACACTAGTGAAAAATCCTGTACTCTCTCTTTTCACATAACTGGACTACAGTTTCCTCTTGGTGAATGGGTTGTAGGTTGATGTCTGTTTTAGTGTAGTAGTCCACTTAACTGGACACTGCGCTGATGTAATGCAATGTGATCACATTAAACCAAACCCTTGAATTTACATCCATCTGATTGTCCTTTTGAAAATAATGCAATTGTGAATCAAGCCGCGTCAGGAGTCTAATAAATCTATCCCCAAATGCAGCAATGTTCACTTATGGCAAGCGGTTTGTAAATGCATCTTCATCTGTAAATAAATGTAACAGTCTGATATTTATTTTTGAAACTCAAAATATATATGTAAATTGTGTGACATTTATTTGTGAATCTGATTCCATAGTTTGGTACTGACGTTCCTTAAAGTTCCACTGATTTTTAGACTTTTGAACGTATAAACTTAAAAATTCAATTCACTTTTATTTATATAGCGGCATAAAAATACAATTGTCTCAAGGCACTTTACAGAGCCCAGGGCATGAACCTCCCTGGAGCAAGTACCATGGCGACAGGGACAAGGCAAAACTCCCTGTTAGTAGGAAGAAATCTTGAGCAGAACCTTGGCTCACAGGTCAAGGCTCCTCTGCTTGGACCGGCCTAGTGGAGGGGAAGAGATAGAAAAAGAAGAATACAAACAAAACATGATGCAAAATTGATAGTAGATGCGGTGGGGAGAGAGTACTCAAGTATTGTAGAACAGCTTAGTGGGTATACAGTGTGCTCTTAAGTTTACTATTACAAGGGTAAGTAGAGCAATGAAACAGAAAACTATGTCAATGGTGGCAATTATTTCCATTGGTAAAGGCCAGCCCAGAGTATGGGCTCTATCTACTCACCATGCAGCCATTGTTTAATTCTGCTCCTTTTCTCTTAAATGAACTACACAATTACTTTATAACAGCCCAACAGGGCAACTCTTTATTAACTCACTGCTACAACATACGTGCATCTCTCACGTTCCACTCTTACTTCAGGTGTCACATTCCAACCTGTCCGTGTGTACACAATTACTATTGTAACATCCTTTCTCTTTTTCTTTTTTCTTAAGCTGTTTGACTCTTAATGAACTGTCAAAAATACACACAATATAAATCATCTCTGAATGACAAAACTCATTACTGTTACAGTGAAAACTAAACTAATTTAACTAGAGTGATATTCCTTGTTACCATTCACACATACTAGCTGCAATCAAATCACAGATCAACATTGTAAATTCAAAATGAAAAGTTCTACAAACTATGTCCTGTTTCAGTCTTAAACTTATAACAACACACATTACTAAACATGTTATGCTTTTCTCAACATTCTTTCTTGAGTCCCCCCAAAGTCCATGAGTGGTCCACAACTATTCGTTGTGGCGTCACCACTGTGCGACCAGCCCTTGTGGTCACCGGTAATACCTTGCTACCAGGTGTGTGTGTGTCACCCGTGTCTGTGTCTGTGTGTGTTTCAGGAACAGTCTGTGGAAGAACAACAACAATCTCCATGTCCATAGACTCACTGAGGGTCTGTCCGTGGGCACGCCTGAGGTGTTTGCGATTCCTCCGCAGAACACCACCAGACTGCAGCTGAACTTCGTAGGATCTCGCATCCACAGCCCTGAGAACTTTGCCTAGTCTCCAGAGAGTGTGAGATCCGAATGGCTGTATTCGCACACAGTCCCCTGGTTTCAATGTGTCCAGAACTCTGGCAGATCTGATGTAGTAGGCAGACTGGCGTTTTTGGTTACTGCGTAGTCCTTGCTGCACCTGTTTGACTTTTGGCTGCAGAAGGCTTGCTTTTGTGTGCAGCAGTGTTCTGGTGCGACGACTGAGAAGTCTTTGTGCTGGACTTGTGTCCAGGCCTTGTGATGGTGTGTTGTGTTACGGTGATCCAAAAGAGCAAGGTAGGGATCCTGTCCAGCCATTTGCCCTTTGTGCAAAAGTCTCTTGGCTGTTTTGACGGCTGATTCTGCTTTGCCATTGCTCTGAGCGTACCCAGGTGACTAAGTCTTATGCAGGAATTCTTTATCACAGTTGCAGATTTTGTGTCTGAGAGATCAGATAATCTATTTCCCAGAAATTTGAATAGTAATCTACAGTGATGAGATAGTCCTTGTAGTCAAAAGAAAACAAATCTGTGCCTACTTTAGCCCATGGTCTGTTTGGCATTTCATGTGAGATCAATGTTTTTCTTTGTTGCTTATAGTCCACTGACCTACAAATGTCACACTTGGCTACATAGGTCTTGATCTGGTCATTAATGCCTGGCCAGTATACGCACTCTCTGGCTCTTTGTAGGCATCCTTCCACCCCAAAATGAGAGGAGTGTAGACGTTGCGTGATGTCTCTCCTTAGCGCATCAGGTATGACATGTTCACCCCGAAACACTATTCCATCTTGTTCTTCCTGGAATGAAAAGTATGGTCTGATTTCGCTTGGTGTCTTTGTCTTGTCATTTGGCCATCTTTGTTGTATGGTTTCAATGAGTTTCTGTAGGTTCGAATCCTGTGTTGTTGCAGAGCGGATTGAATTGAGGCTGTCCGCTGAGATGGGTACATGCTGCAACATATTAACAGTCTCTATTTCAGCTTCCACTGAGCCAAAGGCTGAACACTCAGGCAGGTACGCTCGGCTCAAGGTGTCTGCTAACATCATATCTTTTCCTGGTAAGTAAACAACATCAACATCATACTTTTGAATACGCATCATCATTCTTTGAAGTCTTCTTGGTGCACTCAATAGTGGCTTTCTCACTATGTTCTCTATAGGTTTGTGGTCACTTTGTACAGTTACCTTGCGTCCATACGTGTACTGATGAAATTTCTCCAAACTGAAAATCATTGCTAAGAATTCCTTCTCAATTTGGGCATAGCCCTTCTCTGTCTGTGTGAGTGCTCTGCTTGCGAATGCTACGGGCTTACCCCTCTGGACCAGTGCTGCACCCAAACCAGTGTCTGAGGCATCACACTGCAAAGTCAATTCCTCCTCCGGGCTGTAGTACTTCAGCACCGGTGTGTTTGAAATAGTCTCTTTCAATTTGAGAAACGCCTGGTCATGCTGCTCTGTCCACTCCCGTTCACCGTCCTTGTGTGTCAGGTGCCTGAGTGGCTGACAGTGGTCAGAGAGATGAGGACAGAACTTAGCCAGGTAGTTCACCATACCCAACAGCCTCTGAACTGCTTTCACATCTGTTGGCTTTGGCATTTGTTTAATGGCACGTACTTTTTCTGGATGTATCCTTACACCATCCGCTGTCAGGAGATGTCCTATGTACGTAGTCTCTTTTTCCTTCAGCTTGAACTTGTCTGCGTTCAGTTTAATGTTGTACAGACCAGACAGACCAGACAGATCCTCCAGCGCCTGTGTGAGCTTACACTGAAATACCTCTGGTGCGGGGCTGACCCCCATTGGAAGCCTCAGCCATCGGTAACGTCCAAATGGCGTAGCAAACGTAGTCAGAAAACTTGACTCTTCATCTAATTTTACATGCCAGAAACCACTTTTCACATCACATACTGTAAACACTTTTGCTTTAGCCAGATCTGGGAGAATGTCCTCAATTGTCTGCAATGGGAAGTGACGCTTCAACGCCTTGTTCAAGGGTCTTGGATCAATGCATATCAGTAGCTTCCCATTCTGTTTTTGGACAACAACCATTCCATTGATCCAGTCTGTGTTGCATTCTACAGGTGTGATGATTCCTCTGTGCTGTAGGTCTTGAAGTTCAGCCTTCAGTGGTTTCATCATTGCTACTGGCACCCGCCTCTTTGGCAGCTGCACAGGTTTCACCGTGTCGTCAATCTCCAGCTTGTATTTTCCTTCAAGGCAACCATCACCCTTGAACACGTCAGCATACTCTGCTTGTATCTGCTCCATTGTCCATTGGCCCCTTGTAGTCTTCATTTTTGGCACTGTTGTAACTATGCTGTCAATTGCCATAATATTTTCGTAGTGCACTTTAATCAGCTGCATGCCCTCACTGGCCCTTTTGCCAAGCAATGAAACTGTATCTCCCTCATCCACAACTTGGAACTCCAACTGATACAGCTTCTGGTTTCTGGGATTTCTCAGCTTCAGTTTGCATTTTCCCAGTGGCTTAAGCTTGCTTTTGTTGTGCATCACTAGCACACTCTTTGTGTCTTCAATCTTTGTGTTTGAATCAAGCAGATCAATTGGAATTATGTTAGCACCACAGTCTATTTGAAATTGCACAGTCTGTTTTCCCAAAAGCATTCCAGCAAAAAGCTGTGTGTTGAGTCTTTTATCAGAATATACTGAACTCACTGTCTCAATCTCTTCTGCAGTTACACAGAGGATTTAATCAAACTCATCACTCTCGTGTTCAGCTACATGGTGCACTTGTTTCTTTCTCTGTTCCCTTTCTCTTGGTTGCTGACTTGCTTTACATTTAGCTGCAAAATGATTCTCTTTGACCCACTTTTTGCACGTCTTACCGTATGCTGGGCATTTCTGCTTGCTTCTCTCGTGTGATTTGCCATAAAATTTGCAGTCCACTTTATCCGCTGGCTGTATGTAGTGCCCTGGTCTCTGTATTGCATGCACCTCCTCCACTTTAGGTCCGGAGATGGTTTTGACGTTCTCGCGCGATAACTCCAAAGCTCTGCACAACTGAATGCATGTGTCGAGCGTCAGGGTCTTCTCGCGGAGCAACCGCTCCCTCATGCTGACATTGTTGCCTCCACACTCTGATCCCGAATGAGCGAGTCTCTTTAAGTCCCAAAGTTACACGTCTTTGCTAACACTTTCAGGTCCGTAACCATACAGTCTATTGCTTCACTCGAATCTTGGTTTCTCGAGAAGAAACGGTAACGTTCCACGGTCTCGTTAGCACTAGGGTTGCAGTGTGCATCCATTTTATCAATTATGTCCTGCATCTTCCACTCAGCCTTTTCTGTCTCACCCATTAGCGTGTCCAACAGCTCTCTCCCGCTCTCACCGACGAGATAGCTGAAAAGTTTTACAGTTTTCTTTTCGTCGTCGTCCACAGTTAAGTCTGAATACAGTAGAAACTCTTCCCTCCAGGTCTTCCATGACTTTGCGAGATTCCCTGAGTCCATGCATAGCTGTTGGGGAGGTTTAAGTCCTTCCATTTCGGTTGGATGAGAATGCTAATCCCTAGCTAGACTTATATTAATACTCTCCTAACGTTGCAGTAGCTCTTCCCGCGAAACGATACTTTAACTGGTCAAGTCCATGACCGCTGCCACCAACTACAACATAGGCGGAGATCCCGGGAAGGACGGGGGGGACGTATCCCCTACCATAAAATTAAAAAAAATAAAACAGAGCAGACTGAACTTAAATAATAGAGGGGAGACATGTAATTGGTGGGAACAAACAGGTGGCAGGAGAAACTAATCAACTAATCAAGACAATGAGTGGACTGATTAACGGACAGGTGTGGTAAATGGTGACAGGGAAATCCAGGAAGTGACAAAGGGCAGGTGGGGACAGAGTCTTAGAACAAAACAGAAAACACATGGCATAACAAAACCACAAAGAGCACATGTAAAAACAAACGCAGGGAAACACATGGCAAACAACACACACAAGAAACACGAGACAAAACAGGCAAACACAAAATGGACCGAGCAGGATCCTGACACAGTGCTTATTATAAACGTAAAACAATGTGCTTTTCAAGTGTTGAAAAATCATGATCCCCCTATTCCTTTGAAGTGGTTGGTTCACATGCTGTTTTCAACGGGCGGGGCGAGCACCGTGTTTTAGTCAATCTGCTCAGTACACGGTCAGGTTGTGAGATTGTTTCTTCCTCTCTCCCCCTCCTGCTATGATACACGATATGTAAAGATATTTACCTCATTCTCGAACGTATTAACAACATGTAACAAGAAGTTTTTCTAAACTCCATTTACGAAGGTCCAATCGATAATCACAAGTATTCATACATTTATTAATGGATTGACATGACAACGTGAACGTTTGCCATAACACACGCAAGTAATTAACACCATTACGATAGCTAGCTAGACAGTTAGGACACGGTCCTGTCAGGGGCAGGTTGATGCTTGTTAATAAACGTAGGTCTACATCTCATTGCCTCTCCAGATTAGTAAAATTAACTGAAGGTAAATTAATATAATTTTTTCGTGGGGTATATAAACAATACTGGTATTACAACATGCACTGTAAACCCTGATACGTTCAACAAACATAAAATTTCCGAGGTAACACGTTGCCCTAAATATTTTATGTTACGTTTCGTTCAATAAACTAACAAATTTACATCAAGTGTACAATGAGCCAAATTGTAATGAATTATGAATTTTAGTACAATGAACTAGTTTTGCATGTAACAACGTAAACTTGCGATGAAAGAATACGTTCAATGTATGTTTATATAACTTATAAATACTTACTATTTTAACTTGAACTTTTAGTTAAGTTAGCATATAATGTCTTTTTAATTTAATTTAATAAAAAGTTCATTAGACATTTCTTATAGTTAAATATGTTTAATATATAAAGTAAAGTAAAAAAGTAAAAGAAACAGGTTTTATTCAGATCACTTGAGTCTTTATTCAAATTCCCAAATAGGAAGAGGGAAAAGGCAAAATGGGCCAGACCTCACACACATCCAGTAATTATCCAGTATTATAATACAGCTCTGAGCACAACATGATAAGTACATTATCAAAATACAAAAATGAACGCTGTCAAAAAAGTACCACTCTACACTGAAGAGGTGCACACACACAAAAACTGATGATGTGCACACACAAACACTGATGATGTGGACACGCAGAAACACTGAAGATGTGCACACACACTGAGGTGACGTATTACAAACATTAACATCCACCACCCTGGAAACACCTACACTGTAAAAAATAGAACTACCTTTTAGTCATGATAACTTATAATGAATTGTCATAATAACTAACAATCATGGAATTGTTGTGTTAACTCATGTTTTATGTTTTGTGTTCTGAACTAATGGTAAAAGTTTATCAAACCTGAATTAATTAGTTGACTGACGTCAACTTCACTAGTTTTGGATTGTAATTACTTCCAGTGGCCACTAGAGTCGGAGGGAAAACATTGGGTAAATCTTATTGGAGTAAAATCAAGAACACGCCCATGAAAGTTTCTTAGGTTTCGTTTCTGCCGCCATTTTCTATCGCAGCAGTGGAAGGTTTAGGTGAGCGGCAGTTGTGGACAGCGTTGAGACAGGTAAGTCTGCAAACTACTAAAATCAATTTTATTTAAGATAAAATGTCAGCAAAATTTGTGTTGGCCTACTTGAAATGTAATGCTTGTGAGTAACATTGCAGCTCGCGAGTTTGTGGGTCTCACATAGCGTAACTGCCAATATCGATGCTAACGTTAGCTTCAGCACAAACTATAATGTTAGATGTGAATTTAAACCGAGCCTCACTCTTGTTAGCTTAATTTTCCACATTTATGCTTTCACTGAGCTTATAATTTTTACTGACCATTTTATCGGAAGTTTAATTTAGTTTTTTAGTGTGGACCGCTAGCAAACACGTGTATTTTACTCTGAATTGAGGCATTTACACCGACCTAGCTAACTGACATGTGGTAGCCTATCGAGCCTACCTTTACATAGGGCTTTTGTAATACTTAGGCTAATTGTAGCATTCAATGCATGATTATCTTAGTATCTTTATTTTATCAGTAAGCTTAATTTTTATCGACCATTTTATCGAAGGTTTACTCTGAATGTAGTTGTACCCTCGGTTAGCAAGTGTGTTTTAATCAAATTTTCTATGGATCAGTCTAGTATGTGTGGACTGTTTTATCTGCTGTTCGATTAGCAAGCACGTGTTTAGTTGACTGGTTTGTTCTTCGGTTAGTAAGTGTTTTTTTTTTTGTGTGGACCGCTAGCAAACACGTGTATTTTTCTCTGAATTGAGGCATTTACACGAACCGTTTTAGCTAACTGACATATGGTAGCCCAGTGTTTCCCACAGAAATTTAGGAGACTATGGGGGGGGGGGGGGGGTGGACGCGCGGTGGGCGCATGTTTACCGGTTAACAACTTTGGGGGGTGGGGGGGGGGGGGGATGTTTTTTCGGCCTAAAATTCCTGACTTCGCAGGAGCTTCCAACTTTTGGGGGGGGATAAGCCCCTACATAAAACCTATTTTTTTTCCTGTGACCCAGCAAAACTAGGGGGGTCTGGGGGCATGCTCTCCCATAAGATTTTTTTTTTAAATAACCTTTTAAATAGTGTCCTCTAGTGGGTTTTAGGAAGATAAATTAACAAATTGAGATTTAAAATATGGCACAAATATAAACATATTGAAGACATCTGCTGAGATTTTGTTTGGGATATGTGTGAAGCAAGAGCACCCTGACCCGGGAGAGAAAGCTTAGGAACAGCTACTACACTTTGCCTCCACATATTAATGTGAGGCCTCCTTCTCTGCAATGACTGATCAAAACAAAGCAGAGAAACAGAGAAGAGCTTGGTATCAGCAGTTGCCTCCCTTTGTTTTAGGAAGAGAAATTAACAAATGTAGATTTAAAATATGGCACAAAAATAAACATATTGAAGACTATAATGGTCTAAAGGTGCTCATTATAGTTAATGTCAGATATCCTCTGTTCAATTTTCAAACTCTCCCTCACAATATTACTTTTTTGATCGAGCAATATTCCATGACACCTGATACGATGCCAACGTGACCGTTTCAGAGTACTTAGCCGAGTCTGTTTCTCTGACTGATGTATCAAAGAATGTACCTTGTGCTTGCCCAGCTCTGCTTTTAGGAACTCCTGGGCTATGTTAGCATCCAAGTTCAAGGCTTTAAAATGCGACCGTGACGTCTGCATATTAAGCAAAGGGGTTTTCCCATTTCGCTCCGCAAATAATTCCTCCCATTCAGGCAAGAACGCCCGGTGTTCATATTCATACATTCGTTGAGCTCTACGCTTTGCTGGATCCATGGCATTCTTTCAGTAGCTACCGCTAGTCTGGCTAGTAACTCTCTGAGACTGGGTGCACACATTAGAATGTTTCACTTTGGAACATTAACGTTACTTGAAGACATCTCTCAAGATCGAGTGATGACAAAATATGTAAGGGATAATGTATTGTCCGGAGGTCATTCTACAAAAATAATTCCCGACGGGGCGAACAACACCCCGACGCGCAGCGGAGGGTGTTGTTTCGTCCTGAAGGGAATTATTTTTGGAGAATGACCGCCGGACAATACATTATCCCTTACATATTTTGTCATCACTCGATCTTGAGATTATTACCCGCTTATTATACGGGTACTTGCCAAAAACGATAGAAGACATTCCTCCAACATACCTCTTTTTAATGATTTAGGTGCCGTTTCATGTGTACCGTTTAGAAATAAATAGTTCTTCAAGCAAATAGAACTTTGAAGTTTCAGGTGTTGCATAGCAACCCATTACTTGCTGACTTCAAATTACTCTCTACTGTTGCGTTAAAATGACTGGACTTCTGGCGGAATGATATGAAAGATGTGAATTAGAAGTACAAAACCCGTTGCCAATGACAGCGGTGATTATCTTTCGCAGAGGTCTGTTAGCAGGAATTAATGTATGGGTATGACGTAGGGATGGCCCATTCAAATCAACGGTACTTTTGGAACATTCTGAAGAGCCGTATAATAAACATGAATAAATACCCCCATTCAAATCGGACAGCTTTTCGTCTGTATTTCCAAATATATTGCGAGCAAAATATGCATTTTAGATGGTTTAGATGGCCGGCGACTACTAACTGCTATCTTATCTTCAAACAGAAAGTAACGTGTGCGCATCGGGGCAGAAGTCCGCCTTGCGCATACAGAGAGCAGAGGACAATTGTAAACGCGCGATCATCTAGTGACAAAAATGACATGCCGTTGTGCAAATAAGATAAATAACACAAAGCTATTTATTGTGTTTAATAAAATAACAAGCTATAGAGTATAGACCTGTTCTATAGGAAAGGTATCCTTAACTGACTTCCGTTGTGATCTGGCGCTTTATAGAAAATTGAATTGAGCAAAGTTAACTTGACCTTTCAGGGAGGGTGCCGTTGGGGGGGCGGAGCGCCCCCCTTATACAATGGGTAGGGGAAACACTAACATATCTCAACAGTGTTTTGTTTTCGGCACAGTCGCAGGCAGACAGCCGAACTTCGTGCTTTCATGCAATTCCAATGAGAGCGACACGAACTTCGTCTGAGCAAAAAAAAAAAAAAACTTCATGTGCACGCAGAGACTATGGCGGCCGAAATTAGACTATGGCGGTGCGCCATAGTCTCGTCAATGTGTGGGAAACACTGTAGCCTATTGAGCCTACCTGTACATAGGGCTTTTGTAATACTTAAGCTAATTGTAGCATTCAATGCATGAATTGTTGTGCTCTATCATCTAAGTATCTTTATCTTATCAGTAAGCTTAATTTTTACTGACCATTTTATCAAAGGTTTACTCTGAATGTAGCTGTGCAATCGGTTAGCAACTGTGTGACATTGGTATGAATACAGTCAACACTGGTCAAAGGTGTTTTAACCTGCTTAAAAGCACTGACCTAAACCAATTTAGAAGTAGCCTAGAACCTGACGGTGAACTTGGAGCTACACTACTGATATTTTATGTTTAATCATTATACATAAAACTTAAATCTTATGATACGTTTTAAATATTCAATAAAGTTTGGACAAGCTGAGATAAATGGACACTTGTAACTGTAGTAATGACTTTGTTTTGGTAATAAGAAGTTTTGGAAATCATTTATTTTTTCAGTGCCTGTTCCATAACATTGAGTTTCTTCACGAATGAGATGGATATGTAAGTGTTGCACTTATGCCACTACAAATCAGCGTCAAATTCTTCAACACTACCGATCCAGTCATGGTCACTATGGAAGAAGATTAGCTCTCCCCTGCATATACAGTGATTGTGCATGCAGCTTCCAATCAAACAAGTCTCTCAGAAAGCATGTGAGGCAGCATGGATTAAGCAGCAGTGAACCAGTGACTTTTAGAATCAGATGCCAGTTATGTGACTTTGAAGAACCTGCAGACATTAAAATATACTTTCGTCATCTTCGCGAACATTTGAAAAACAAGAAAACCGTCAATTGCCCATTTAATAGCTGTGCTTTTAAAACAAGTGTAAGTTCTAGCTTTACAGCGCACAAAAGCCGATTCCATAATTCCATCACTTTTCAGGACTTTAAAACTGAGCTGCTTATTGGACCACAATTAGAAGAGGAGGTTTTAAATATTACAGCAGAAATAGACAATACCGACACACAGTCAGGGGATGAAGGTGTTGATGGAGATACGGACACTGAACAAAGCAGAGACGTAGAGGAAAATATTGAGAGAAAACTCTGTTCATTGCTTCTACGACTGCAAGCCATTTTGCATGTCTCCATATCAGCAACACAGGAAATAGTTGAGGGATTTTATAAAATTGGTATTTTAGCTGGTGAACTTTCAAAAAAGAGAGTCAAAGAAGTTATTCAAGAACACAACTTAAGTATTGATAATGCCACTCTAAATGTATTGACTGAGACACTTCAGAAAACCAATCCACTAAGCTGTCTTTCTGATAATGGCCCTCTAGGTACTGAATACAAGAGACAGTTCATTTACAAGAGGAGATTTGAAGTCATTGAGGCAGTCGAATATGTGTTAGATGATCTGCACAAAAGAACATTTGTGTACATCCCAATTTCAACTGTTTTGCCAAAATTATTGAATAGGGGTGATGTGATTGACAAAATCCTTGAACAATCTAGTATATCTCAGTCTGATGACTTCAGAACATTTCGTGACGGTCTGTACTACAAACAAAACCCACTTTTCTCAGGAGGCAAAGAGTTGGCCATTTCTTTAGGATTATATGTCGATGAATTTGAAATATGTAATCCTTTAGGAACCTCGAGAAAAAAACATAAAATTACTGCTATTTATTGGGTACTAGCAGATTTGCCTGCCAGATACAGATCGACCTTATCCAGTATATACCTTGCATCACTGATCAATAGTAATGATGTGAAAACGTTTGGGTTTGAACCAGTTCTTGAACCACTTCTCAAGGAGCTTTGTACACTTGAAAATCAGAGTTTTTACATTGAAAGGTTAGGCTCTTTCATCAAAGGTACAGTCTTGTATGTTTCATCAGACAACTTAGGTGCGCATTCTTTGGCTGGCTTCCAAGAGTCATTTAACGTGGATAAATTCTGTAGATTTTGTCTCGCCAGTCGTAATGCTATTCAGCGTGTCTCTGTAAGAGATGGTTTGTCACCACTGAGAACGAAAATATTACACACTGCAGCTGTTAAAAGAGCAGTGTTTCCCACACATTGACAAGACTATGGCGCACCGCCATAGTCTAATTTCGGCCGCCATAGTCTCTGCGTGCACATGAAGTTTTTTTTTTTTTTTTTTTTTTTTTTTGCGCAGACGAAGTTCGTGTCGCTCTCATTGGGATTGCATGAAAGCACGAAGTTCAGCTGTCTGCCTGCGACTGTGCCGAAAACTAAACACTGTTGAGATATGTTAGTGTTTCCCCTACCATTGTATAAGGGGGGCGTCCCGCCCCCCCAACGGCACCCCCCCTGAAAGGTCAAGTTAACTTTGCTCAATTTAATTTTCTATAAAGCGCCAGATCACAACGGAAGTCAGTTAAGGATACCTTTCCTATAGAACAGGTCTATACTCTATAGCTTGTTATTTTATTAAACACAATAAATAGCTTTGTGTTATTTATCTTATTTGCACAACGGCATGTAATTTTTGTCACTAGATGATCGCGCGTTTACAATTGTCCTCTGCTCTCTGTATGCGCAAGGCGGACTTCTGCCCCGATGCGCACACGACGTTACTTTCTGTTTGAAGATAAGATAGCAGTTAGTAGTTGCCGGCCATCTAAACCATCTAAAATGCATATTTTGCTCGCAATATATTTGGAAATACAGACAAAAAGCTGTCCGATTTGAATGGGGGTATTTATTCATGTATATTTTGTCATCACTCGATCTTGAGAGATGTCTTCAAGTAACGTTAATGTTCCAAAGTGAAACATTCTAATGTGTGCACCCAGTCTCAGAGAGTGACTAGCCAGACTAGCGGTAGCTACTGAAAGAATGCCATGGATCCAGCAAAGCGTAGAGCTAAACGAATGTATGAATATGAACACCGGGCGTTCTTGCCTGAATGGGAGGAATTATTTGCGGAGCGAAATGGAAAACCCCGTTGCTTAATATGCAGACGTCACGGTCGCATTTTAAAGCCTTGAACTTGGATGCTAACATAGCCCAGGAGTTCCTAAAACCAGAGCTGGGCATGCACAAGGTACATTCTTTGATACATCAGTCAGAGAAACAGACTCGGCTAAGTACTCTGAAACGGTCACGTTGGCATCGTATCAGGTGTCATGGAATATTGCTCGATCAAAAAAGTAATATAGTGAGGGAGAGTTTGAAAATTGAACAGAGGATATCTGACATTAACTATAATGAGCACCTTTAGACCATAATAGTCTTCAATATGTTTATTTTTGTGCCATATTTTAAATCTACATTTGTTAATTTCTCTTCCTAAAACAAAGGGAGGCAACTGCTGATATCAAGCTCTTCTCCAGGCACAGTCTGTTTCTCTGCTTTGTTTTGATCAGTCATTGCAGAGAAGGAGGCCTCACATTAATATGTGGAGGCAAAGTGTAGTAGCTGTTCCTAAGCTTTCTCTCCCGGGTCAGGGTGCTCTTGCTCCACACAAATCCCAAACAAAATCTCAGCAGATGTCTTCCATATGTTTAAATTTGTGCCATATTTTAAATTTCAATTTGTTAATTTATCTTCCTAAAACCCACTAGAGGACACTTTTTAAAAAAAATCAGCGAAATCAGGAATTTTAGGCCGAAAAAACATCCCCACGCCCAACCCCCGACCCCCCCCCCCCCCCCCCCCCAAAGTGGTAAACCGGTAAACATACGCCCGCCACGCGTCCCCCCCCCCCCCCCCCCCCCCCCCCGGACATGTGAGCACCACGCCCCCCCCCCCCCCCCCCCCCCCATAGTCTCCAAAATTTCTGTGGGAAACACTGAAAGAGTAAAAGAAAATGAGACCCCTGTTGTTGATGGAGTAAAAGCAGACTGTGTCCTCAACAAACTAACTTACTTTCACTGCATAACAGGTTTTCCACCAGACTTCTTACATGATTTATTGGAAGGAATTGTACCCGTAGAATTGAGTTTATGTTTAAAGTCATTGATTGAAAAAAAATACTTTACCTTAGAGGAATTGAATACTTCCATTAAGCGTTTCCCCTACAAATTCTCAGACAAGACAAATAGGCCACAGATAATTCCCAAGACCTTCAAATCAAAAGGAACAATTGGCGGGAACGGCCATGAAAATTGGTCACTTCTAAGGCTGTTACCCTTGCTCATTGGCAGTAAAATTCCAGAGAACAATAGTATTTGGGAAATCATTTTGGATATTAAAGACATTGTGGAAATCCTAGCATCAGCTTCATTTACGGAAGAAAAGTTGTGTTACCTGGAAACCAGAATCTTCGAACACCGCCAGCTCCTGCAGGAGGTGTTTCCAGAGTTTAAGTTGAAACCAAAACATCACTTCTTGGAGCACTACCCCCATCTTACTCGCTGTTTTGGGCCTTTGTTAAACCTTTGGACTTTTAGATTTGAGGCCAAGCACAGCTTTTTTAAAAAGACTGTTCGTGATGTTAACAACTTCAAAAATATACTACTTTGCCTTAGCAACACATCAGTCGAGGAACTGTCGTCAGAGATACAAACAATCCTCAAGAATAAACCAAACAATGCAAAGATTATCATCCACACTGGCTCATTTGATATCCTGCACAAAAAAACTGGCAACGTGATACTTCAAGAACATTTCACCCAGCTACTGAACACTCTAAACAAACATCAAGATGTGTCTATCAGTGGACCGATTGCATGTTTTCGCAGAGGAAATGAAATCTTCAGTCGACTACTATCTTTCAACACATGGCTGGCATCTGTCTGTCTTGCACACAACCGGAGATTTATTGACAATTTCAATGTTTTTTGGAATTGTGCAGACCGTTTTCAAGCCGATGGACTCCACCCAAACCGTAGAGGGTCTAGATTACTTACAGCAAACATCAGCCACGCGCTCTTGACGACCTCAAACAGCCATAATCAAGCCTCACTCCCTATTCCTGCTGTGCCTAAGACTGACACACCCCAAACCTCCTTCCATGGAACAGAACAGAACATTCAAACAGCCTCCTCCAAGGACACGGGCCCTGCACAGACCTCCACCACCCCAAGGAATTCCCCTGGGATAAACCACCTTGTGGGGAAAGCTGTGAAGGCCCATGAACTCAGTAATATGGACTGTCAGCCCGAAAAACAACAATAGGACAGCCACCATGCTATTTCATCAAACATACCGGTCATCATAAACAGCAAATGGCATGGTAAAATGCATGGTTATAAACCCGAAACTCGTCCTAGAAGGTTGAAAACTATCCATGTTCTCCCTATATCTCCCCCAGTTGTACCTGTTAATACCCCACAGATGAAACTGGCCCTTCTAAATGTCAGATCACTAAGTAACAAAACCTTTCTGGTCAACGATCTGATTAAAGAAAACAACTTAGATTGTATCTGTCTAACAGAAACTTGGCTAAACGATGACACGGCAACAGCAACTTTGATAGAAGCGTGTCCGCCTGATTACAGCTTCCACCAAGTTTCTAGGAAATCAAAAAGAGGTGGAGGAGTCGCAGCTATTTTCTCATCTAAACTGTTGTTCAAAATCACTGAGCTAGGTGAATTTACATCAATTGAATATCTTGCTATAGAGCTCAAAACTGAATCAGTACTGTTTGTTATTATATATCGGCCACCCAAGCACTCACCAATATTCATACAAGAATTCTCTGAACTATTATCACTATGTGTCACCAGATATGACAAAATAGTCCTGAATGGAGACCTTAACATCCACATTAATAAAAAAGCAGACCAAAGAACTATTGAGCTTTTAAATCTCCTCACCAGTTTCGATCTAACTCAGCACATAACGGATCCAACACACCAGCACGGAAACACACTAGATCTAGTAATAACAACTGGATTAAACATCAATAATATTTCAATAACTGATCTACCGCTCTCTGACCATCATTGTATACTTTTTGATGTGGAAATCATCTTACCAAAAACCACAAAAGAATTCTTAGTCCATAAAAGACATCTAGACGATGAAGCTACGGAGAGATTTTCTGAGCAGATTGCTCTATATGAGCCAACTAGTCATGACTGCTCTCTAAATGAAATGGTAGAAAACCTAAATGATGCATTATCATCTGTGTTAGACTCTGTAGCCCCACTTAAAACTAAAAAGAAGTTTACAAGTAGGACCTCCCCATGGCTAAAAAATAAAAATGTTAGTGAAATAAAAAGAAAATGTCGCATAGCAGAGAGAAAATGGAGAAAAACAAAGACCACTATCCACCACGGTATCTACAAAGATGCACTAACTACCTATAACAAAACCATCCGTCTAGCAAGGAAAGGTTATTTTTCCTACATTATTACAGAAAATGCCGGAAATTCCAGAGTTCTGTTCTCCACCATTGACCGGCTGCTAAACACTGTCCCTGCCCCCCCACTATCCTCAGCAGCTAAATGCGAAGAGTTTGCTCAGTTCTTCAAGAACAAAATAACATCGATCAGATCTAGTATCACTACTACTGGAGGTGAAATTGACATCAGTAGATCTTGCAACTTAACTATGAGCACGTTCACATGTATCACACTAAGTGAACTCTCTAAAATCATCATCGAATGTAAATCTACAACCTCAGATATTGATCCCATTCCCACTGCATTCTTTAAGCGAGTGTTTGATAGTGTCTCAGGTCCGGTCCTTGACATCATAAACACATCCCTTAGAACTGGCGTTTTCCCAGATGCCTTCAAAACAGCTGTTGTAAGGCCCCTATTAAAGAAACCCAAATTGGATACCAGTACACTAGCAAGCTATAGACCCATATCCAATCTTCCATTTATTAGTAAAGTCCTGGAAAAGATAGTATTAGTCCAAATAAATTCATATCTGGAAGAAAATAACATCTTGGAAGTCTTTCAGTCAGGTTTCAGAAAATATCACAGTACTGAAACCGCTCTCACCAAAATAATTAGCGACCTCAGACAAAACTCTGATGCAAATAAAGTTTCTATCCTTATCCTGTTAGATCTTACTGCAGCATTTGATACCATTGATCATGACATCCTAATCAATAGACTTGAAAATCTTATTGGGTTCTCTGAGTGTGTATTGAACTGGATCAAAACATATATTAGAGGAAGGAAGTTTTATGTCAGTCTAGGAGACCATATGTCCGAGAAACATGAAAGCTGCTACGGGGTTGCACAAGGGAGCTGTTTAGGTCCATTGCTCTTTTCTCTTTATATGTTACCACTCAGTGACATCATCAGAGAACATAGTATAGATTTTCATAGCTATGCGGATGACACACAATTGTATATTTCCGCTGAGCCAAATGATGCAACAGCAATAAACTCCATTACCAACTGTTTATTGGCAATAAACAAATGGATGAACAATAACTTTCTAAAACTCAATGAGGACAAAACTGAAGTCCTACTTATCGGCCCTAAATTAAAAAGAGAGATGCTCACCAAGAATCTAGGAGGTTTATCCCGGTGGATTAAACCTGAGGTGGTTAGTCTTGGTGTCACCCTGGACTCAGATTTGAATTTCAACTCCCACATTAACAAAGTCACCAAAACAGCTTTCTTTCACCTCAGGAACATAGCAAAGGTACGATCATTCTTAAACCAAAATGATGCCGAGAAGCTTATTCATGCTTTCATATCGAGCCGGCTAGACTACTGTAATTCACTTTTTACTGGTCTTCCCAAGAAAACAACTGTAAGACTCCAGCTCATTCAAAATTCTGCAGCTAGACTATTAACCAAAACTAAAAGGAGAGAACACATTAGTCCTGTCCTAGCTACTTTACACTGGCTTCCTGTTACCTTTAGAATTGACTTTAAGGTCCTCCTCCTCACATACAAAGCTCTAAATGGACAAGGACCTAGCTACATTGCTAACTCTCTTACTAACTACACACCAGCTAGAACACTGCGATCATCAGATACAGGTCTGTTACAGGTCACCAGAAGCAGTCATAAGAAGATTGGAGATGCAGCCTTTGTCAACTACGCCCCAAAATTATGGAACACACTACCCGTTAATATTAGGGAAGCAAACACGCTAGACACCTTCAAAAGGCAGCTTAAAACCTATCTTTTTACCAAAGCATTTTATTAATTTTATCTGGCACTTTTTATTTCTCTGTTCTCTTTGAAACTGTTTTAAGGGTTTTATGACTTTTATTACTTTTACTATTTCTCTGTAAAACTGTTTTGAGGGTACCATGGCACTGTCGGAAACCATATTGTGGCTCAATATATCACATATTATTCTCAGAGATATTTCCATAACAAATGTTCTAGTCCCCTAGGTGCAGTCACCTTCCTTAAGCCTGTAAAAGAGAGCTAGTGTCTCTCCCGAAGCCCTGAAGTGCGTTCGGTGGAAGAAGACGAAGAGGCCTCTGAAGGAAGGGTATAGAAGGAAGGGTGGCCTTTGGCCGGGGAAACATAGCTAGGGAAAATATTTAATAGGGTAGGTCGGAATCTATGGAGCAGCACTATGGTTTCGACTGCGCTAAATACCAGGCAGAAGGGTTTTATTACTTTTATTATGATTTTAATATTTTAAGCCTATCGGAACATCAGGTTCTGATACGATGTTGACCAATATTTTATTGCTCCTGCTGCTTGCTCTTATTGATTTTATGTAAAGCACTTTGAATTGCAACTCCTGTACGAAATGTGCTATATAAATAAAGTCTTACTTACTTACTTACTTACTACTAACTTTAGCCTCTAGGCATCAGCTGATGTTGGCATACCACATTGGCATGTCTGACTTGTTCAAACTGGAAGTTGGAAAAGTGTCAACTGTTTCTCTTGATATTTTTGACCCTTCTGTTAAAGACACTGTGAGGAGGAAATTCAGAAATGTGACTGCTGTTGCGCTTGCAAAAACTGTTTTTCTACATGGAACTCAATATACTCAAGGCCTGTTTTTATCTTTGGGGAGCACAAGTGGACTTCCTGAGTTTGGAAAGATTGTTCAAGTGCTAATTGTTGAAAACAAACCTTGTTTTATTGTGAAACCATATACAACTTGGTACATAGAGCACTTGCGATGTTTCGAGGTCTGTAAAATTCCTTCTGCTAAACTGCTTGTAGTCCAGCCAGCGGAGCTCAAAGACTATTACCCCTTGTCAGCGTACATGGTTCAAGACAGACTTCTGGTCTCTCCTAAAGCATTTCTGCTGGATTGAAGTGGGTTAATTGCAGAATTACATAATCATCTATTCTTCAATGATAACTAGTAACTATTATTGCTTATTTAAAGAAGTAGTATAGAATTGTATGGCTACTGGAAAATATTTACTTTTGTGTGTGTGTGTTGAGGTGGTTAAGTCTCCTTTCTACCTTGCTTATGTAATTTACATGTCTTCTCCTAATTCTCAGCTTCATAGCAGAGGTGTGAAGAGCTGCCATATTGTTTTTGTTTTGTTGCTGAAGATTTTCTCCCCTGTGTATAAGGTAAGTGGAACATTCATTGACTGACTGATTGATTGATTGATTATGATATAATGACCACACAGCCAGGCTGGTCGAATTTTCTTTGAGTACAGATTGGTACAGGTTCCATTCCAACATTACATTAAACATTTGAACGATAAACATACAGTATAACCTCAATAGGCTTACAGCCAGACACGTTACATGATACATGAGGGTCGTGCTTAGTCCTTAGTGATCAGAGTTCAGAATGTTTATTGCAATAGGAATGAAACTGTTTATGAAGCGGGTTGTTCTAGTGGCGATTGTCCTGAAATGTAGCTGGAAGGCATAGTGTGCAGGATGGGTGAGATCCGAGATTATCTTGTGAGCTCTTCGTAGAGTCCGTTTGTGGTGGAGTGAATCAAGGGATGGTAGTGGTGAGCCAATGAGTTTGTATACTCTGTTTATGATGCGTTGTAGTAGGGCTGTGCAATTAATCGAATTTCGATCGCGATATCGATATTGGGGTCAAACGATCTCCAAACTCGTATAATCGAGTTGAAACGATTAATTTGACAGTTTCCGTTTTACAGTAGGGCTAGAGAGTTTATGAAAGTTTATGAAAGAGACGCGCATGCGAAAGCATCAACGCGGCGAGTGGGAGTACAATCTAACTTGCGTGCTGCATCAGGAAGTATGGCAGGAGGCGGGACATGCCAGTGAACCGCCAATCAGCAGCATCGACTGTTGACAGACATGTTGGAGTAGACCTACCGTGTGGAATATTAAAGTTTCAGTAACGTTACAGTTTGAAGAACGATAGCAGGCTTTAACTGGGATTGTTTTAGGGCAAAACTGCAAGGTACATCTTGTATATGTATTTCTGTTTAACAACAATATGATTTGTATTAGCCATGTGTTTGTGATGGCTTTCTGACTTTTAACTTTGCTATGGAGTAATGCTGGGACCGTTGTACTCTAGCCATTAAATAGGGAATTAATTGTTTCACGTATGTGTAGAACTTATTTTGAATCGCTGACTTTACATAAAACGGCTGTGAAAGATACTGGAGGCAAGCACTTCCCCTGCCTCTATGAGGGGGGAGTGTGGGAGCATGTTAGAAAGCCAAAGTTATACTTATTAGCAGCGAGGCTAGGTAAACATGGCGGGGTTGTACCCGATTCAGCACCCTCCGCGTCAGATGCACCCCCTCGTTCTAAAGAGTAGCCTACAAACAACCGATGTTTTTCTTCCAAAAAACTCGGATAATAGCGAACGCAAAATAACACCTTTTTGTTCTGTGGAAATATATAGCCTGTCGTGATATATATTTCTCAAAAAGGTGTTATTTTGCGTTCGCTATTATCCGAGTTTTTTGGAAGAAAAACATTGGGTGTTTGTACTCTTTAGAACAGTTTAAAAGACTGCAATCACTTGTGTTCTTCTCTTCCATCTCTTCCACAAATAATGAAATCGTTGTATAGTATTTGGAAGAAAAACATCGGTTGTTTGTACTCTTTACAACGAGGGGGTTCATCTGACGCGGAGGGTGCTGAATCAGGTTCAACAGCGGCGGTAACATGACTCGGCTAGAAATAATTATTTTAGAACAGTGCGTCGACGCATGCCTGGCTAAAAGCCTGTCCTACAGTCGAGTCATTCGTCAGTGCATTTGGCTGTCAATGTTGTGGCAGTGCACTTAAACAAGAAGAAAGTTAATTTGGGATACTTATACGTGTTTCTGTATGGTATTTGATTGTCTTAATATAGGTTTTATTTTGGATACTTATAAGTGTTTCTGTCATATTTGATTGTGTCAATAAATGCATGTTTTCAAAAATAAGCGTTTGAATAATCGTGATATCAATATTGACCAAAATAATCGTGATTATGATTTTTCCAATAATCGAGCAGCCCTACGTTGTAGTTTCTTCTGGGAGAGTGTGTCAAGACTGCCAAACCAGACTGTAATAGATGCTTTTGATGATGGCTTTGTAAAAGCGGAGCAGGAGAAGAGGCCTTACTTTGAACTTCTTGAGCTATCAGAGAGTCTCTGCTGTTTGTTTTTTTTGTAGATATGGTCTGTGTTGAGGTTGTTGCTGATATTGAGGAGGGTTTGTTGTTGATCTCCACCTTCTGTTGCCTGTTCTGAAAGCTGTGGATCCAGTGACGGATGTATGGGTCAATGTTCATGTCCAGTAGTTTATTGAACAGTTTGGCCGCGTTTATTATATTGAATGCAGAGCTGAAATCCATGACCATGATCTGGGCATATGTGTTTGTGGACTCCAGGTGTTTTTTTCAGTATGTGATGAATTGCTATGTTGATGCTGTCCTCAACTGACCTGTTGGCTTTGTGTGGACAATGCAATGGGGGGTGGTGACTGTTTTCAGGTGATTGAGTATGATGCGCTCAAATTATTTCATGACTGCCGATGTCAAGGCAAAGGGTCTGTAGTCATTAGTAACACAGACACTAAAATGACACACTGCTTGTACTGTGGCAAGACTCACGGCCGCCATTTACATTTGTTTTCAAAATTCTGCTATTGCAATAGAGTGCCATTACTTTGTCTGTAGTATTTACCTCTTGTTTTGTTATTCCAGTTCCAGTATGCTGCTCCGAATCATCATCGACAAAGATGACATCAGGAAGATTCAAATGAATAGTCTGCCAGATACACTTGATGAGTTCTTCTCATTACTCAAATGCAAACTTGGCTTGGAAGGTGTCCTGGTAGTCCAGTACGAAGATAAAGACTTTGATTGTGAGTTGTGCAACTTGACAAGCTTGTCTGATCTTCCGGAGGGAAGGGCGACATTGAAGGTCACCGTCAAGAACACTACTGAGTCATACCACTCAGATTCAACTCTGGATACGGCAAGTTTATTGCCATCCACATCATCTTCTCACATGGACATTGATACCAGACGGCATCCTTGGCCCGAGGTATTTGAGATACCAAGATTCTCATATGATGTTGAGTTGCAGCTTAAAAGGGGCAACGAAGCCTACCAGAAAGATGGAACTGTGCTGAATATTAGGAAAGATACTAAAAGTGAAATTCTTGACAAGCTGGCCGACACAATGTACACATACACTGCCTACCCATCACGAGAGGAATATGACATAGTTGCACAAAGTCTTATCAAAAAACACCATGCCTTAGAGAGCCTGGCTCTGCTAAGGGTTGGTACTGTTGGAAATTCAGCTTAAAATTTAAAATGGGGAACTACAGGAACAAGCTTCGTATGGCTGGATGCTCTGAACTTCAAGTTAATAGCCGCCCCCTAGGACCAAAACAGAAACTCAAGAGAGCTAAAAAAGCTGAGGCCAACTTTCTTCCAGATTTTCCTGAAGGGAAAACTGAAGATTTACTGGAAGAAGAGAGATTGCAGATTATTGAAGAGATGAAAAAGAAGAGAGCAGATCTGGAGAAAATTGAAGAAAAGATGGTCAGTACCTTCTCCTTGCGCGGGAAACAAATTGTGGAAGGAGAGCCACCTGTGGCAGATCTGAAGACCAAGTGGCCAGCTTTATTCACAGAGCAACAGGTAAGTGTCTTTAATCAGGCTTACAGACAAGACATATTTGCAGATCTATCTCTGGATTTAGGACGTTTTTATTTCTGTGCAAAAAATCTGCCTTGTTGTCACCTTCCTGATCCTTAATGGTTTGGATGTCTGTACTTTTAAAAGAAAAGGAAGCTCCCACACACTCGTTGTTTGCAGTTGGATTTTTTAATATGCAACGTTTTGGTCAGATGACCTTCATCAGGCGATTACCTGATGATGGTCATGTAACTGAAACGTTGCATATTAAAAAAATTCTGCAAGCGAAAACAGTGTGCAGGAGCTACCTTTTCTTTTGATGTTGGTGACCCTGTGGGTCTTCTCTAACTCATCAGCCAAAAGAAGGTGTGCAAAAGCAGCCTACTCTATGTCTACGGTTGTCTGTCAAAATTCCATTGCTTTCTGTTGATGTAAGAGCATAATGGTCTTCTGTTTTGCTTCTCTCGTTTCTGATAGATTAAAGCCGAATTCAGACGCATCACCTCAGCTGACTTGACAGGATCCCTCTTTGCTGGGCTGGACCAACATTTGCCTCGGTTATTGAGTCTCTATCGGGCCAAAACAGACAGATCTCCAGAGCTTAAACATCTTCTTTGGAAGCTTGAGGATGATGTAAGTTCGCAGGATTAACTTGTTTGTTAATGAACAATGATTTAAATGGCTAATGGTTATGTTGTTTAATTGTTGCTCTCTTTTTAAAGAATTCCAACAGAATGAAAAGGGCTGTTATTTTGAGAGGACTGCCATATTTCCTCAGTGAAGACCCCTCAAAGTTTCTCAGGACTTCAGAAGTAAGCCTGATTATATAACTTATTGCACACTTGAGGTTAACCATACACACAAACTTGAGAAGGCGCATTAGTGTGTGCACACATGCATAGTTGTGTAATGGGCACTATGCATCCCAAAAGTTTTCATTGTAGGATTGAAATTTGCATTCATTCAACAAGCCAGAGCTTGGTGTGTGTGTCTGTCTGTCTGTCTGTCTGTCTGTCTGTCTGTCTGTCTGTCTGTCTGTCTGGGGTGGGAGGGTTGGATGCACTATGACCCTCACAGGCAGTGGTTAAATTGGGCCGGGGCTGTCCGGGGTGGAGCCCCGGCACATAAGCTGCCGGGTCTGGAGTTCTGCAAAGCAGATCTGCTGCGCAGCAGCTCCAGCCGATTTTGGCAGTCTGCCTAGTCCATTCACGAGCAATGTTGTCCTACTCATTCACAACTTTTCCATTGCAAATCTATGTTGTTTTAAAACACAAATCTAAATAATGGTAGGGAAAGGCTGGCCTAGACATCTGGAGCAAGTTTGAGAAGTAGGCATATCGCGCACGAAACTTGCGCAGCAGCTCCTCCTCCGCGATCAGACAACACAACGTCAATCGGTCTCATCAGACATATCGTAGTAGACAGGTGAATGGCGAGGTAAGAGAAACAAAATTAAAGGTGCACGGTATTTTGAAAGAGGTCGATCATCACCAATAGGCTAATATCATTAGATATGGGCTTGCATTTTCATTAACCCATTTAAGCCGGGAAAGCATTACCGCTGTTCTACCATTAAAGCCGGGAGCGCTGTTGCGTCATTCTACCTTTAAGGCTGGGAAAGCGTTTGTGTCGTTTTTTCTGTATAAGGGGGGGCCTCGAAGCTCCCTCGCCACCATACTCCAAGTGATCGGTGGATTCATTAAAAAAAATTGTGATTCAAATTGCATCAAAATAGCTTTCAATCTCTTCCGATCTCTTCATTCAGCTTCTCAGTTCTCACCTACACTTTGGCCAGAGGCCTAGCGAGACCAATATGGAGTTAGATTTGTCTCAAAAATAACTGCAAATGCACAGAGGGTGATCTACAAATATGCCTTGAGTTGCACACGTGTTTTGCAATCCACAAATACAAATTTCCGATTTGTAACTTGTGTATTGGTTTTTACAAATATATGTGTAGGCTATTTGTAAATATATCATTTTACATTTGTAAAACAAAAAGCCATTTGTGAAACTGAAAATTCAGTTTGTGAAAAAAAAAGCCATTTGTGAAACTGAAAATTCTGTTTGGGTGCAAGACTGTAGATTAAGTAGCGAGAATTCAAAGTAACATGGAGACAAATCTTTTGGGGGATACTTCACGTAGATCATAACATACTCAACAATCATTGCGCTACGCCTCAGATCGCATGCAATGCGCGTCTCATTCACCAGGTGAGGCGACTCCATCGTGCGCTCCTCCTCTTAAAGAAATAAATGACATTGCTTGACCGTGTAGCTATTTGTTTTGTCTCTTTAAAAAATAAATGGCATTGCTTGAGCGTGTAGCTATTTGTTTTGTCTGTGAGAAAGAGTAAGAGCTTTAATAAGAGTCTCAACCACGTTTATAGTAGGCTATGTGCGCCGTGTCAACCACGTTTATTAGGCAATGCGCAATGCGCCTCGAGCGGCCCGCTTCGTGCGCTACGCCTCAGATCGCATGCAATGCGCGTCTCATTCACCAGATGAGGCGTAGCGCATCGTGCGCTCCTCCTCTTATTGAATACCGGAACTTAGCTCCTCAGCCAGCCAGATTGGCAAAATGACAGCACCGAGAGGTCCACGTATGTTTACCCTGGAGAGAGCAGTAGTGCTTTGCCAAATTGAGCCAGAGATTTTCGAGTCGAATGACAACGAAACTAATGTAAGTTGTAAAATGAATGTTGATGGATAACAACCTAAATCTGAGCCATAGTTGCCAACTCTGGCATCTACAACATTTCTGATTAGCTAATAGCCTACACATAGCCTCTTACTCTATAAAACATTAAAGCAAATATGGCGATTATTATTTACCTTATCTGCTGGTAACCATAGAAGATCGTGAAGTAGGCCTACTAGTGATTTGAGTCCAAGCCCATATGTATTGTAGATGAGGTTATCCACTTGGTGCTAACAAGCACATCAAAACTCCAGTCAAAACGATGGTCTGTCGACAACGCAGATTTCGCTAATATGTTTATCCTACTTGTAACTTGTTGGTTGCTAGAAAGCTCTCTGAACATATGACCGGTCTTACTATACTGTTAGTACACAGAGTATTCCTATTTTATGGACTGCATGGCTTATGAACAAAGCTCATGTAAAGTGACATTTCTAGTAACGTAATCTTGGAATGTGGCCTGGCTCACGTCGCTGTCATTCTTCCACACTGTCAGTGGACGAGCGTTGGCTCACTGTAGATTCACTTTGTTTGCGTTATTTCAGTGTAGTATTTATTTATATATTTAATTTTGCAATTAGGCTATATAGGCTGTCAAAAAGGTGTTGTATCGCTATGGCAGGGTTACATGAAGTAAATATGAATGTAATAGACTACTTTGTGCTACTGAATAATGCAGCTGAGATAATAAAGTCTTTGGAAGATGTTTTGTGTCATGTCTATAGGTTTATGTCTGTAAATGTGAAATGGTTAGTGGTAGGCCTACATCTCATGGCATTTCAATATATTTCTAGTTTAGTGAGCTACACTTCAGATATTTTCTGAGAGTCTTCGAGTTTAGCTGCCCCCTCCTTATATGGATAAAACATATAACAAGCCAGACATCACTGTTGAGAGAGAACTGCATTAAGTCTAACATATAGGCCTATCTTACAATAAACTTTAAGTAAAGCTGGCTATGTAACCGCATTCATTCCAATATTGTTGCAGAGATGTTTCCTTTTACCAAGATAACAATTTCAACAATTCACTTAGCTCAGTAAGTCAGTATAACGAAACTCTGGAACTATTAGGCTATGACCAAATGTAACACACTAGACCCTTTCACAATAAACAAGCAAACAAACAAACAAAAACAGAACAACAAAGATACCCTCATATGTCTAAACGTCAGTGGAGCCAAAATATAATGGTTGAGCTTGGTTGCTTGCTAAAATATATTGGAAGAAGGCCCCACTACACTGATTGAGTAGATGTAAATACATGTTAATTCATTGGCACTTGTTCTCTCTGTCACAGAGCAAGCACACTCTCGCAGTTCGTTCACGAAACGCATTCTAGTTGATATTGCACATTCTTTTTCGGTTCAAAGTACGTGCTTAGCTTCCGCTTAACATCTGCAAACTTGTCCTGACTAGCAGCTAACGTGTCATAGATATCATGTACGCGCTCGCCTGCTAAGTGCAGTAGCAACGCTTTCTGTCTAGCATCTCCATTAATGTTCATTGCAGTAATGTAGTTGTCAAACCTTTGCAGCCATTTAGTCCAACGTGGTCCCACGGAACTTGGTTCGCTCTCGACATCAAAGGCTGGCAGTGCGACTGTGTTTACCAGTGCCATTTTTTTCCTTCTAGAATGTTCTATTAGCCACTCCAGTACCTTAGGCTAGGTTGGCTTGCACGTCTAGCTAGCTGACACTTGTCCTCACGTGTCTTCACCTTACCGTTAACCGTCCTTCACGTATTTCTTTCTTCCTTTTTTTTAGTGCAGTCGACTTCTTCGGTTTTGTCCTCGTCGCCAATGTGATGTTCTAGTTATGTGTGTTGTTAATAACCAGACGGAGTGTTCAAGAAAGATGATTTACTGATATGAAGGCAATTGTATAACTGTACTGTACACGTACTCGCGGGCTCTGCTCTGCATGAACACTTAACCTGCGCATGCCTGTAGGGGCTCATGCCATACGTCACTTATGTCATCATGTTGTATCTCATAAACATTACAGACGTGATATATAGATTTGGAAAGCTTTGTCAACACAATATTCCCCCTAATGACAAGTGAGAAAAAAAATCGCTGGATTTGTCACCCAAACCCATGAAATCAGGCCACACATAACGTGAGATTGTAATAACTCTAAGGCAATGTGTGCAGCTCTTTAACTTTCTCAAAGAGTTGATAGATAGTCTCTTTATTGATCCCTCGTGAAAAATTAACTGTCGTGCATCTACAATGAAAGTACTATACACCAAAGCTATAAAATGAGACGTTCGGGTCCCCTATTTTGTTGCTACATCCCACAGCACAACAGGTAGCGGGCATCTTCGTTTGAGTATGGCGTGTTGTAGCGAGCGAGCAGGGTAAGAAATCTGGAGTCAAGGTCTAAGGGTTTTTTTTGCCCAAAGTGTCGGCCTCTGGGCCAATGAAATGCATCAGAATAGACATGTGATAGTGCCTCAAATGTTTTGCCATTAGAAGTTTAAAAAAAAAATCGTTGGCTTTCTCGCTTTGCTAAGTAACGTCTCCTCCGCGACAGCCAGGATTATAGCTCAAAGTAAATTAGGCAAGGAGTGAGTTGTGAGTACTGGTAGTTACAGAATATGGTTATCTGTAGTTGTGAACGATTGTTACTTGCTTAAATGTAGGTTTACTCGAGGTAAATGAAAGGGAATATGGTATCATAGAGGGCTATATTAACACTAAGCTAGCTTGCTATGTTGTTAAAACTTTCTCCAGTGAGCGAGTGTGAACGAGCGAATTATATCGACAACTCTCTATTCTTTGCATTACTATATATTCTAGTATTTCAAAACAATAATCAGTCCCTATAGAATGTTGTTTATAATCAGTTAATGCTACTGAATCCTCGTTTGACTTTATTATAGTGAATGATTTGGTTGCCTTCCATTTCAGCCCAGCATACAGTATTTATCAGTTGATAAATAAGATGTACTTGAAATTTGTTTTGTTTTTTATTTGAATTATTCCTGTTTTTTCCCTTTTAATGGAATATTTGACACTAAACTAGTTCATCTGTATCTCAGTGATAGTATCCAAATGAGCATAAAAATATCACTGGTATGTAAAAACTGCATGGACAACAAAATAGTTATAATTGTTGATCAAAATCTTATTCCCTTCTGCTCATAATACAACAAGTAAACAACTCAGAGGTTGACACTGTCAGGTCCATTCTCCATCCATAGTGTCCAAATGAGCATTAAATATCCCTGGTATGTAAAAACTACACGGACAACAAAATAGATCAATCGTATTCCCTTCTGCTCATAATAAAACAAGTAAACAACTCAAAAGTTAAAACTTTCCCTATAAGAATTATATATTTATAATTATATAGTTATTTACTTTATTTCACTTTGTTATATACTTTGTCATAAAGCTTATTACATTTTTTTCTACTGTTTTGTGCTGATCCTGCACTTTTACATATTTTGTTTACTTTTGAGAAGGTGTATGTAAATATTGTAAATATTTGTAAATACAAATTCAAATTCTCATGAAAGCCACAGGTGTAAGCTCTCAAATACTTTTTGAATTGTGTTCCTATCTGTTACAGGGGCTGAGAAATCAGTAATGTAGTAGGCGTTGACACAATTGCTGAATTTCTAGAAAAACTTCAGGTTTTGGGGGCTTTTCTGAAATCGCCTATAGGTTTTACAGGCATTTTTTCCAGGCGCTTTAGGCCTAAATGGGTTAAGCAGGGAAAATTAACCTTAGACATGCAGGGATAGCCTGCTACTGGTGTGTCAATTCGCAAGTGCTAGTTAAAAAGAACAATGCTGCTAATTCTAAATGATTTAGCAAGTAGTCTATGCGATCTCCGAATCAGATTTCTCATTCCTAGCTGGATGAATTTCAAACTTATTTGTATCAATGAATCAGCTCTTAATGTGACCTCATCAAACGCACTCAAAATCTACAGAGTACATATTAAGCAACATATACAAAATGCTGGAGTTGTTGGCTGCTTGCTTCACTGCTTGTGGATGGTTGCTCATCATCTAAATCTTCCTCCTGGCTATGCATTGGTCCTTGAACATACACTACTCACAAAAAGTTAGTGATATCTGGCTTTTGGGTGAGTAGTGTATTTTAGCATTGACCCTGTGAATATTTTTTTTGAAAAGTAACCTACTAACAAATACTTTCCATTTCCCACCACTTGTTTGTCATGTCATCCATTCATATGGATGTGAATCAATCAATACTAATACTATATAATTGTATTAGTATTGATTGATTCACATCCATATGAATGAATGACATGACAAACAAGTGGTGGGAAATGGAAAGTATTTGTTAGTAGGTTACTTTTCACGAAGTTAACTTTAACGGTGATGTGTTTTTTGTTTAATTTGGCAACTTATTTACTGCATAATCCTCGAAAGATTTGTGAAATTTGCCCCTCCGGATCAGAGCCCCCCCACATAGAAAATCCCAATTTAACCCCTGCTCACAGGCCTTGCAGCCTTATAGTGTGTGACCCTCACTGGCCTGCAGCCTAATAATAATAGTATTATTTTTTCTTTTTGGAAGGCCACAGACCCTGAAGAGAGCATGGCAAGAGAGATGAATGTCGGCATCCTTCTGATACAAGATGGCGAGGACTTCCTTAACATGTCGTTGGTGCTAGAGGAACAAATCATTCTCTACGACATCAAGAACTACGCACATGCGGTAGCTATGCTAGTGGGCCTACTGTATGTACTGAACATTGATTATCCAAAGGAGCTCCGATACACCTTTGAAGTCATCCAGAAGGTTTTCATGAATATTGGTGCAGAACACTGCTCTGCAAGGGTTCATGGTTTGAGGAATAGACTTTTCCGTAAAAAGGATTAGGCGAAACACTGAAACCACAGTTTGAAATTCCCTGCTCTAACTTTTCTAATAGCTCTAAAAGCCGCAGTCAGTTGAGCGTTTTCACTGGTGTCAAGTGACACAAGTCTTTGTTTCATTTTGGTTTCTTAACAAAACTGCAAAATTTAGCCTACCTTTTTGGTTTACGTTGATTTTTCTGTAACTAATATTATTAGTGTGCTTGCCCGAAGGGAAGCACAGTATTGTTATCGTCAAGTTTTCTTTATTTATTCTCCCCGTTTTTCTTGCAGCTAACTACTCCTCGCCCGTTTGAGATAGAGACGCCATTCAAACACCGAAATGTCCGGCTCGATCCGGTGCAAGCCGCTATGACTTTTCGTGGCGGTACTCCTTGCCACTCCTTTTTTATTCCTATTTTTCATCACCTTTTTCTCTCATTGACTAACATGGTGGAAGGTTGAGCCATTGTGACGTCACCCACTAAGGCGAAGCTCTGTATTCTCCTGTAACGGCCGTTGACGGCCAGCGTCGACCAGCATACAATCATGGATATAAACACTAGAAAAGCTGTTGCTGAACTTCATCTACACACCTGATTTAATTCTTTAAGCCTTATTGAACATATTTTTATCTTAAAAGCTATATATTTGTATTTAACTATTTTGAGAAATGATAACGTTATTACGTGATGTGCCTTCGCTGCAGAACAGGATGGTATAAGAGAAAGAGAGCCGAGATTCTCCTAACTGGCTGGCTAATGTAGCCATCCCATTTAAGCTATTCATATTACCGCTAAGCTATTTGTGACATTGGTAATTATACAGTATAATTTGTTACATTTCACTCTCAATATTTCCCGCTACAAACTGCTTAGTATTCCACTTTGTAGCCTTCTCTAATCACTCGATTACCTCAGCCAGCCAGATCGGCAAAATGACAGCACCGAAACGTCCACTTTGCCAAATTGAGCCAGAGATTTTCGAGCCGAATGACAACGAAACTAATGTAAGTTGTAAAATGAATGTTGATGGATAACAACCTAAATCTGAGCCATAGTTGCCAACTCTGACATCTACAACATTTCTGATTAGCTACGCTAATTTGACTCACAGAGCCTAGTTTGTGTTGATGCGCCGGTCAGTGTCTTTCAATAGAGAGTTAGCCTACACATAGCCTCTTACTCTATAAAACATTAAAGCAAATATGGCGATTATAATTTACCTTATCTGCTGGTAACCATAGAAGATCGTGAAGTAGGCCTACTAGTGATTTGAGTCCAAGCCCATATGTATTGTAGATGAGGTAATCCACTTGGTGCTAGCAAGCACATCAAAACTCCAGTCAAAACGATGGTCTGTCGACAACGCAGATTTCGCTAGGATGTTTATCCTACTTGTAACTTGTTGGTTGCTAGAAAGCTGTCTGAACATATGACCGGTCTTACTATACTGTTAGTACACAGAGTAGTCCTATTTTATGGACTGCATGGCTTATGAACAAAGCTCATGTAAAGTGACATTTCTAGTAACGTAATCTTGGAATGTAGCCTGGCTCGCGTCGCTGTCATTCTTCCACACTGTCAGTGGACGAGCGTTGGCTCACTGTAGATTCACTTTGTTTGCGTTATTTCAGTGTAGTATTTATTTATATATTTATATATATTCAATTAGGCTATATAGGCTGTCAAAAAGGTGTTGTATCGCTATGCCAGGGTTACATGAAGTAAATATGAATGTAATAGGCTACTTTGTGCTACTGAATAATGCAGCTGAGATAATAAAGTCTTTGGAAGATGTTTTGTGTCATGTCTATAGGTTTATGTCTGTAAATGTGAAATGGTTAGTAATAGTATTGTAGTGTGCTCAGTTTTCGAAAACTAGACTGAAACTAAGAAGGATAACTATGACTAAATGTGACTAAAACTAATATGCATTTTTGTCTTAAGACTGAATCTAAAATAGCTGCCAAAATGAACACTGATAGGGGACCCCTTAATCTGCAATGCATGGTTGCTAGCTCTAATCAGATGTACTAACTAGGCTTATAAGAGAAGACTAACTTTTTATGCCAACGAACACACTAGACCCTTTCACAATAAACAAGCAAACATGAGAGAAAAACAGAGCAAGCACACTCTCGCAGTTCGTTCACGAAACGCATTCTAGTGTTTATTATGTTATCCTGTAAACTCTGACTGGGTTGGGTAGGTAGGTGATACATTTTTTTTTCCAGTCCTCATTGAAAAGCAGAAATGTTAAGGTCGGGTTATAGCTATAATTTTTTAAGGATGGCCTAATCAAAGGTATTACTTGCTGTTCTCTGATTTAAACAATCTAGAGATTGCAGTAGGAGTCTTAATCCTTCTAAGTTTGCAGTTTGGTTATTGTGAAGTTTTAGTTTTACCCTGACAGCTATGTACTTGCACTGTAAAATGTGATACGTTGCGTTTACTTGAAGGAATCCAGGAAACCAGTTGCCTTGAACAAGTCAAGTACATTGAAATAGATTTTTCAAGTTAGGTGCACTATGGAGGCTAAGTACACCTTACTTGAAATTCTATTTCAATGTACTTGACTTTTTCAAGGCAACCGGTTTCCTGGACTCCTCCAAGTAAACGCAACTTATCACATTTTACAGTGTGTTTACAGATATTAGTATGTTAAGTTAGGCAGCGAGCTAGGGGGCCTTACCGTGCACCCCCCACACAATCCAACGACACCAACTTTTTTTTGAAAGGTCTGACCATGCTGCACATTAATTAGAATGTCAACATTGAAAATGTTAGGTTGCACTACCTGTTTCAGGTAGTCAATGCGTTTCAATACATTAGAATACATTGGAAATGCATTGAAAATGCCTTACAGGAACATGACTCTCCATGATCTAGGGGAAGGTGTGACATCTGTCTTTGCATGTTTAATCACATCTATCAGACACAAGCTCTCAGAAAATGTATGGTTTGAATGGTTTAATTGGCTTTCCCTAAATAACAGAGACCAAAATGTAAAGTCTTTCTACGTGATTTGCCTTGTGAATCAAGTAGAATGACTTTACATTTTGGTCTCTATTAGCCTTTAGCCTTTTCAATGTTAACATTCTAACTCATGTTCAGCCTGGTCAGACCTTTCAAAAAAAGTTGGTTTCGTTGGATTGTGGGGGGTGCAGCACGGTAAGGCCCCCTAGCTCGCTGCCTAAATGGCTTAGGGATTTTTGGTGTTGAAATAGATCACTGTCACACACGCCATGACTAACTGTATGTTGAACTGTATTTTGAAGTCTAATTTTTCTATTAAAAAGGTCTGTGAGACTGGCCTATTCAAAGGTATTACCTTGCTGTTCTGTGATTAAACAGATTTTTTTTTTTTTTAAACCATCGTTATTTGTGTTACTTTGCCATTCTATCATTGACAAACAATAATAAAAAATGGGGTGTGACACTTAAAAGCCTGATCTTATTGAGATTTAACACAAACAAACAAACACACACTCACTCACCCATTCACACTCATACGCCAACAAACACACACACACTCAGCCATTCACACAAACTAACTCACCCATTCACACTTATACACAAACAAACAAACACAAACACTCAGGCACTTTACAGTTGATTTGTCAGTGTTAATACTTTCCCTTTTAGCTCTGTCTTGTAAATGCTCAACAGGACTTGTTGAATGAAACGAAAAGTGTTGGTCATGCCTTTCGGGTAATTCAAGTGGAGTGCATAGGTTAGGCCAAACAGAAGGTACATGGCCTTTGAAATGTCCAGATTGTTCATAACAAGGGTCCCTTCCAAGACGATCCCAACAGAAGATGGAGTCAAAGGATGTGGTGCAATATCTTCCTCAGTGAAGCAGACGATTCCTATCCCAATGTGTCGGTATACGTCCTCCTCATCAGTGACCTAAACATAACACACACACACACACACATTATTTTATGTAGAAATACAACACTTTCACTAACCAAGTACAAGTGACATCATACTTGGGCATTGTACATATTCAGACTGGAAATACAAAAAGCTTCAGATTGAAAATTGTCACCAGCCAAATTGTGGTCATGTTAGGCTTAAGGGTACTAAGGAGAATCAGAGCATTCAGTAACATATTTGAGTTCTGACTCAAATCAGGTTCCTATGGCCAAGTATACCTGCGTATACAAGGAATATGGTTTCTGGCATTATTGGCCATAGTATATATATCTAACAACTGAAGAATTATACTTCAGTGATACTACTTACAAAGCAAGTCTTGAAGAATTCAGCAGAGTTGTCGTCAAACAGTATTGGAAGCCCTCTCAAGACAAAGCATCTGATGTCAGAAGTCTCCGATGTCTGGACTGTAGTGAAAGCAGAGACAACACTGTAACATTAGTGAAAGTGGCATTGCAGACAGCTATCATTCATAATAACCACACACCAAAATAAGTAATATCACTTCAGCTTACAAACCTTTGTCTGGTGCAACAGACCATCAAGAAGTTGTCCCTTTAGCCCTCTCTTTGATCTGATGATTTCTACAAGTTTCAGGCAAAGACGATCCAGAGAGTCATAGATCTCCCGTTTCAGGTTTTTGCCGACAACTCTGCTGAATTCCTGGTACACCTGGTAACTTTGCATGGCTGCATTACATTACACTTTTTACAGACATAACAACAATAACAATAATAATAATAGTAACAAATGACAATTATCAAAACATTTAACCTTACCTGATTTTCCATGAAGAGTGCTGGCCAACGCTGCATCATCTCGCTCACGGGAGGCTTGTCCATCACAACCTCCTTTCTTCTAAGAGACAACGTGAAGTCCATCTGCTGATTGACGAAGACGGCATCTGGGTTCTTCTTTTTCATCTCATCCACCAGTAGTTGTCGGGCCTTGTCAAGGCTTGTGACATCATGTCCATCTGGAAAATTGGGTAGGAAATTGACTTCCCCTTTTTTCGGTTTCTTGATGCTCTTGTTTGGTGGCTCCCCACCAACAGAGTGTTTTCCACGTTTACCGGAATTCACCTTGACATCTTCGTGTCCCAGGGCCCTAATTTTTGACCTGTAGTTACCCATCTTATCCGCTAGGCTCTGTATCCATCCGTCGTAACCCGTTGGCGATGCAGTTTCTTGAAGACAGGGATGAGCTGCGATTAAAGCCTTGGCTACTGCACTAAGGTCCTTTTTTGGGGGGTACGCTTTGAACCTTGCATATAGGGTTTCAGCTATCTTGTGGAGAATGTCATGTTTCAACTCTTTTGAAACGGTCAAGTATGTTCCATCCTTGAGGTAGCTTAAATTCCCTTGTCGGAGTCTAAACTCTACATCTACAGAGAATTTGGGGATGGAAAACTCATCAGGCCATGGCCTTCTCATTTCCTGTGATGATGTGGACAGCAGCACAGTATCGGCTGTACTTACACCATCATTCAAATTTCACTTGAAATCTCAACCAATTCAAGGATAGGAATTATCTTCACAGTTGGTTTTTCTGGGAGTTCAGACACATCGGTGAGGTTGCAAAGTTCGTTATCAAATTCTGGGTCTCTAAACTGTAAAGTAAAATTGTACTGAAGTGTGAGTGTGTTTTTCAGACAGGTGATCAAATCGTCCACTGAACTGGGCCTTTGAAGCCAGCGTGAGTTTCCTGATGTCCCCATCGCAGAGGATAACTCGCATAGTCATTGTTTGGAAGGCCATCTATGAAAAAAAAAGAACATTCAGCAATGAATAAAATGTCTCGGTGTCACCACTCGTTTACCCTGTACATTATAAGATGAAAGAGGGAAATGATCATTCAGGTCTGTAAGCTTACGCAAAGAAAAAGATGGAACATCTGCACTGCAAAGCTCATATGACCGAAGATGTTCAGTGTACCATGCCGTCATGATTTTGCATACAAACATTATTTCTGTGTTCACAGCAATAACATGAGTGATTAGCTTAAATTCAGGAAGACATGAGCATGATCCTGCTGAAAGCACCATCTCTGCTTTGTAGTCAACTCCATCAATACAGACAGAGGATGCAACAAGAACTGCGGATGTATTGGGAAGTTTTTGACCAAGCACTCTTTGAATGTTCTCTGGTAAAGAAGCAAGCAGTACAGATGTAACCCTAGCCATCTCCGCCTGTGGCCTGTAAAAGGAACTGCAGTCTAACTGGTAGCTGACAGCTTTCTGGTGTCTCACAGCAAGAGTCATTGGTACATTCTTAAAGTTCTGAGCATCCCGAACAACCTTTTTGAAGAAATTATGTTTCCCTTCAAATCGCATTGTCCACACCTCACAAAGTGGACCATACAGCTTAATAAGCTGAGGGTAATGCTCTAAGAAGTGGTGTTTGGGTCATAGCCTAAATGTTATGAATGTACTCTGCAGAAGTTCTCTGTGCTCAGCTATCTTCAATTCAAGGATGTACAATGACTCTGTCGTATGTCTTTGGGCAACAACCAGTGCAACAATGTCCTTAAGGAGCATGAGTATTTCGCAAGTGTTATCGCCCTCAGGAATGCAATGGCCAATGAGAAGAGGAAGGAGTCGAATAAGGCACCAATTCTCATGGCCATTCCCTCCTATTGTTCCCTTGGTGGAGAAGCCTTTACCAATTGGTTGTGGCCGATCGGTTTTGTCTGTGAATGAGTAGGGAAAAGATCTGATAGCCGCATTTAGTACATCTAAAGTGAAGTACTTCTTTGCCACCAAGTCTGCAATGCAAAGCGACATCGCTATGGGAACTATGCCCTCAAACACATCATGTAAAATGTCAGGAGGATAACCACCTATAACATGGAAATGCTCCAATTTTGCAGTGAGTGGACATGCTCTTTTCACACCTGTATTTTTCCACAATGTTGGATCATGCAAAGACTGTTGTACCTGCATGTTATGTGCATCTTTATCTCTGATTTGAAATGCACCAGAGCGTACCTGTTGGAGTTGTGTGTCAGTCCTGGATGCCATACAGAATCTGCTGAATTTTTCAACTGAGAAGCTCTCGAAAAAGCCTGCAAGAGAGTGTGCACCCAAGTTATCTGCAGACACAAACAACACAGTTCCTTTGACACATGCACCAAGGTGCTCAATGTAAATACCGTGTTGCTCAAGAGACACTAAATCACAAATGAGTGGGTACAGTACTCTGTCATAGCCATACTAATTAACTGTTGTTGTATTGCACAGAAGTGCCAGCTGAATAGAATTAAGCACCGATCTGTATTTTGCTGGTATGTTAGCAATGGTCCAGTATATCGCACACATCTTATGCTTTCCCCTTGATGTCCCTAATGGGTTAGCAACTTCAAAATCATCAATATACAGGCTCAGGGCAATTGTGAACTCATCACTACACAGAAGGTAATTTCCTCTGAAGCATCTGCCATCTCTACAAGTGTTGTACTCATCTGGAACATGAACTGGCTTTGACATAGCCTTCTGTAAAATGTCTTGCCTACCAAGCAATTTTTGAAGCATTTGCAGGAGAGGAACATAAGCAACTGTTTTGCCACTACATACTCAATAGGCATTACCACTGGAAATTCACGCAACACATAGGATGCTCTTCTTTTAATGGTTGAGAGACATCCGTCTTTGTCACAGCAGGTAGTGACAATGTTGCTTTCTGTCACAGCCTCAACCACTTCTTTTACAACTGACTCATTAATATCAGGATAATAATTCTGCAGAACCGTTTTCACTGTCTTGTATATAAGTGGATGGGACAACTGAACTAACTGACTGAGTCGCTGAATTACTTCCTGGACAGATTTTTCTGGTATGTGCAGGACTGATTGCATTTTCAAAAATAGAGCTGCCAAGTTATGTTCTAAATGTTCCGCTAAATTTTCAGAATCTGCGTTGCATGCGTCTTCAGTGACGTCATCCAAGCTATCTGTATCCACAGGAATACGATCTTGGGAAATATCAATGTCTACGCTTCCGTGTTCTAAACCATCATTAACTACTAATTCTGATTTAAACATCCTCCAGTTGTGATGTCTATGCTGCTTACTTTTGTGTGCATTGAAAGTAGTGTACACACTGCTCTCAAAAGCACAGCCTTTAAACGGACACTGCACCATTTGGTGATCACGAAGATGTCTACTCCTAAGATGGCTGACATATTCCGTTTCTTGGCTAGATTGGAAATCGCAAAGCTGGCAACGTAGCTTAATTGAGATGGTTGGGGCCGATTGCTGCGACTGCCCTGCCAAATGAAATCGGGACATAGGAGTCCTAAGCGTTCCAAATGACTTAAACGTGCACAGACACTCTTTGTATGGACAAGGAAACGGTTCGCTAGTTCGTGTACAGCCATGCTTCAACCTGTAATGTTTTAATATTTGCCCTCTCCTATCACAATTAAATGGGCAATATTTGCATTCCCAATTCATGTTTCTTTTTTTCCCGCTGCATACTAATTTAGTACGTTATACAATTAGCTAACGCATAAAGATGAATGCTAACAACTATAAGCACAACTAAGCTAAGCATTTGCTAAACTTAATTTACATTTAACAACTGCTACTTAGCGGAGGCTATCTAATGGTAAACTTCATGTTGGTTGGGATAAGAAGAAATACCTTGGCTTTTTTTCTTTGATTTTTGTTTGTTTTTTCGGTCTCTGTCTTGTCTTATATTCTCGTAGTGAAGTGAATCAACCGTCTGTGACTTTTCTGTCTTTGTTCTGAGGAATGAGCGGGAGAAAGTTGTGAAGGGGGTGAGGGGGGAGGGTAGCCTGGCCATTACCAGCCTGTGACTCCATTTCATTCCGTCTTTCAGTCTGGCAAAACGCTATGCATTTTCGTTTCCGAGATGAGCGGGTGCTTAGCTTGAGGTTTAAAATCATTGGAGTTCCCTTAACCAATCAGCAACGTTTAGTAAGCATTCGGTAGATTAAACTCTTCCCAAAGCCAGTTGGGAGAAGAGCTACGACGTCCTTTCCAATCATAAAACTTACAAGAAAATACTCTTGTTCTCCTTTTAATTTTCTGATGTTCTCGAGAGTTGAGACAACTTTTCCGATAGCTTTTCGTGTCTTTTCCTCCAAGGCGAGTTTTGCGTCACAGCTCTGAACTGTTCGCTGATTGGTCCTACAGGATTTTGAGTCCTGGAGACGATTGTCAACGGGGTTGGGCCAGACTGAGCATAGACATGTCTATGAGACTGAGTATGAGCTTGAAATCAATTCAGGGTGAAATACGTAGGCTGGTGTCACCAGGCTAGGGGGAGGGGGTTGCATTTTGGCGGAATCCAATCCAATCTTCTCTCCTGGGCCAACGGTTGCTCAGGTAGTTGATACAATTGAAAGGTCTCAGTTGATTCTACAAATCCATGAAAATGATTATCCAAACTCAAAATTTGCGTGTAATATGTGGGATATTCTGATATGTGTGTACAATATACAAACGTTTATAGCTTTAAACAAAATGTAGTATAACGGTGTGGGGTGAGAGTGGTACAGTGGGTAGAGAGGTCATCTGTCAATCAGAAGGTTGCTAGTTCAATTTCCAGTCAAAGCATCCTTAAGCTGTTTTAGAACTGTTTTGAATTACTCTCTGAAATGTTACTGTAATGTTTATGATTTATAACATGTGATGTTATGTTAGGTTATAGGTTTTCCACGTCAATGTTTCATTCAATCCAGAAGGCGGTGCTTACAGTTTTCATTCGTAACGTTAAGATTAGAGAAGAAGCGAGGGATTCAGAAAGAACATGGAGTACATGAACGGAACATGTAAATGATTGCTACAAGTTTATAAAGAGTTCAACATTACTTTATTGTGTCAGACATTACCATGTATTGTCCCCCCCTACAATGAAATGGGATATCCGCCCCTGACTACAGAATTACTTTATAACCAGGGCCTGATTAACAATTTTCTGTGCCCTGGGCAACAAGGCTCAAGGGCCCCCCCGCTGCCGCCAAACAATCGTAAAGTCGCTATCATCAAGATCATAGCCTACACTAGTGGAGATTTATGTGTGCACACAAAAGCCTCAGCATAAAGTGCATGCATTCAAGAGACCATTCAGACGCACAACTGTGCATAACTTTTTACAATTAATCTTTAACAGAACTTGGTGGCTTGATGAGTACTTATTGAATGTTTCAATTATCTTGACAGCAAACGGCTAGGTAGGCCTTTACTTAAAACCATAGAACATTTTAAAAATGCAAAAATGTGAAATTATCACCAACCATGAAGCAGGCAATTAGTGTTTTTAGTAAAAAGTAAACCAATGGCTACACTGTTGCATGTAATTTCAAAGTCAAGATCATGTTTATTGTTTATGTTGATCACTTCACTACTATATATCCTTATTATTTTTATTTAAACAAATGGACCTTACAACTGGGCCCTGTTCGGCGTACAACTGAAGCTAAGATAATTAATTTAGCTCGCAACTGGAGATTAACTAGCTCGCTCATTGAGAACAGGCCAAGCCCGTCTGGCGACGGGCGCTAATTTATTTTAACCTCTCGTTAATTTATCCCAGGCTAAAATCATCAGCTAAATTGCGCGTGCACGTCCTGCTTTAAAAGGCTTGAAAGGTCGATAACCAAAACCAGGATTTTTTGAACGGCATTATAGTCTAAACTCAAAGAAAAAGACTCATTTTTTTCTCCGTTAAGGCGGGATATGACCATGAACGCGTTATGAAGAATTCAAGACCATAATCATGTCAAAATTCATCACTGTCGCGACTGCAACAGCATTAAAGAAACTGTCCATAGACTGTGTAAGTAGTGATATCTTTTCTTGACCCGAACATGTGACTTTGTTGCAGCGGGCAGAGCGTAGGGCTTGCATGCAGTTATTCGCCGGTTCGATTCCCTTCGTAAGAATTGTAGTTTTAAATCGCTTTGAATAAAACCGTCTGCTAAATGACTAAATGAAAATGTGTTAATAAGAAATTCAATAAATTGAAGCAATGCAAATAAATTGTGTTTCTTTCTTTCTTCTTATCATGCAACCACCTTACCATCCACATCCACCATCCACCACTGCACAAAAACTAGACACGTTTGCAAAACTAAACGTTTGCAATGATGTAAGTTAAAGTAGGTAAAACAACTTTAGCCAATATCTCCGTAATGGTGATGGGTTATGTGCTCAAATTTCCTGGGATCAAAGAAAACGTTAGTATTCATGTGCAAACTAAAAATCACGTCTCAGGCTGAGCATGAAAGTTATTTCTGGTTTATCAACTGTACCAATGTCATATAATTATGAGTGCTTTGTTCTCCGCATCGCCGACATTACAAAAATAGAAGACATTCAATGTTTGACGGTGGTGTATGCAATAAATGACTCGAGAAGGTCTTTTAAATGAATTATTCCTTGTCGGGTGTATCGGTAGCACTCATACAAGAACTCATCATGATGGAAAAATTGATCTTCTTGGCGATGGCAAAGAACTGTTCCTACGCTAATCAAACTATTAACCTTGTCAATGGGATCCCTCCTTTTCCGTGGGTGTGGCAAGTTTAGCCAGCTAAACTTTGCTTAGCCTGTCCTGCAGCAGGCTAGGGCTAAGCGATTAATTACCATGGTTATTGAGCAAAAGTTGCTACGGCGAACTCTCTAAAGCGGTGTTGTCTTTTTTTAGCCTGGAATTTAGCTTGCTAAACCGCTTAGCGAGCGTCGCCGAATAGTACCCTGGCCTCCCTTAAAGACTGAACTCATGACTACACAAACAATTATGAGGCCTAATGACCTATCTTTACTTCTCTCATTAACACTAGGGGTGGGCGATATGGGCAAAAAAGAATATCTCGATTTTTTTTTTTCATTTTGACGATAACGATAATTAGACGATATTTAAAACAAATGTGATTGGAATTCTCAGAGTTATACCTTCTTGGAAATTACAATAATGGGCACAATGTTTAAGGAAAACACTTCTTTATTGTCTTTAAACAAAAATAACTTAATTGAACTGCAATGCAGAAATATTGAACTCTTGAAATAAAGTGCTCCATGCATCCATGAGAATTATTGCACATCAACAGCAGTGATTATGGCCTTATTAAACTTAAAATGATGTCCCGGATTGTACAAAAATACAAATACATGAGCATTCGAGCATGGATTGGGACGATTTTTTCTGTCCGAGCCCGGCCCGGTCCGACAGAGTAGTAACCGAGCCCGGACCCAGTCCGACAGGCATTAAAATATTTTTTTTTTTCGAATCCGAACCGAGCCAGAAGGAATCAATCTCAACTGTTCATAGTACTAATGCCACATTGACGTACGTTTTTTTTTATGAATAGCCTGGCTTTATTAAACTGAGGCATCAACAGTTAAATGCTCTCTCACACAAACAAGCGCTGTTAAACGCACAAGCGTGCACAATAAGGCCAATAAGTATATTTAAATTAAATGATTGACATTGCAAGAACGTTTAGTAAAATGGTGCGGCTCCTTTAAGAAGAGCACGTACAGGGAGGGAGAATGGTGACGCATAGTTTGGATGCAGCGAAAAAGATTTATGTGCTGTAACAGTGTTAACCAGTATGTGAGTAACGTGAGTTTTAATAAAGCATAGCGTGTGTAATGTGTAGCTATTTCATTCCGTTTGCTAAACTTTCCTGCTGTCTGTATTTACTCACCAGCAGCAGACTTAACGGAAAAGGAATTAACCCGAAGTTAAAAACATGTAGGCTAATCTACTTCGGCCGTGGAGCATTTAACTCCCCTGCAATCTCCAACTACGAGACAGCCTCCGACAGCAGGAAATGTTAACAAACGGAATGAAATAGCTACACATTACACAGGCTATGTTTTAATACAACTCACGTTTTATGCTATACCAACGGAGGCACAACAGACATCACCATGCGCTGCCAGGACTGCGTTCATAACGTGATATTTGTCAACAACGTTGTCAAGGGCCCCTTTGATGTCATGGGCCCTGGGCAAGTGCCCAGTTGCCCTAATGGTTAATCCGGCCTTGCCCTTCCTGATCAGATGTAGAGGTTTTGTAGACTTTTTTTTTGACAAATGTTTTTATTTTATTTTCCACTTACAATTCACAAACACAAAACAGAACAAGGTACATCAAAAAGTACATACAGGCACTTGAAGACATTTCAAATAGAGATTTCAGTGCTGTTGTTGGCGTTACTGACTGTTTCTCAGCGTCAAAAATAAATAACAGTAAAGAGTGACAGATATGTTACATGCACAGATGGATACATATTATACCCCACAAATAGAATGCTCCCACATTTCCTAATGTGACCAGTGTTTTAGAATCTAAATGAGCACGCCAAAGTTAAAGAAGGGACCGGAGGACGCAGTCAGGATTCTGGAGTTAATTTAGCATGAAGACCCCCTCTCAGATGGTGTTTAGAGAATGGCCTACCTGATTGTAGAATATGCTGGCATTTATACCATTCAGTCATGTAGAATACAGGAGGGGAGGGGGTGACCACACGTGATGTCAGGAAGGGGATACAGTGGGGTGGAGGGGTTCACCTATGTGGGGAGGGGGGTGATAACAGAGGACAAAGGGTGATAGCAGGAAAGAGGCTTTCTGGGGGGATGGGGTTCACATGATATGCGTATACAGTGCCCTCCACAATTATTGGCACCCCTAGTGAATATGAGCAAAACAGGCTATGAAAAAATATGTCTTTGCTGTTTATCCTCTCAGTCTTTCACTCGAAATATACACAAAAATCTTACCTTTTCATTGAAGTAACATTATTAAAAGAAAAAAAAACATTGACATTAAATAAAGATTTTTTTCCCAAAACATGTGTGCCACAATTATTGGCACCGCTTAATGTAATGTGTTGTGCAGCCTCCATTTGCCAAGATAATACCTCTAAGTCTTCTCCTATAATGCGTGATGAGGTTGGTGAAAACTTGGCACGGGATCTGAGACCATTCCTACATGCAGTATCTCTCCAGATCCTTCAGAATCTGAGGTCAATGTTTGTAGACTTGGCTACAGCTCATCCCACAGATTTTCTATGGGGTTTAGGTCAGGGGACTGTGATGGCCATGGCAAAACCTTTATTCTGGGGTAGGTGAACCATTTTTGTGTTGATTTTGAGGTGTGCATTGGATCATTGTTCTGCTGGAAGGTCCAACCGCGGCCCATTTTAAGGCTTACTGGAGGGGGCTGTTAACAAGATGTCCAGGGCCTTTGGAAGAAAAACAGCCCCACAACATCAAAGATCCGCCACCATAATTCACATTGGGTATGGGGTGCTTTTCTATATGGCTATCTTTCTGTCTACACCAAACCCACCTTTGATGTTTGTTGCCCAAAAGCTTTATTGTGGTCTCATCTGACCATATAACTCAGTCCCATTGAAAGTCTGACTTACATTTGGCAAACTGTAGGCGCTTTAGTTTGTTGTTGATTGACAGCAGAGGCTTTTTTCTGGCAACCCTCCAAAACAACTAATGGTGATGTAGGTGGCGTCTGATGGTAGTTTTGGAGACTTTCTGACCCCAAGACTCAACTAACCTCTACAATTCTCCAGCTGTGATCCTTGGAGATTATTTTGCCAGTAGAACCATCCCCCTCACGGTGCGTGGGGTCAATGTTCATAAACGTCCTCTTCCAGGCTAATTTTTTAACATCTCCTGTCGCTTACAACTTCTTAATTATTTCCATGACAGTGGAAATGGGTATTTTCAACTGTTTAGAGATTTTCCTGTGTCCATTTCTTGATTTGTGCAGCTCAACAACTTTTTGTCGCACATCGTCACTGTGTTATTTGGGTCTTTCCCATAGTGATGAATGTCTAATGGAGTTTGGCCTGTGTCACCTCATATTTGTACGCCAGTGGAACTGGAAGTCATGGTTGGCCTCATAAGGGTTCCTTATCAAACAGGTGAACTTAAAAATGTAAAACATGACTGGAAATATACTTCAGTTAGATTTTAATTAAAGATTTTTCTAGGGGTGCCAATAATTGTGGCACACATGTTTTGGGGGAAAATATTAATTTAATGTCAACAGTTTTTTTTCTTTCAATAATTTTATTTCAATGAAAAGGTAAGATTTTTGTGAATATTTTGAGTGAAAGACAAAGAGGATAAACAGCAATAGCCTGTTTAGACCATATTCACTAGGGGTGCCAATATTTGTGGAGGGCACTGTACATCAATGGGTATGAGTTACAGATACAAATTATACAAAATAACAGTAGAATAGCTATTTTGCTATTCCATCAAGTGAGAAAAGAAAAAAAAAGGGGGGGGGGGGGGGGGGAGGGAAACAGAAGACTACAGGGTTACAATAAAATCTTCCCCCTCCAGAAATTCCTTAAATGAGCCCCAAATCTTTCTAAAGGTGTTACATTTCCATTTAACTACATGTGTAAGTTTCTCAGGGGTAAGGCATTGTAGTAGTCCCTCAATCCAATTTCGTTTGCTCGGACAGAATAGGACCATCTTCTTCCTGCTATTGTTAAGTGTACAGTTTGCTGGGAGGAACCCAAAAAGACAATGTTTATGACATAGTAGAAGTTGTTCATTGATGAAAATAGATACAATTGAAACCTCTTTCCAAAATTCTTAAATGAAAGTACATTCAAAGATTGAAACAAGCTACTTTTATGTATACCACATTTAAATAAATAAATAATAATAATAATAAATTTTATTTAAAGCGCCTTTCATGACACCCAAGGTCACTTCACAAACAGGTTGTGAGAATTACAAAACATCTCATAGAAATAGATAAAAATAAGAAAAATAAAAGTCAGTCAGTCAGTCAGTCAGTCCATAAGCTATCTTGAAGAAATTAGTTTTAAGTCTGCTTTTAAAGTCAGTAATTGAGTCACAGTGTCTGATGTAGAGCTGCAACGATTAGTCGACGAAATCGACTAAGTCGATTGTGAAAAATGGTCGACGCGGTTTTGTGTCGTCGACGCGTCATATAATATTTTAAAAAAATATATATATATACATATATATATATATATTTATTTATTTATTTTAATTTTTTTTTCTTTGCAGACGCTAACATAGCTACCGGTACTTTTCATTCGGAATTGCATATAGGAAGTGCGAAATAGCTGCGAAAAGCGAATTATTCTGAGATGGCTCATGTTACCATGGAAACAATAAACAAAGCTTGGTTTAGCAGCGGCTGCATATCAGATATGTTGTCATTTTTCTCAATGATGGTCAATTATTAGTAGTTATCAGTATTTCAAAGAGAACGGGCTGTGGGAGCATAAGAACAGTAAGTGTCTAGCAGCAATTATCATAGACATATACAGTATCTATAACTTATTGTAAGGTTTACTCTTAAATGTTTGAAAACAGAACGTCTCATGGAGGATGCTTGCTAACGCTATTTCAGTTATGTTAAGTGCAATGCGGTAAATCAGTGAATTATCAGAGTAGCCTGTATTTTCGTTTGTTCTAAATAAATAACCTCCTCCACTTAGCAATCTTCAAACAAAAGATTGTGGATTTTTTTTTTTCATATGTTGAATTTGAATGTCACCTGCAGCTCAGTTATGTTGCACTTGCAGAGGCTTGATTGCTATTTTGAGTTCCTTTTAAAACTTTCTCTTTACTTTTAAAACTTTATTTGCACTTTCTCTTTACTTTTATAAGCATATTTGCACTCTTAATTTGTATTACTATTTAATGTATTTATTATGATGATTACATTTGTATTAACTTGTTACTCAAATACATTGAAATTCAAATTCCAACATTTTGAATCATTTTTTAAATGTATGGAAATAATCGTTAGATTAGTCGATTAATCGAAAAAAAAAGTCAATAGATTAATCGATTACCAAAATAATCGTTAGTTGCAGCCCTAGTCTGATGTAGTCTGGCAGTGAATTCCACAACTTGGGGGCGATGTAGCTGAAAGCCCTCTCTCCCAGGGTGCTGAGGTTCGCCTTAGGAACATGCAGTAGACCTGCTTAAGAGGATCTCAGTGAGCGGGCAGGATTGTAAGCTTCCAGGAGGTCAGAGAGGTAGGTGGGGGTACTGTTGTGTAGGGACTTGTAGGCCAGGAGCAGGACTTTAAAGTCAATTCGGTAGGATACTGGAAGCCAGTGCAGTTGCATAAGCAATGGTGTTACATGGCTGATGGATTTGGAGCGTGTTACAATCCTTGCTGCAGAATTCTGGATGAGTTGGAGCCGTTGGAGTAGCTTATTTGGGATTCCAGACAAGATGGAATTACAGTAGTCAAGGCGGGATGTCACATATGCATTCACAAGGACTTCTGCACTCTGCTGGGTGAGCGCTGGGCGAAGCCGTGCAATGTTCCTTAGATGGTAAAAGGCACTTCTTGACAGTTTGTGTGTGCACTGAATGAAAGTGTATTGTCCAGTATGACACCAAGGCTCTTGACCTGGTTGGAGCAAGGGATGGTGCTGCCATCTACACATATGATGAAAGGTTCCATCTTAGCAAGAGCTGATTTGGAGCCAACCACTAGCAGCTCAGTCTTACTGCTATTAAGCTTCAGTTAATTTTGTGTCATCCATAATTTGATGTCATGGAGGCAGGCAGTCAGTACAGCTGGCGGAAGAGTAGCAGTGGGCTTTGTTGAAAGGTAGAGCTGGGTGTCGTCAGCATAACAGTGGAATTGAACACCATGTTGCCTGAGGATAGTGCCAAGTGGGAGGAGGTAGATGATGAACAACAGAGGGCCTAACACAGACCCCTGGGGCACCCCTCTTGTCACAGCAGTACTCTCAGACTTGCAACTCAGCATTTGATCGTACTGTGTCCTTCCAGAGAGATAGGAGGTGAACCACTGGTGAGCACTGCCACACACTCCGATATTAGCTAGACGTTCCAGCAGAAGATGGTGAGAGATAGTATCGAAGGCTGCACTGAGATCAAGGAGAATCAGAATGGAGATAAGTCCATCATCAGCTGCACAGAGGAGATCATTAGTAATCTTGATCATGGCCGTTTCAGTACTATGCATAGGACGGAATCCAGATTGGAATGGCTCAAAGAGATCATTGGCCTTCAGGTGATCCTGGAGTTGAGTTGCCACTATCTTCTCAAGAACTTTGGAGAGAAAAGGCAAGTTGGAAATAGGCCTGTAGTTGTTGAAGTTGTCAGAGTCCAGTCCAGGTTTTTTCAGCATTGGTCTGACAATAGCAGTTTTAAATGATGATGGTACAGTGCCAGAGAGGAGAGAGGTGGTGAGTACTGATGTAATCAACGGAGCAATGGATGGCAGGCAGCTCTTAACCAGGCTTGTTGGAAGAGGGTCCAGCTGACAGGTGGAGGAGTTGCACTTTTTTATGAGGCCACAGATGGTTCTTTCAGCAGGGAGACTGAATTCACAGAGTTCATTGTTGTGAGATCCCAGAGTGTTCATCAAGCATGGTTGTTTCAGCTGAGTAATTGAACATTCCAATTGCTGGTGGATAGCCTCTTTTGTATGGAAAAAGTTCAGGAAGGCTGAGCAGCGTTCAACAGAGACACTCTGATGGATGGTACAATCAGGTGGTTTGAGGAGGCCATTCACAGTGGAAAAGAGAGCCCTGGTATTTCCTTTTCCCTCATTAATGACCCTTGGTGGACAGCAAGACCAGTCTTTTTTGAAAGTCGTTCCAGACGTCGACCCATGGACTTCATTTGGCGTAGCTCAGGAGTGAACCAAGGTGCAGAGTGCACAAATTAAACAGTCCGTGTCTTTAAGGGGGCAAGACTGTCAAGAGCTGTAGACATACAGTTGTTGTAGTGGTCAACCAGATCCGCTGCTGAAGCATTGGAAGAAGGGCAAGGATAGGAGGCAACTAGTGAAGTAAATGCCTCTGGCTCTACCTTTTTGATGTTGCGGTAAGACATGACACGCTGAACTTTTGCTTTTCTAATGGACAGACAGGTGTCAAATAGCACAGCTTTGTGGTCTGAGATGGGTAGTTCAGCAGTACTGAAATTGGCAGGTGTTATACCAGAACAACAGACCAGATCTAAAATATGACCTTTGTTGTGCGTTGGAACATCAACATACTGGGTGATGTCAAAACAATCAAGCATGTCCATAAGGTCTTTAGTGCATGTATTAGAAGACTTATCCATGTGTATATTAAAATCACCCACTAAGATAATGTTGGGAGACATTGCATTCAGTTCAGTGAGGACAGTTGACAGTTCAGCAATAAACACACTTGATGGTTTAGGAGGTCTGTATAATACCGCAATAATGGTGGGTGTAGCTCCTTGAAGTTCGACAGCCAGCATTTCAAACGAGGATTGATCAGGCAGAGTAAGCGGTGTTAACTTGATGTTCTCGCGATAGAGCAGGGCGAGACCACCCCCTCTCCCGGAGGTGCGAGGTTTGCAGATGTAAACAAATCCAGACGGGACAGCCTGATTCAGATGGAAGAAGTCATTGCTTTGCTGCCACGTCTCAGTGAGACACAAAAAGTCAATTTCATGGTCTGTAATAAACTCGTTGATCAAAGGAGCTTTGTTGGAGATGGATCTGATGTTGTAAAGTCCAACTTTTCGTCGGTTGAAGTGAGTGTGCACATTTGACCTGGGCAAGGAGGCTAGTACACGGTGATCAACTCGTCGATCAGGCTTCACTTCACAGCGGTTAGCAGACCAGAGAGAGGGAATCGCCTTGTTGGTAATCTTGTTAAGACGGGATCCGCGGTGGATATACTTCCGACGTCGGAGAATGTCACGTTGGAATAGGAGCTCTGCAGGAGGCTCAAAGTTTCCCCATAAACTGTAAAGTTCACTGGGTGTGTATTGCTGCCTCATCCCCAGGCTAATCCAGTCAATGTTGCTGTTGGCAATGGTCTATTTCGGTCAAACTTCTCAGGCGTCCACCAATTTCAGAAGCGCAGGTCAGCGCAGCACTATGATGACTCCAGCCGAACCGCAAAACACGTAAAACAAGTAAACTAAAAAATAACTAATAGGGAAAAGTGACTATATATATAACTGTTACACTTAGCTAAACTACTAAACTAAAAATCTAACAAAATATCAAATGCATTCGTAAAAAATATTAAAAATACTGAATAAAAACAACCCAGACGGAGCGGCGTTTGACTCGCCAGCGTCCCCGTTACTAGGCAACCTTTAACACAAGCATCCGGTGTATTGGGGTAAATGCAATGCAGTAACTGAATTTCGAAACACTGTTAATGACTTAAGAATATATTCATCAAGTGCCTTGTATTAATTCAATTAAATTCAATTTCAATTCAATTTTATTTTCTATAGCGACATAACAATACAATTGTCTCTAGGCACCCAATAAGCTTGTTATTAATAATTACTTTGTATGAACCATGTGCTTATGTAAGCTGGAATATGGCGCTTGTGTTTCTGTGTGTGTATAACTTAGATTATTAGGTGCCACTTAGTCTGCATATGTGCAAGACCATGTTTGGACAAGGGGTGATAAGGTAGGTCGCACTGTGCTTCTTTCAACCTTGTGTACATCTTTGCATGAATGGAAGCATAGTAAGATTACCTTTTACGTCAGAGACCCACCATGTGGTTATCCCTGCTAACAAATTGTTTTGGCGCCAAAGAATGCTAACTTCTATCTATATAAACCTTGTGTAATGCATTTTTTTTATATTGGTTCTCACTCGTCTGCGCAGTCTGGGAGTAAGCCCGGGCTCCCTCTCTCTCTGAGAGAATGCCCATGCTTCTCTCTGACCTCCCGGGACATGGGTGAGCCCAATTAGCTTGTTTAATAAATATACTTATATCCTGAGGTAACTTGAGTGAATTTTCACCTAACAGTAACTCTGAAGGAATGTATGTTCTCATCATCCATTTATACTGGAGAACCTTGAACCTTGAGTTAATTGTTTGGACTTGACACTGTAGACATATGACCTGTCACTCTCTGTGATCACTTCACCTAGGTCTGAACACCATGCTAGTCTTTTATCATCTGAGGATTCTTTCGCTGCAGCTATGATAATCTGATAAAGCATTGAGATTAGTCCAGTTCATCCATAATGGTTAAAGCCATCTTTTTTAAAGAATTGAGAGGGAAGATTTACAGAGTTCTGTGTCTTTGTTATGAAGCCTCTTGATACTTGGGGGAAAAAAATTGAGGCTATGATCAACTTTTGATTGAACTTAAAACTGCCCCTGAAATTACAATTCATCCCTTCTGTTTTTTTATTGTTCCATGTTCTTTAGAATACACCATCTGAAAGTCATCTAAGAACTTTGAATTGCTATATAAATAAAACCTGCTTATTTGTGGTTTTGCAGGAGAAAATCATTGAAACATTGATGCAGGGCACTTACAAATAAAGCCTATTTTATGGAGCATTTGTCTCTCTGGAATAACCAATGACAGTGTTAAAAAACCACACCTTAAGCTTAACAGTTAGAAAAAAGCAGACATTTGACTGAAGGTGGCTTCTTCTAAACTTGGTTTGCCATTGAGAACCCAATGAAGAAATTCTTCCTCCTGAACAACATGATTTTCTCCAGTAATACTGTATTCAATTTGATCAACAGCAAGATTCCCATATTAAACATGATAAGCCTGCCTTTTACACATCAATTCCATTCTGTTTTAGCAGGAGGGTAAAAAGGTTAAGTCAAGAAATTAAGGAGATGCAAAATTAGAGAATTCTTTTTTATTGTTTTAACCACAATGTAAAGTGAATCCTAGATATCCAATCAGGTTTGAGTTCAGGGCCTGAAAAGACAAGACAAAATGAGAAAAGCAAGACTTCCTCCCACATGAAACACAGAATTTGAGAGCAAAAGTGACCTTATACCTCCATGGCAAAGATCAACTGGGCAAACTACCTTTCCTGAAGAGAAAGAAACACATTAGAATTCAAACACTCACTTAAAAAGAGAAAAATAAATGCTAACCTTGAAGGACTGAGTCTACAGTTTGGTCAGTCTGGGATTCATGCCCAGGAAAACTGGGGACAGGAGCAGGCTCAATCACTGGGAGGAAAGTCCAATGGGATGTAGGTGGTTTGGGAAAAGACCATTTTTCCACGCAAATAATGATTGAAGGATTCAACCACGTGGTGTGTTTGAAAACCTGATGGCTCTGTGATCACAAGGTATTGTCTTGCCCTGATAAGGCCAGCCTTTGGCTCTCCCTGCCTTCTGCTGGGCTGATGCATTACTGATGACCACAACGACTCCAACCCGATATGGGGGTTTGACACCTGTACACACAGACATGCACGCACAGACACAGGCACGCACACATTCAATTAGTTCCATTGATATCAACTAAAGAGGCAGGCAGCAACAGCAACTCCAAATAAACTGGGTAGGTGTGTTACCTTCCTGCCAATGGCATTCCACTCTGTGTCTGCCATCACCTTGTGTGACTTTAAAGATGTTGCCTTTAGTGACATATGCATGCACATTGTTTTTAATGCATGACAATAACATAAATGCAGGTACATGAAGGGCAGACCATTTTCCTTGTTATATTAATAACCAGGGACGTGCAAAGGAATTTTGAAGGGCAGTTGCTCTGGCCTGGAAAAAAGGGGCAACACGTTCATTTTTGTCACCGCCGCTGCCACGCCCCCGTCCCCTGATCGCAAATCTTGCCAATATCATTTTAAACTCTCCCTAACCGCAGCTGCCACGCCCCCGCCCCTTGATCGCAAATTTTGCCAATATCATTTTAAACTCTCCCTAACCGCCGCTACCACGCCCGTGCCCTGATCGCATGTTTTTGCCAATATCATTTCAAACTCTCACTTATCACCGCTGCCCCGTCCCCTGATCGCAAGTATTTCCTTCGGAGGGGCAACTTCAGTCGAGGAGGGCAAACGGGCAGTTGCCCGAGCAACCTTAGCCCTCTCCTGTGCACGTCCCTGTTAATAACCCTATGAAAAACACAGTGGTGGCAAAAGCCACATAGGCTATACTTTGTCCGTGTTTAACACACAGCTCATGAATTAACCACACTACATATAACTAACAGATAACATTAGCAAAGGATTTGCTGATGAGAACAAGTAAAATTCCATGACATCAGCAGTGAGAGTAGCTACCTAAACATGCACCTCACTTTCAGGGCTGGTCCACTTGGTCCATCAGCAATCACCAGCTCCAACACCCGCGCCTCACTTTCAGGGCTGGTCCAATTACCAGCCATCCCCAGCTCCAATACCAGCGCCTCCTTCTCATAACTGGTCCCCATACCAGCCATCACCAGTTCCAACACCAGCGCCTCAAAATCGGCACCCTGAGTGGAGACGGAGAAGGGCAGCTTTTGAGGATCAGGAGCGTGTGACAAGAGGAGAGCCCCCAAAGAAGAGACAAACCATGGAAAAGTACCACTATGAGTGTATTTTATCGTTTGCCGTAAGCACTATGGGTAGTGAGGCACTATGGGTAGTGTAGTTATTCAGAGAAAGAGGGGCGGACCCGCGCGACGTGAATGATTTCATAGTCATAGAACGGTCATGTGGTTAGCCTAGACCACTGACCATTCGTTCATGCATCTACTGACGCAATGAGAGAGATTTTCCGATGTATTAGTGTCCCGATGTATCTGTTGTAATTCGTATGTACTATGTTTTCTCATTATTGCAATATTATAAACCTCAGTATGCATTTACCCTGGCTGGGAGAGGCTGTCATTCCGAAGATACTGTGTGTGATCGCCTTTGCTCTGTGTTCATTAAACCTGTCAGAGTGTATGAATAAACGGTTGGGTGCCAATCAAAATCACAACGCAAGAGTACTACACCGCTACAAATTGTAGCTTATATTGATAAGCCTCGGAGGCTTTCAGATTGTCCATTGCTTTCCCATCTGTTGCTATGGAGTCCACGAAATACGCGCAAATCTCGCTGTAAGTTATGTTGGGCCACGTCGTCATGTTATCCTCCCAGTTCTGCACTGAATTCGGGTGGGGGATAGTAACGCCATCTCCAGTCAGAGTATTTAAACTGTGTTCCCATTGTAAGGACATTATTAGCTTACGATCTGTCTGAGAGTGGGCTGTCAAAGCTAGCATCATCGAAGTCATACAGTACAGTACAAATGAACCTACATTTGAGTCCAACTGCATGACCATTCTTACCCTACACTTACCCTTACAATAAAGAAGTGATCCCATTTCAACCATAACTTCATTTTAAATTATTTCTTTCTTTATGACATTAAGGGCAGCCGTGGCCTACTGGTTAGGGTTTCAGGCCGGAAACCGTAGGGTGGCCGGTTCGATCCCCGACCAGTAGGAAAAATGTGGGCGGGGGAAGTGGTAGACCACTGCTCTCCCATGCCCACATCCACAGCTGAAGTGCCCTTGAGCAAGGCACCTAACCCCGATCACTGCTCCCCGAGCGCCGCCAATGGCAGCCCACTGCTCCGGGTTAGTGTTACTTCACTTCACTGTGTGTGTGTGTGTGTGTGTCACTTCCCTGGATGGGTTAAATGCAGAGGTTCATTTCAGAGTGTGTGTGTCTACACCACCTCTGCCATAGAGAGGACTTTCACTTTAGTTTATAGTTTAGACAGCAACTTTGACATCTATATTCAACTGCATCCACTACATAATCTCAAACTGTATTTGTTGGTATATCTCCAAAAAGGCTATACAACATTAAAACTTTTCTTAACCCTTTGATACACAACATGGGTCAAAAGTGACCCGACTGAGTTTGAATTGTAAATATCTTTGCAATACACTCATTTAATCATTCAGAATTCCAGGAGTTCCTCAATTAACTTGTTTTTGATCATCACAAATTCTTATTTTCTTTTTTCCTTTCTTACTTTTTTAATAAAAATAATTTTTGTATCACTACCCTTCTAAGGCACAACATGGGTCAAAAATGATCCGTATTGACTTTTAATGTAATTTCATGCATGGCTGAGTGTTTCTTTGCTATATCTTTTAAAAATCAATTTATTTAATCATTTAATATTAAATGTATCCATTAAATATCTTGTTTTTGATTACCATAAATCATTATTTTCATTTTCCTTGTCTTAATTTTTGAACTAAAATAGTTTTTGTATTACTTCATCAAGTTAACACACATGGGTAAAAAAATGACCCATGTATGCAAGTGTGATACAAATGGAAAAAAAAACACCTTAAAAATTATTTTGTTAAAAATAAATGCACTATTGAATTTGATTGGAGCCGTTGATAGGAATCTTTGATTTGTAACTGTTTGCAACATGTTTACTGTATACAACTTTTCACATGCCACACTTCACAACTCAACTGGCTGCTTTTGCACATCTGATTCATGTAAGTATCACTTTACAATTGTTTTACCTAAGAAAGTATTTGATATCTTGTGAAAGATAACTGCACATTATATGTATTACTTTTACTTAATAACCTAACCTTAACATGTATTACTAGTGAGAAAGAGAAATGTGTCCAATATTATTAGCTAGCTGTTGACTTATTCTATTCTAGCTAACGTTAGCAAGGTCAACATGTTGACAGCCATGTTGACATATTCTATTCTAGCTAGCTAATGTAAGCTAGGCCAACAAAATACAACTTGAAAAAGAACAGTATATTGTATACTTGATCAGCTGATAGTTGAAAATATTATTTTGGGCTTCCGGTTGAGACACCGACACGATGGTAGCATAGAGTAACAGCTCCCGAGTATTTAAAATTCTCCATGCTCCATAAACATCGAATTACATTTAAGAATTGAAAATATTGAGTTAGAGGGGCAAGGATGTCAGCTAGGGGTAAAAAAGAAGGAAAAGAAATAAAAAAAAAAAAAAACAGGGCAAACAGGGACTCAAAGTGGAAATGCTGACGCGGCTAGTCCTGACAGAGAACCAACGGCTAATCTAGCTTTGATCCTCCAAGAATTAAGAGACTTTCGACAGGACAATACATTTCAACTGGAGGAAATCAAAGAAGAAATAACAAAAACTAACAATAGACTGGAGGAGGCCGAAGACCAAATCGAAAAGGCAGAAGAAAGATTTCTAAATGTCGAGGGTGTTCTGCCAGAAATGTTAAAACTCCATGCTCAAATGGAGACAAAATTAACCGAGCAGGAGAGCCGCTCACGACGAGTAAATATCCGCCTATATGGGATTTCAGAAGGGGCCGAAAAGGAAAGTGCATCAGTGACTGAGTTTGTAGAACAACTGCTGGGAAATAACCTCGACATTGCTGATACAACAAATCGAGAGAGCCCCTTTGCTCACTTGGACCTAAGCCACCGCCACACGCACAGCCAAGATCTATCGTTGTCAAATTCGCCAGCTTCCAAACCAAAGAGATGGTACTTCGCAAAGCATGGCAAAAGAAGGGCTTGATGCTGGAAGAAACACGTATTAATGTTGACAATTACCCGCCACGCATTCTGCAAAGGCGAAAAGAATATGCAGAAGTAAGAAAAGCTCTCAAGGAGCGAGACATTAAGTTTCAAACGTTGTTCCCTGCCCGGCTGAAAGTGAAATTCCGGGAAGGAGAGAAAATTCGACACCGTGGAAGAGGCAACGAAAGATTTGTCTAAGGGGCCGATCACACAGGACGCGACTTTTAAAAGCGCGTCGCTAGCAAAAACATTGTTTTCCTATGGTACGGCGCGCCTTTCATGTGCGCCTTTTAAACGCCGCGCCTCGCGCCTTTCTGGCGGTTTAAAAGCGCGCCTAAAAGTTAAAATATTCTCAACTTTAAGCGCAAGGCGCGGAGTCGCACATTTTAGCAGTTTATAACTATGAGGAATTGTACAGCTCCAGATGTAAGAATTATTCGAATTCTATACGGCGGACACATGCGTGGACCTGCGTGAGCAACCAATTGGCCGTCTCTACACTATGCCTTTTATAAATGCCTTTAAAACAAATAGGCTAGCTGGCTAGCTAACTGTAGGCACCACTCCACAGGCGCATAGGCGCTTTTCCCCAGGCGCATCTTGCCAACGCGCTTTCTATGCGACTGCGCTTATAAAAGTCGCGTCCTGTGTGATCGGCCCCTAAGAAGGGATTCAACGCCGTGCCAGTCAAGCAACCTGAGACAATGATGGAGCGCCTACACAAACTAAGCTGGCAGAGAAGTGGACGTGCGCGACAAGTGGAAAGCACTAGCTCTGGAACCTCTCACTACAAAGAGCGGCTGCAAGCCTTCCGAAGAGATGATCCACCCCGGATCGTGGACAGTGGATAGTACCCTGATGCAAACAGATTATCCAACTGATTCAATCTCCCGCCCTGGTTTGGTGAGTTTGATTATGTGACTGTTTAGCCCATAATAGAGCAATGTGACTATTAAGACCTAGCGACTAAGCTATATTTCTAAGAATCGGGACAATGGACATGGAACTTTGCTACACTGTCACCTCTGAGGGCCCTCCCACTTACCGAGAGGGGGGCTTTCCCTCAAAGCCACCTTTTATCATCTGGTGGAGGGTCACAAACAAGACCCATATCGTGGAAGACGTTTTTATGTTTTTCTTTTTTCTTTACTTTGTTAAATGTTCAAATGTTGTTTGTTTACAGTTGTTCTTTACTGTAAAGGGGAAGTTTTTCACGCAAATGCAGGACATGACTATTGAAGTTAACCTTAATGCAAAGTATCAGATTAGCCACATATAATGTTAATGGTTTAAATAACCCAGTCAAAAGAGGGAAAATGTTGTCAAAGCTCAAAAAAGACTAAGTCCAAATAGCCTATCTCCAAGAAACTCATCTAAATGCCACTGAACATGCCAAACTAAACAGAATGGGTATTAAACATGTATTTTCATCATCTGACAAATCAGGACATAAAAGAGGGGTAGCTATACTGCTAGCAATAGGAGTTAATTATGAACATATGTCAGAACTCACTGATACAGAAGGCAGGTATGTGATGATAATAGGTAAACTAGAAGGGACAATTGTAAGTTTCCTAAATGTGTATGCACCTCCAGGCAGTGGATGGCTGTTTTATAGGAAAATATTTGATTTGATGGCAACAAAAGCACAAGGGGTTGTTATCTGCGGTGGGGACTTTAACATACATCTAAATCCAAAACTAGATGTTTCATCTGGTATGTCTGAGACTAAACTCATAAGTAGGAGAATGATTGCTTTAATGACAGAATTGGGCATTGTAGATATATGGAAAGAATTATATCCCAATAGCCGAGATTATACTTATTACTCCTCTCCACACTACACAAAATTGAGAGGTGTGACATAGGCCCAATCACTCTTTCAGACCATAGTCCTGTATTTATTGCACTGTCCTTGAACAGAGAGCAACGATCTACACGATGGAGACTGAATTCAAATATATTGAACAATCCAGACACCAAGGAGTTTTTATCAGCAGAAATTAACACATTCTTCGAACTAAATGATAATGGGGAGGTAACACCAGTTATCCTCTGGGATACACTCAAAGCAGTTATGAGGGGTAGAATAATTGCCATTACTTCTTCGCTGAAAAAAATTAGAAGACAAAAGTTACAAGACCTTGAGACCAAATTAAAGCATTTACAAAGGGTTCGCAGTGTTACTTTAGATGAAAAGGAGAAACAATAAATAAAAGAGATAAGGAATGAAATAGAGGAAATGAGCACACAGGAAATACAAAAGAAATTTATATTTCTAAAACAACATTATTATGAGGTTGGAGGTAAGGCAATGAAGCTTCTGGCATACAAACTAAAAAAGCAGCAAGCAGACAATGCAATCTCTAAGATAAAAAACCCAGATTCTGGAGAAATTGAACACAGACTGGAAAAGCTTTGAAAAGTTCTACAAAAAACTCTATTCTCAGCAACATATTGATAATTCTCCTCACATTGATGCATTTTTGGCCTCACTTGACTTACCCTCGATTTCTGAAGAACAAAATGTACGATTAGCATCAGAAATAACAACTGAGGAATTAAACGCAGCAATCTCTAGGTTGAAAGCAAATCGTTCTTGTGGCCCAGATGGCTTTAATGCGGAATGGTACAAATCCCTGCGAGAGCAGTTAGTCCCAAGACTACTAGACACATTTAACTGGGTCCTAAAGAAAAATAAAATCCCTCCCTCCTGGAAAGAAGCAACAATTTCACTAATCCCCAAGGAAGGGAAAGACAAGCTTGAGTGTGGCAGTTTTCGCCCTATTAGTGTACTAAACGTAGACTATAAATTATTTACATCAATACTGGCACATAGAATTGACAAGATTCTACCTAATTTAATACATGCAGACCAGACTGGTTTTATAAGGGAAAGGCAAACACAAGACAATTTGAGAAGAACCCTTCACATTATTAATCACATCATACAAAATGGCACAGAGGCAATGCTTATAAGTCTAGATGCAGAAAAGGCCTTCGACTCTGTCAGGTGGTCTTTTCTGCAGTGGTGGTCCGTCAGGGCCTTCAAGGCCTTCTCTGCTGGCCTAAACATCATCAGAAAATAAATGTAATAAAATACATTTAATTTTAATATTTTCTTTTCATAAATATGTATTAAATTATTCCCCATAGTCCATTATCTTCATTTCATAGCTTCCAGCGTTGTAAATTTATGTTAGAGCTTTCATCCAATCATATTTCAGCTATCATGTGTTGCCACGCTCCAAGAAATATTTCCCGAGAACAGAAATCTTCCCTGAGGCCTTCAGAATTCACATTGAAGGCCCGTGTACATCTGATTGGTTATCACAACTGGCTGTTTCAGTTCATTTAAGTTGAATGAACTGAAACAGACAGTTGTGACAACCAATCAGATTTCGAGTTGGCGACATTGGGCCTTCTAGAAGGCCCGGAAGATTTCTTTCCTCGCGTTGAACATGACACGTAAACGTCCTTTGATTGGATACTGAGGCAGACCGGTGCAGTGCTTCAGTGCTCAGTTTAGCTGGCTAACGCGAAAACGACGTACATCGGTTTCAATGCTTATTATGCTAGTTGTTTCAATTGGTAAGACTAAATATAATTACATTAACCAACTCAAATAAACTAGTTTACACCAACTTGATAATTCCAGTTTTTGATACAATTACAACGCCATTTTCAAGACGGAACTTTCAAGTAAAATTGGATATCGTGAGGATGGGAAGTTTAATGAAACTGCTTTGCAGGTGGGACAATGCGATGTTTAGTGGACAAACTTGTTAAAGCTCACATAGGCTACTTTCGGTGGACTTAATAAAACTTTGTAGACTAATCCCTGAAAATCGCCTTTTATTTTTAAGTTGTGACAGTTATATCCAAGCGATCATATAACTGAGAGTTTACTACTCTTAATGTATTGTTAATACAGGTGTATTGATTTTAAATGCTCTGGGAAATATTAATAAAGTCTGTTGTACTCGACTATGTTAAGGTGATGCAATGCTCACTTATACTGCCTTTCTGTATAAATATAATGGTTCGAGAGCCATGGCGTCGTAATGATGGTATTAGGCGGTGGATTCACTCAGTTTAACATCGTGTAGGACATCGCTGAAGGCCTAGTCGTGAAATGCACGGACCGCCACTGCTTTTCTGTATAAAGTATTAGAAAAGTTTGGCTTTCATAAATCTATCATTGACACATTTCAAGCCCTTTATGACAGTCCTTCTGCCAGGATTAAAGTTAATGGTGCCCTTTCAAAGGCATTCACCTTGGAACGTGGAACAAGACAGGGATGTCCAGCCTCACCCCTGCTTTTTGCATTATTTATTGAACCACTCAGCAAATGGATACGACAGAATTGTGAAATTAAAGGATTAAATATACATTTTGAGGAACACAAACTAGCATTATTCGCTGATGATGTATTAGTCTACCTAACACAGCCTACTCTGACATTCCCTAAACTAATGACTGTTTTAGAAAAATATGGTGCTCTATCAGGATATAAACTAAATGTTCAAAAGACACAAGTGCTTACTTTTAATTATGATCCACCTAGTTCCTTGAGAGAGAAGTACCAACTGACATGGGAGGCAGACCATATACGATACCTTGGTGTTAATCTCCCAAAAGATATTTCAAAACTCTCCACCCTGAATTACGGGCCGTTAAACAATAACAATAAATCTGACATACAGAGATGGAGCCTCATTCCATTCTTAAGCCTTCATTCCAGAGTAGAATCCATAAGAATGAATGTGCTGCCGAGATTGTTATACCTTTTCCAAAGTCTCCCAGTGGAAATACCCATGAAACAGTTTATCGAATGGGATAAAATGATATCAAGATTTCTGTGGCAAAGTAAGAAACCTAGGATTAGGTATAAAACTCTCCAGTTACACAAAGATTGTGGTGGACTAGGCCTTCCTTGTCTGCGTTACTATAACTATGCAGCCCAATTAAGACCTCTGGTATGCTGGTGCAACCCATCATATTCTGCGAGATGGAAAGATATAGAGAGCAATATGTCCCATCAGATTCCTTTAGCAGCTGTTATGGCAGACAATAGATTAATGAACAACATGATGGTTAAAAACAACCCCTGGATTAACAGCACTTTGAAAACATGGCAGAAGACAATAAAACTCTGTGATTTGGAAAATACACTAAAAATACTAAGATGGTGCTTTTGACACAGATTTCTCTCCTAATAGTCTGGACTCCAGATTTAAGACTTGGATCAATGGGGGGCTTACGACTTACTACAGCTTTGTAAATAAAGGAACACTTAAGAGCTTTGAATTGTTGCAACAAGAGCATGGACTACAACGCCAAGATTTCTATAGGTATCTCCAGGTTAGACACTACTTTCAGGAAAATATAACCAGAGCAATAGAAGGGCAAAAGACAGGTATTTTGGAAGTGCTCAAAGGAGCAATCAATTCATCAATATGCAAGAAGATTGTGTCTAGACTATATCAAGGGTTGCGCCAAGCCAGTCCAGACAACACTCTATATATTAAGGAGAAATGGGAAAAGGAAGGTGGTCTTTTAATATCTGAAGAAGATTGGGAATGCTTATGCTGACTACAATGGAGAACAACATCCTCAAATACTTGGCGAGAATATAGCTGGACAAATGTGTCCAGATTTTTTATAACACCACTACAACAACGGACCCAATTACCTAGTACAGCCTGCTGGAGGGCCTGTGGAGCAAATGAGGCCAATCATTTTCATATCTTCTGGGATTGCCCAGTACTAACTTCATACTGGCGAGACATACACTTCCACTTGGAAGCAATCTTTAAAGTTATCATCCCATGTAGTTTTGACACTTTATACATAGTAAAACATCTCATTTGACTCATGGGATTACAGAGATAAAATTTTGTTACTTATACTTCAGGTGGCAAGCAAAAAAGCAATCTCAAGAAGGTGGTTAAAACAAGACTCTCCTACCATAGGAGAATGGTTGGAGGTGGTTCATGTTATATATAAAATGGAAAAGTTAACCTACTCCCTCCGAATTCAGTAGGATATGGTCTAAATGGACTGGGTCTATTGAACATATAGGCTTAAGATCAGATTTTGTCTGAAGCATTCTTTTTTTTTTTTTTTTTGCTGTATTTGTATATTTCTATATATACAGTACTGTGCAAAAGTTTTAGGCAGGTGTGAAAAAATGCTATGAACTAAGAATGCTTTGAAAAATGTAAACAATAAATGTTTATTTTTTATCCATTTACATGGTAAGACTGAGCACAGCAACAAGACACAACGTAGTTATACTGCATCAGCAGGGTCTCTCCCAGACAAAGATTTCAAACCAGACAGGGGTTTCAAAATGTGCAGTTCAAGCTCTTTTGAAGAAGACGTTGAGGATCGTAGACGCAGTGATCAGCCAAGGAAACTTAATGCAGCTGATGAAAAACACATCAAGCTTATTTACCTTCGAAATCGGAAGATTTCAAGCAGTGGCATCAGCTCAGAACTGGCAGAAACCAGTGGTACCCAGGTACAGACATTTACTGTCCGGGGAAGTCTGGCCAGAAGTGGTCTTCATGGAAGAGTTGCAGCCAAAAAGCTCTACCCCGACAAGGAAACAAGGCCAAGTGACTGAACTAAGCACGAAAACATAGAAACTGGGGTGCAGAAACATGGCAGAAGGTGCTCTGGACTGATGAGTCAAAATTAGAAATATTTGGCTGTAGAAGAAGGAAGTTTGTTCGCCGAAGGGCTGGAGAGAGGTACAATAATGAGAGTCTGCAGGCAACAGTGAAGCATGGTAGAGGTTCCTTTCCAGTTTGGGGCTGCATTTCTGCAAGTGGAGTTGGAGATTTGGTCAGGATGAATGGTGTCCTCAATGCTGAGAAATACAGGCAGATACTAATCCATCATGCAATACCATCAGGGAGGCGTATGATTGGCACCAAATGTATTCTGCAGCAGGAACCCCAAACATACAGCCAATGTCATTAACAACTATCTTCAGCTTAAAGAAGAACAGAAAGTCCTGCAAGTGATGGTATGACCCCCACAGAGCCCTGATCTCTACATCATCGAGTCTGTCTGGGTTTACATGAAGAGAAAGAAAAATTTTAGGAAGCCTACATCCACAGAAGATCTGTGGTTAGTTCTCCAAGATGTTTGGAACAATTTACCAGCCGAGTTCCTTCAAAAACTGTGCGCAAGTGTATCTGGAAGAATTGATGCTATTTTGAAGGCAAAGGGTGGTCACACCAAATATTGATTTAATTTAGAATTTTCTTCTGTTCCTTCACTGCATTTTGTTAATTTATGAAGAATTGATGAAAATAAACTGTTAACACTTCCATTTTTGAAAGCATTCTTAGTTTACAGCATTTTTTCACACCTGCCTAAAACTTTTGCACAGTACTGTATATGCTTGTCCTTTTTCTTTTTATTTAATATCTCTCAGAGAGGCATAGTGAAACTCCAACTTGTCTGAACTGTTCTTATAGTTAAAAAAAAAAAAAAATGGGCCTGGAAAGAAAACTGTTATTGATATGAGGTAGTGACACATATGAAAAATCCTTGTAGTTATATTTTTGTATTTGGTTTTCTTTCCTTTTTATTGTATTTTGTTTTTCCTATATATCAGGCACCTGTAAATCATAAGAGAAACTATGTAAAAGGAAAAGTATCCTACGATGTTTGAAACTTGTTGGCCTCAATAAAGATAATTTTTTTTAAAAAAGAAAATATTATTTTGATTTTTTTATCTACAGTGTTAGTATGGCTGGTCGCAGTCACTCCAGATTTACTGCTGAAATGGTCAGAGAGATGCTTCATGAAGAACAGGATGAGGAAGATGAATCAATTCTCATTCCTGATTCTGAGTCTGACATCTCTGATGCTGATGACCTAGACTATGTGCCACAGGGTCAAGCTGGAGTTTTGGGCTTGTCTAGGAATCCAGCTCTCCTAGATGAAGAACACTCCTTTGATGAGATAGAAGACTCGCCTGATGAGTCCTCTGAGTAGGAAACTCAGACCCAGACCAATAGACTAAGTAAAAAGGGGTCTTACTGGAATGAGCATACCCCCTTCAGGGCAGAGCAAGAAGCCAAAACATCCTGAGGAGCTGCACAGGACCTGCATCTGGTTCAATAATCGATTCACCGGAAGATGCCTAGGATCTGTTTATCAGTGACGACGTTATTGCAAATGCACCAACTTAGAGGAACGAAAAGTAGCAGCATTAAAATAGAAAAAAGGAGATGCATTGACAAAGAGGAATTCGTGGCCTTTATTGGTTTGAACCTCCTTGCGGGGGGAGGGGGGGGGGGGTGTGTATGGGCCGAAAAAAGGGGAAGGCTGTAGTCCTCCTGAGCACCATACATGACGCCAGAGCAGTGGATGACAACAGTGTGAAGAAGAAATCAGAAGGGATTCAGTAATATAACCAAACAAAATCAGGAATGGACACAATGGATCAGATTGTTCGCACCTATACATGAAAGCAGAGAACACAGAGGTGGCCCATGGTGCTCTGGCACAATGTGCTGGATGTTGCCACCCGCAATGCCTACACCAACTTCAGTGCACAACACCCTGAGTACATGGGTGGTGTGACCAATGCACGGCGGCTATTCATCAAGGAACTGGGCAAAGAGCTCGTCACGCCACATACAAAGAGGCGCATGGAGGGCATACCCCACCTCCAAAAGCATACTACAGATGCAATAGGAGGATGAAACGCAGCCACCACCCAGCCACAGGAGGACATCAGACTGGAGGGCCAAGTGAAGAAGAAGAAGTTGCAAGATTGTTCACTACAGTTTTACTACAGATACACTAACAGTTCAATAGCAGTGTTATCGGTTGTCTAGTGTATGTTATGTGTGAGTGTGACAAAGTGACAAATTAACATTTGAAATGTTAAATGTATTATTGTTTGGTCCAAATCACTGCTAAAATAATAATTTTTAACAAAATCATTAGTATAGTATGTCTATTTTTCATTTTTATCACACTTGCACTGTGTTTAAACTTGATGTAATAAAGCTACCTCCAACAAGCGCTTCAGGAAATCCACAGCGAGGAGTGGGCAAGACGGGCCATTGATTACCTGTCTGACTGTGAACTCCACAAGAAGACATGTGTCCTCACTCCTCACCCAAACCCAAGCTGTGCATCAACGGCCACCACCCTGAAAGCTGAAAGGTGTCATCACATCAACCTATGGCAGGATCCTGAAGCTTGACTCTACCAAGAAGGTACATGTGAAGCTAAGATAACTTTTCATTGTTTTTGTATTGTATGTGGTTGTTTCTCTGATTTATATGTTAATCTTTATGTAGATCACAACAAAACTTGCCGGTGGAATAGAAGACACAGCCACGTGGATGACCAATATTGGGAACGAATTTGGTCAAGTTCTCAATTGTGTTCTGACCACTGGCGAGGGGGCTGGCATAGATGACCTGTGTCAGGGCATCGTCCAAAGATACCGGGATGCAGGGGAGCCAGAGCCAGATGCCATATATGTGGACAGGGACTGCTGCAGTGAAACAGGTGTGTGACCTTTAATGGTGTTGTGATGTTTTTTGTTCAAAATGTGTTACATTTCATAAACAATTTTAACAGGTTGACAGACATGCAATACAGTTTTGGAGAACTTCTCATTTCTGAGATGTCTGAAGCCTGACCCCACAATGAGCCATGTGCTAGTAACCTCTGGCGCTCTCTCTCTCTCTCTCTCTCTCTCTCTCTCTCTCTCTCTCTCTCTCTCTCTCTCTCTCTATCTTTTGTGGCAAAGACGGAGCCATGTGCTAGTAACCTCTGGCTCTCTCTCTCTCTCTCTCTCTCTCTCTCGCTCTCTCTCTCTCTCTCTCAATTTCAATTTCAATTTCAAAGAAGCTTTATTAGCATGAATGTTTTCCAACACTATTGCCAAAGCATACACATACATACATATTATATACACATACATAAAGACAAAAAATAGTTGAATAAAAATAATAATAATCAACAAATCAACAAAATAATATATATAGACTAGGGTTGGATGTCTGATCTTTGTCACCTATATGCCTTCTCTCAGCTTGTGGCACCCATACACAAACTGTGCTGCGATCTGCACTGTCCGTTCATCCTCACCTAGGAGGGCTCTCATTTTTGATTCTTCATCAAGTCCTGCAAATTGAGGACATTTTTGAAGAAATTTAGGGTAAAAGATATTTCTAAGTCGGGTGTTTTTGGTGCACCTCAGAAGGAAATGTTTCTCATCCTCGACCTCCATGAGGTCACAGTGGGAGCAAATTCTTAGGTGACTCTCTTGCCAGGATCTTCTATGCCGTCCAGTTTCAATTTGAAGTTTATGGTCGCCCAATCTGTATTTTGTTAGGTAACGACTTTGTGGTTGTTTTAATTTAGTCAGGTAATTTGCTAATTCATATTTTCGATTTAATCTAAGGTAACAATTCATTTTCTTATTGTGTTGGGCATCTTGTAGCCATTGGGAAGTGTAGGCTTTTTTGTTTTTGTTGTGGATTTCTTTTAGTCGTATTGGTTTTGTGTCACTAATGTCATTGCTGTTAATAATCAAATTTAAGAGGTTATCGCTGTCTGGTTTTGTTGAGTTTGCAAGCAGTGCTTTATGATTTAGGTTTTGGGGGTCTGAATTTTTTAAATGCATCCAGAATTTAATTGATCTTTTTGTGATGGCCAGGGACATAGGGAAACGACCTAATTCGGCCCTGCAGGCGTGGTTGGATGTACCTCTGTGCACCTGTAAGAGGATTTTACACAGCTCCATATGTAAAATTTCTATTTGGGATTTATCCCAAGATTTTTTTGATAGGATTAAAGCTGGCCCCCAAATTTCTGAGCTGTATAGGAGGATCTGTGTAATGACAGAGTCAATTATTTTTAGCCAAATTTTGATTGATGGTTGAAATTTATTTATAGTTTTGTAAATTGCATAGAATGCTCTTCGAGCTTTGTCTCTGAGTATTTGTATGCCAGTGTTAAAGTTGCCTGAGGCATTTATAACTAGTCCTAAATATGTGTAGCTAGTTGTGTGTTCTAAGATATTAGGGCCTAATTTAAATTGAAATTTACTTTGCGTTGATCTTGCTTTTTTTTGGAATATCATTATTTTTGTCTTTCCTAAATTTACTTTTAAAGACCAAATTTGGCAAAATTCATGTAGGATGGAGACTCTGGGCCCTATCTTGCCGATCAGAAACGCAAGTAGGACGGCGCCAAGCGCAAGTAGCTGTGTGGGTGGCTCTATGGCGCAGTTGCTATTTTAACGGCGGAAAAAACACACTTGCGTCCAGCGCAAGTGTCAAAAGGGTTGGTCCAAAGGAGGTTACTCAGCCATAGGTGTGGTTTGGGCGTAATATGCAATAAACCAATCCGAGCGTCATTTCACATTCCCTTTAAGAGCGAGAAGCGCATAGTCCATAGCGGCTTGTTATTTTGATGGCGGAATTACCTGGTGGAAGACCGGAGAAGTTCACAGCCGAGGAGACCGACGTGAGATTTACACAAATTTTTTGGCAAGCCATATATAATTACAAGGAAAATAAAGTATTTACCACTTGAGGAAATCATTGTGATATCCATATCCAAGATATTTTAAAAATAAGCATACATGTAGCCTACACATTGACCCAAATGATTCAGGTTAATTGAAGCTGCGTGACATTTGATTTATTGTATGGCTTTGTAAAAAGCCGGGAGATAGATATATATGGGGATGCGAGAAACCCTCCAAAAGTAAGCAAAGTCAAGCAAGCATGTCAAGATATTGCCGTGATTGTTTCTGCAATGGGGCACCCGAAAACGTTGCCGAAAACGCTATAATGACGTCCGGAGACGTGGGGCATCCAAGCTGGAAGGTAACACACGTTCTCGTGCCTTCACGGGAGGTGGGTCTGCCTCGACCCAGGATCTGACGGCAGCAGAGGACATCGCCACGTCTACCCTCACGCCTGAGAGCGTGCAGGGATTTGGGGGCATGGAAATCGGCACCCAAGCCAGTGCACCAGCTGACCAAACCCAAGGTACATAAATAAAGTCCACATACACAGAGATGAGTTTACAAGATTTATAATAATACTGGCATTAAATAAATGCAACAAAGCCATACAATAAATCAAATGTCACGCAGCTTCAATTAACCTGAATCATTTGGGTCAATTGTGTACGCTAGATGTATGCCTAGTTTTGAAATGTCTTGGATACGGATATCACAATGATTTCCTCATGTGGTAAATACTTTATTTTCCTTGTAATTATATATGGCTTGCCAAACAATTGGTGTAAATCTCTCGTGAAGACGACAGAAGTAAAGTGTAGCCTACAGGTCCTATACTGTGCGGGCAAGCACATGCGCCCTTAAAATAGCGTTCTGAATACGCTTTAGAGACTTTAGACATTGCGCCTCACATTAGACCAGCTTTTTTTTGGTCAATGGCGCACGGCGCACGGCGTTGTTTTGAAACTGCAAAATACCACTTGCGCCAGAGAAACGCCTTCTCTGTTCCGCCCCCGCCCATGTCGACGCAAGTTCATTTCGAAGCGCGCCTCTGGAGGGAAAATCGTGCTGTGCGCCGGGTGCAAGATAGGAATGATACATGCGTCGGTGACAATGTCAATTGCGCTGGGTGCAAGATAGGGCCCTCTGTCTTAAACCTTCTTCTGTAGGTGACAGTAAGATCAAATCATCTGCATACATTAGAAACTTTACCTCTTTGTCATGTAAATTTAGACCTGGTGCTGTCGAATTCTCTAACATTGTGGCTAGTTCGTTAATATATATATTAAACAATGTGGGGCTTAGGCTGCAACCCTGTCTAAAATCAGTTCTTTTATTTTCTATTTTAATGCTGTTCTTATTATTTTCATACATTGATTTGATTAGATCATAGGTTTTGCCTCCAATTCCAATTTCTAAGAGTCTTAAGAGCAAACCTCTGTGCCAGATATTGTCAAATGCTTTTTGAAAATCTACGAAGCATGCAAATATTTTTTGCTTTTTGGACTGATGTACGTGTTTATTTATTAGCGTCTGGAATGTGTAGAGGTGGTCGGATGTACGAGATTTTGGTAGGAAACCAATTTGGCTTTTACTTAGGATGTTTTGATCGTCAATAAATGTAATCATGCGGCTGTTAATGATGCTACAGAATAATTTCCCCAAGTTGCTTGTGATGCAAATGCCTCTGTAACTATTTGGGTCGAATTTGTCGCCAGATTTGAAAATAGGGGTGAAAAGGCCTATGTTCCAAGAGGAGGGGTAGAATCCACTTTGTAGTGTCAGGTTAAAAAGTTTCTTTATGGCCTCTTGTATCTTTAAATTACTGAATTTCAGCATCTCTGTGGAGATACAGTCGGTTCCGCATGCTTTGCCAGATTTTAGTTTTTTAATGTGGTCTTTTACATCTGTGATAGTAATGGGGAAGTCCAGGGGATTTTGGTATTTTTTGATGTTTTTTTCTAAAGATTCTTGTTTGGATATTATTGCTTGCTGTTCAGGCGTGAGTTTGTGGCTTTCTGGGTTCTGGTAAAGGTTTTTAAAGTAAGACAGCCATATATTTCCATTTTTGATTGGTGTTTCAAATTTATCTGTTTTTGTTAGCTTTTTCCAATTTAACCAAAATGTGTTTTGGTTTATTGATTGTTCAATTTTGTTTAGTTCTCTGTTCATATATTCAAACTTTTTGTTTCGTAATAATGTTTTATAGTGTTTTAGTTCAAGATGATAATTTATTCTACCTTCCATATCATTTGGGTTTCGGTGTTTATGATTAGAAAGCTGTCTTAATGTTATCCTAGATAATTCACAATCCCTCTCTCTCTCTATCTTTTGTGGCAAAGACGGAGCCATGTGCTAGTAACCTCTGGCTCGCTCTCTCTCTCTCTCTCTCTCTCTCTCTCTCTCTCTTGTGGCAAAGACGGAGCCATGTGCTAGTAACCTCTGGCGCTCTCTCTCTCTCTCTCTCTCTCTATCTCTCTCTCTTTTTACTCTCTCTCTCTC